>NC_141463.1:97102500-97686796 GCF_015680905.1 Coptis chinensis
CCGGAGGAACTCTTAAAGATGATTGCCGAAAAGATTGAATTCTTAGATGATTTTGTAAGATTTAGTGTAGTTTGCCGTTCATGGAGTTTGGTTAAATTTAATAAGCATCACTTCTCTTCCATTGTGAAATCTCAATTTCCTTGGTTGATGCTTGCCAATGATGATGACAACAGCAATAGTCGTCGTTTCTTCAATTATCCACAAAACAAAATTTGTCATATGAAATTGTCTAAAGCAAGTGGATGCCATTGTTGGGGATCTCCTTTTGGGTGGTTGGTCGTTCTAGGTTTGGATTCACAATTTCTCTTAAATCCTCTTTCTGGTGTTTGGTTTTCTCTTCCATCTCTAGCACAGTACAGAGACCGGTCATGTCGTGGACTTTCTTCGTTGAATGTTTTGAGCTATGATTGGAGATATCCTAAACGTAATCGTATGAGTTGTGTTCGCAAAGCAATAATTGTATCGACTATGAACAATTCCATTGATGATACTGATGATGAAAACGTTGTTGGGGGATTCTTAGTTTTTCTAATTGTGGGCAGATTCCGGGAATTGGCTTTTGCTAGACCCGGGGACAACACTTGGACTAACATAATATCTACTTTAATATCAAGAGTAACTCCCTTTCAAGAGGACATCCTACACTTTAATGGTCGTTTTTATGCGGTGAATTTTTTTGGCTACATCTGTGTGTGTGACGACATTACTACCAAGGGTGGTTCTTGTCGTCCAACTCTATTGCCTTTCGCATCTCCACCTGAATTTTCTATGGGATGGACTAGAACATTCTATCTTGTGGAACTGTGTGGCGATTTGCACTTGGCCGTGAGGAATATAAATTGTTCTGAGCCTCGCTCCAGGACGGTTTTCATTGAACTTTACAAGTTGGATTTGTGCACTCTCAAGTGGGAAAAAGTGGAATGTTTGGGGGATTATGCTCTTTTCCTGGGAAGTAATACTTCCTTCTCGTCAAAGGCCTCTGTTTGCCGTGGTTGCAAGCCTGGTTGCATCTACTTTACCGATGACAGTGAAGGAGTTGATGTTGGAAGAATTTTTGGTCATGATATGGGACTCTTCAATTTGCAAACTGGTGGAATCGAGTCATTTTATGAAGGTGATTGCATACTTTCTCTGTTCTCTCCACCAGTTTGGATTAAACCGAATCCATTTTAAATCCAACAGTTGTTTTTCTCGGATTTCTGATTCCATAATAACTTCATTTGTTGTTTTATATCAGTTGATAAATAATGTTACTATCATTTTGGATTGAACCTGGGTATCAAATAGTTATAATGGCAGAATTATTTCTTTTATTTATTAATATCAAATTGTAATGATAGCAGAATAGCTACAGTCGTATTCTTTCATGGTCTGTTTTACATGGATACTTTTGTGTTTGTTTCTACAACTTGTTTTGGTTAAAGCCTAATTACTATTCGACCAAAGATATAGTGCTACGTTACAAGGAAGTTATTAAAATGCTTTGCTGCGGTGATCTTCGTTTGAGATGATACGCAGTGTGCTAGCTTCCACTAAAATGGTGTCCTCCGTTAACCCAAACAAAATGCTCTAGGACCACCTCCTGACTCTATTTTGTTTAATTGTGTTTAATGCACATTTTCTATATTGAAAATAATATTACCGTTCAACCGAAACAGGAAAATCCAGTGTTCTTAAAAACGTGGTGGGAGAGCTCGTACCACCTAGGCCTTCTAGGCAGTGCCTAGACGGGCTAGGCGGTTTTTTTTCCTAATATATATAATAATACACACCTATACTACAAGAAAGGAAGAAAATCATTTACCATAATTCAAAAAATAAACACAAGCAAAGATACTTATTACAAAAATGTGTAATAGTTGAAGAATATCGACTTCATATAAAAACATCTTTTTTTGTTATAGTGGCATATAATTTACACTAGACTTTTAGTCTTTTAAACTCATTCAAATCTTAAGTCTACACGAGCCTTTAATTTTCGACATTTAATCATTAAAAAAAAAAAAAAAAAACCTTGACTGGATTGTCTAGAGGCTTTAGACTACTCGCCTGGTTGGTCCATTCCGATTTTTAAACGACTTGGGCCTAGGGCGAGTCGGTTGGCTTACCGCTTAGCGCCAGGCGTCGCCTAGACCGATTTTTAGAAAAGATGGGAAAACGAATACTATTGGGCTTCATCTGAGGGATGCCCGTGCGGTGCCTATTTGCACCAAAATTTCAACCCAACTTGAATCCTCATTTTTATATCTTTTGAAGAAATTGGGCCAAATTTACCCTCAAGGATACCGATTTTAAAATCCCCATTGGAACATATCAATAATAACCGAAAAACTATATTTGACAAAAATGTAATTAATATTGACCCGTGTTTTTTTTTTTTGGATATTATTTTTTACCATCCGAGGACATCCTGGGGTAGACAACCTCATATTATTTCTTATTAGTTTTGCATATCAAGATTTGTAGGCACAATCAGCATGCTATAAGGGTATAATTGAAGAGCTTGTCTCCCCTGAAGATGTCCTCATATGGATGAGATTGGTGACCATTGGATGTGTGATCCAATGGTCTAGAAATACAGCATCCTCTCATCTTCTCTCGCATCTTTTTTGTTCTTGATTTTCAGACCATTGGATCACACATCCAACGGTCCACGGACCCTCATCCCTATGAGAATATCCTCGTGGTAGCTGGAGCCAAATAATATATAAGGGCTATTTAGCTTTTGGCCCTCCTCTAATTGGAAATCTGATTTTGGGCTCGGTCAACTTTAATGCCATTGTTTTTATTTTCTCAAATGGCCTGTTTTCTCTTCAGCGTGAGTTGCTCACTAGTTTTCATATGATTTTTCTTTTTCTTTTTTTTTTGTGATATGCCATATAAAAATACGTTTTTGTATGTAAATATAAATGTGCATATGTAAACTACTATGTAAATATAACATATGAAAAATTATATTTACATAGTAGTTTACATATGCACATTTATATTTACATACATTGGATAACCACGGGGGCTTGCCTTCGTGTATAAATGTCCTATCGTCAGTCATGGTTATTGCATGGATTGCTACCTGATCATCCAAGAAATTTGCTTCCCTCCACATAGGTGTAATTTTCAGGTTCAAAAGTTTTCTCAATCTTATAGACGTCCATCTGTTCCTCAAGTGCCATGGTAGGTTTCCAATTCCAAATGCAGCTACACCGGCTTCCAAGTCAGATTCAACCCACCCCCTTTGTATTGCACATTCTATACCCTCAAGTATGGCCAGACATTCAACCAAGTAGTTGGTTTTGATTCCCAACTTCAAGACCAGCATAAAGTCACCACTACTATTTCTATAGACAACTCCAAGGTCAGCATTCCCCGGGTTACCTTTTTCTGCTCCATCATAATTCGTTTTGATGGTGTGATCAAGTTCAAGCAATTCCCAAGTGCCATCGGCTTCCTTATTGCCTCCTTTGCATTAATAACACTGCCACTATTTAGGACATATTATGGGGTTGCGTTTTGTTCTTCAGTTGCTCTTGGTTTTTTAGCTCTAGGGAGAGCTGGATTTGCTATAAATCATATAGATATTGCTCCAAGGTATGCAGGAATACCGATGGGAGTATCTAATACTACTGGTACATTTGGGTATAGTCGGAGTTTGTTTCACAGGTCAGCTATTGGAAGCTTCAAAATCTACTCATTCAGACCTAACAAGTGCTGATAGTTGGAGGTCAGTCTTCTTTATACCAGGGTACCTCTGTATATTCAATTCAATCGTTTTCCTACTATTTTCAACTGGAGAAAGAGTATTTGATTGAGAAATGTTTCGACCAAATATGATCAAAACACTAAGTGGTGACGAAAGAGTCGAAAAACGTAGAAAAGTAGTTAGAAAAATGATAGTGATTGGGAGAATAATGAGATTGTACCTTGCTGTTGTCTACGTACCCAAATTATCAATGAGATCAAGTCTCAAGAACGTAGTTCTGTATGAAAAATAGTTTGATATTTATATCTGTAGAATAGAGACTCCTTGTAGCTTAAGTAGTCTTGTAGCTTAAGTAATTGTAATTGAATATAACTCTTAACTGATCATTATCACTTTGATAAGAAACGAATCTGGACATAAATTAATGTACGTTAGTAGCAAGTCATGTGGCTAAGATTCATCCTTAGACACATGAGTTAATGGGCATGTACATTGATCCATGATATTGCAAATCCTGTCGATTAAACAAATAAAGTGGCGACTCCTACCAATGGACATATGCCACGTAGGTGGGGGTCGAAACAAGAAACATCATGCTTTTTAGCATCTAAAGGAAAATCTTATGATACTTCTTTTATGGTTCATCCATACTGTGACCTCTTAATGAATTTTATTGAAGGGAGCTAGGAATCTATATATCACATCTATCGTTATTATTTTTTTTCCCCAGATATTAACTTCAACAAGGATATAGACCGGAGTTTAGAGGAATCGAAAGGTTAGAAAGGCAAATTTTAGTTATGATATTTTTTTGTTTTTGTCTTTTAAAATATCGAGCTCATTTCTTTTCTTTGTGAACACAATGTCATGTTGGAGCAATTTTGATGTTTTAACAAGGATGAAAGTGCTTACATTCCCAAGATTGGCGATAGTCATATATTGTTCATACATTATTGGTAGAACTGTTAGGTGGAAAAAAAGATTAAAAAAAAAGTATGGCTCATTATAACATAGATATTGGTTAGAACTTAGAAATTGGAATGTCATATGAACTTTTGATTGGTATCCCCAACCGGACAGCTACATTTCAAGACATCTATATACATTACAATTTACCTATGATGATGATAATAGAGTGGACTTTCACCCTAATCCATTGTAACAGTAGGGGAGGCTTCTAAGTGTTAATAGGGTTCAAAAATTAGTAGGCAACTAAAACATACTTTACAGGAGAGGCTTCTAAGTGTTAACATACTGTAGTGCCATATTTGTATTGCATACATTGTTTATTTAATTGTGCATGTAGTTTTCAAAGATTGCCAAGATTCAGCTTTATATGAGAAATTTATACCAATATTGTGGGATCTTAATCCCTGCTGTACGTCAACTGCCACTCCCACATGATCCATGTCTCTGCCCCAACAAGCACATCATTGTAACTGAACACCTTGTTGGAATCTCTTGTGTATTTCTAAATACTAGTGTGTGTGTGTGCAAAGTGGAGGAGATGAACAAATGGTGTTCTCTCCATTTTAGTGCATAGTAGATAGGCCCACATTGGTTATCCACCACATCGGGTAGGGTTCGCCCCCGGCTTGGGCTTCTTGTTGTGGGTAGTGGTTTGACCAATAGCCTAAACTTGTTTTTGCCTTTTTCTTGCATGACAAGTTTCAGGTGTTCTATTAGGAGTTGGTCTCTCTTCCTCCTAACCTCTATAAATAGGACTGTGAGTCCATAGAGAATAGACTTGATCAAACTCAACTCTGAGAGAAACAAAAACTCAAACCAGTCCTTTTCTTCTTCTCTTCTTCTTCCGCCTTTGAGAGAGTTATATTCTTTGTTTTAGAGGGTAGTCTGTTTCTAGTGCAAAGTCGGCTGCTGTTAACCACTGAATCTGTGAGGAAGACGGCCATTTTGCCTTTCTCGCACCATTGGAAGTGGGCTTAAATCTTTCTTAAGGGCGACTAATCAGCCCTTGGTTATTACTTGTTAATTACGTCCTTGTCTACTATTCCTTACGTTTCTACTCTAGTTGCTGTGTTGATACAACTATTCTAACAATCTTAAGGAAAAAGTTTCGTAGTAGAACAAAGGAGAGTGCTTTAATACGACAATCCAAAGATAAGTCTTTTACTTTGAGTTATTGTTTGTGTTATTGGATTATGACTTTAGAAATTTTCTAATAATTTCGTTTTTGGTAGGAAAACCAATTAAAGATTGAATATTTATTGATCTTTTGTGGTTTATCAAACCCTATATGGTTGTAAACCTTTCTCCTACGTTTGTGGGAGTCAAATATGAGATTTCTATCAAGAAAAACGTCAAAGTTCGTCTTTTTGACAGCTGCGTTACTCGTTACGGAAACTGCTATAACTTTGAGCTTAGAGCTCGGTTTTGCAATCCGCTTCTTGTGTTGGATAGCTGATTCAAAGAGCTTTCCAGTGGTATAAGGCTTGATACCCAATTAGTCCTGAGCTGGTTTAGAATTACAGTTCTTTTGAACTGTCTTTCTAAAAGGAGGAAAATATGGTAATCCGGTTTTTCAATCGGTTAGGTATCGTATTCTTTCACTCTTTGCAATTCTTTTGGTTTAATTATATGGTGATATTCTTTCCTTGAGTTGCATGCTAGTTTTCTTAGGAGGGAAATCCCTAAGCTTAAACTTCTTTAATAACCCAGTCAACAAATTATACGTGTTTATCACTAAGGAATTAATTGGTTTGACTAGAAGTAGTTTGATATTAATTTTCTTTGTACATATGTAGATGTATGTAGATGGTCTAAGAGAAACCTTAAGATAGTTAATATCAACCACACTCAAATCTTGGATAGTAATTATAATGTATTCAATGCATAATTGCTTACCTTTATTGAGTGAACGTGTTGTTAGACGATGGTTATAATTGTACTGTTGTGAAAATACATGTTAGATGAAGTAACTTGTAGCTTATATCCAATATAGCATATGTTAAAGTTGTGTAGCATGCTAGTTTTGGATATTAATCATTGTGGATTTACTTTAAACTTGATAATAGTTTATTTGTAAATTTTTCTAGTTGAAGACATTAATGGGTTGAGCCATTAGATGTTGTGGTAGTACTTGAGGTCTTGTTGATAGGGTATTCTATCTTACTTGAGCTCATGTAGAAAGAGGAGGTGGAGTCCGGTTGTTTTGCATATTCAATTGGCTAGATTTGCTTAAATATCGATTATACTTTTGTTGTGAGGGGGTAGAGTTAAAGTTTACTTTTCCTGAACCTATGATATGATATTTACCATGTTTGGCATGAATGCATTATTTAACATTGACATGAAGTTTAACCATGTCATATATTATTAAGTAATGAGCATCGATGGTTCAGTTGTTTTGCATATTCAGTGGCTAGATTTGCTTAAATATCGTATACTTTTTGTTGTGAGGGGTATAGTTAAAGTTTATTTTTCCTGAACCTATGATATGATATTTACCATGTTTGGCATGAATGCATTATTTAACATTGACATGAAGTTTAACCATGTCATATATTATTAAGTAATGAGCATCGTTGTCTACGAGAGGAAACAATATGGGAAACAATCAATATCCTCTTAAACCTAATTTAGTCAAGGAGATGTAAGATAATGGTTTGTCTTCTTAGACAATATCCTCCAGTGACTATTTTAGACAAGGAGATGTAACGCTTGTAGATTGTCTTATTATGCATTATCCTCCTATGACTATGGATAAATAGCCAAGGTGATGTACAAGTGCGTGGATTGTCTCCCTATGACAGTTGGAATGTTGAATGATGAAAAGAAGGATGATAATGATATTATCTCGGGTAAAACCCTTTTCATCTAATTCTTCTATTCTTTAAGATTCATTAGAATATTTTGTGGATTTCCTTTCATATAGATAACATGAACATAATATGACTATGTTTAATATGATCCAGAATCATAGACTTGAGTAAAGTATATTCTTGTCATAATAGTGCATTTTATTGTTGTTGTTTCTTTTAGTGTTTGTAGCGGTATAATGTGTTTTGCATGTAAGTTTGAATAGGTTGAGTAACTATTGAACTGTGGGGGGTGGTGACCCATATGCATAACACTGTTTTACCATAGTTCATCTCACAAGATAATTGGAAAGACATTGAACTACAAAGTATGGAAAGGTCTTGGGCCTATCCAAAAATGCTTCAAAATGTGGGGGGTGTCTTGCCAAGGCTATTGTGAATGAATCTAAAAGAAGTCTTTTTGAGACCTAGAATTATCTAATAGATGTTCATTGGTGAAACTCATAATAGTGATGTTTGTTTTAGGTTGTCATAAGTGATAACAATTTTGTAGATACCACACTATTATTGAATGTCTTATATGCTAATTTTATTTGAGGTTGTGCTTTTCCGAGAAATTGGCATAGAGTGGTTGAATGTTCATAATGAACTACATAAGATAATCCCATTATTTCTCGCAGACAAGAAATTTGGAAGACTATCAATGAGTATTTCCACTATTCACGGTGATGATGTTTATATATTTCTTGAGGAAGATTCATTAACCTATAAGAAAGTTGTCTGTCTATGAGAAGTGTCATTTTTTTGAAGGATACAACTCCTCTAAACTGGACTCTTGATTTATTGGGGGATCTATAGGTTGAATTGGATCTTCAAGAGAAAACTAAAACGTGATAGTTGTATTGCAAAAAACAATGCTAATAATAATAGCCAAGGGGTTTCAATCAGAGACAATATTTATACTATTTTGAAACCTTGCTCATATAACTAGAATTTCTTCTACAGAATTCTAAAAACTCTAGTTGAGTAGTTGTACGGAACTACAATACCAAGTAGTACCAGGTGATGAGTTGAAGGTATACAATTTAGTTAAATCTTTGTATGAGTTGATTCAAGCGCCTATAAATTGCATGAGCAATTCAACAACATATTAGTGTCATATGGATGTCAAAGTACCGTTGTTGATAAAAAAAAATGTGTACTTTCTTTAGAGCAAAGCAAGACATATGTGTTAATCTCTCTTTGTTTAGATGGTTTAATATCATGAGTGCTAGCATTGAGAATGTGTATGAGACAGAGAAATTCCTATTTGAAACACATCATAAACCGTCATTGAAAATGATAGTTTATTATGTTGTTAAACTCATTTCAGAATCGCTATATTCAGGTTGTCAAGATGTTGACGTTTGAATATGGTTGAAGCCACGTGGCAGTACCTTAAACCAGACCATACGGATGGTATAGGGGAATTTTGGGCACTATTTAATTGAATGACTCGAGAATATAGGAATTAAAACTCATGTTGGTCTCATTATATTGTTATAGCACTTAGTAGAAATATTTTTCATTGAAAAGTATGGGTATTATGATAGTAAGCATGTGTTAACACCTTTTGTGGCAAATATCCATCTTATGAAAAATAATGTCCTTGTGTTTTCTCATACTAAATATGTCAATATCAATGGTAGCCAATTGTATTTGATGGATAATGTATGTGAGACATGACATTGCCTACATTAATGGCATACTGAGCTAATAACCCATTGTGTCCTTATAAGGAACTTTGATGTATATTGTCGATTATCCAAGTCTTATATAGCAGAGCCATTGATTATGGACTGATATTTAGTAGATTTCCATCATTGTTAGAAGGGTAATATGTTATAAACTGGATCCAGTAATGTTTATGTGTTTACCTTTGGTGGAAATTGAGTGTCTTGGATATCATCCAAGCTAATCGCCTTAGAAAAGGCATGTGATGATGCTGAGTGGGTTAGCAACCTCTTGGCAAATCTTCCCATTGGCTCTAAACACCTCCCGATGTGTATATGCTTTGGAAACCGCTCCTCATTGCAATAGCTAAGACATGTTAACTTATGTGCAATGGGAAAAGAATACATGTAAGTTGAGATATAACTTAATCAAGCAGCTGCTAAAGATTATGTTAGGTTGGACTTAGTTTGGCCACATGTCTAACCGCACCACTTCTTTGGAGGCAAGTGGTTATATCGTCGAGGGGATGGGACTTTTGCCTTAGATAGAGAGGGCTTACACCGACGGCAACCCCATTTATGTGATTGGAGATCCCATGAATTAAGTTCAAAGGGAAAAACAAGTCACCTTGTCGCCTGGTATGCTATTGTCTTTCTTTGAGACGCCCCACCCTATGACTAGATAGCATTTTTGTATACTTTGTATAACTTGAATTGCAATGAGAAAGGATGAGTTATTTTACTCTTATTGGAATCCATAGTTCATTTTTATAATGAGATAGTGTATTTTAAAGCGCAATGTACACTTGATGGATATCCACCACGTGAATGTAGAACTGGCCGGTTCTTATGAGTATTCGTGCAAGTACTCTAGAGCATTCATGGAACACAAAAGTATTAGGGCCAAAAAAGCAACACCGAGAACAGGCATATAATGAAAGAGCAATGTGGGTGCATGTCCTCTATTTTACTACAAGGGAATGTTGGTTCAAAGATTTTTAATCCACCACTTTCACGTATTATAAGACATGTTACCCTATGACAAAGGGTTCAAGCCGTAAAAGCACCAAAGATCTTATGCATTATTTTTTCGATTCTCTCCGGCATTTCGTTAACCCATTTCTTTTGTAATATCCTATTCCAAAATAGTGGGGGACTATTAGTATTTTGAAATAGTGGGGATTGTTGGAATCTCTTGTGTATTTCTAAATACTGTGTGTGCAAAGTGGAGGAGATGAACAAATGGTGTTCTCTCCACTTTAGTGCATAGTAGATAGTTCCACATTGGTTATCCACCACATCGGGTAGGGTTCGGGCCCGGGCTTGGGCTTCTTGTTGTGGGTAGTGGTTTGACCAATAGCCTAAACTTGTTTTGCCTTTTCTTGAAAGCAAACAAGTTTTTGTTCTATTAGAGTTGGTCTCTCTTCCTCATAACCTCTATAAATAGGACTGTGGAGTACATATAGAGAATAGACTTGATCGAAACTCAACTCGAGAAACGTAAAAACTCAAACCGGTTCTTTTCTTCTTCTCTTCTTAGGCCGCCCAGAGAGAGTTATATTGTTGTTCTAGAGGGTAGTGCGTTCTAGTGCAAAGTCAGGGCTTTGTTAACCATTGAATCTGTGAGGAAGACGCCATCGTTGCCTTCGCGCACCATTGAAAAGGCTTAAATCTTTCCTTAAGGACAGCCTAATCCGCGCCTTGGTTATTACTTGTTAATTCTGTCCTTATCTATTATTCCTTCTGTTCTACTCTAGTTGATGTGTTGATACAACTATTCTAACACACCCTTCACCATGACTCAACCACCATAAAATTTAACTTATATTTTTCTCTTTCCATTTCTGGCTTTTGTGTTTTGCAAAATCAGTTAATTTGGGTCCTGTTTGTACTCTTAACTTATTTAATCTAATCAAATCATGATATTCACTATGGTTTAGTTAGGCCTTCAACAGTTAAACATCAACGCCGTAGGTTAAGACATAAAGCCTAATTTTTTTATTTTTTTTCGATAAGTAACCATTATTAAGCCTAATTCAATCTACTGAAGTGGTCCCAAATATATATTTAATAATGTAATCGAAGCCATCAAAAGAATAATTTTACTCTGTTGTTCTTAAATGGCATCCCTGTTCGAAAGCGGGACCAACATTGGGTTGTTGACCTTTGGGATTTGACATTAGATTGATGTTTTTACAAAAATTTCTTGCTTAGTTTAAATACAAACTCATATGGCAAATAATGTTGGGGAAAATGATACTGATCGATTCCCACTAAGATAGTTTGCACTTGGACAATCTACACAATACAAAGATATAATGTGGTTCAGCCAGTAATGTATATTTTCACAAGAGCAAATTCTTTTATAAGTATGGGAAGGAAAATTACAATCACTCCTCTCAAGTCTCTCTAAACTTATTAGATCATTTTTCTTTCCTTACAAGCTTTTCCGCTCTTCAAGGGTTTCCTCTCCATTTTGGTTGCTTTTAAAATTGGGTTTCTATTCAAGACTTGGTTTTCCAAAACCTAACTTTTGTTTTTAAATTAATCTGAAATTTCGGCGCGTCTACGAAATTTCGTGTTTACTGTAGAAAAATCAGAACCTGACATATGTTAGGCATGAGCGCGGGTACGCTTTTGGCAAGGCCAATCTGAGCACGCACGCGCCCTCTTATATTTCCAGTTTCCCAAACTCCAATAGACATGTTTCTTGAGAGGCTAAAAAAAACTATCTTTTTTTTCACGACAAAGGATGCGCACCTTAGGCACCAATCAACTGAAGCGTCGCGGCGCTTTTAACTTCTTCACACCTAACAAGCATTACCTATTTTTCCTTCTTCCTCATGTGAGGGATAACACCAACAATATCCCCCGAGCCATAAGGGGGGGATACCTCCATGCGTTCCCAAATCAACAAGAGGAGTGTACTACCATTCCAGCGGTAGCACAACAAACATCAAACTTACCTTTCAAAAAAAAAACTTTGGTCATTATATCCGACCCGTTCTTGTCGGTATATATGGATCTTCTCAATACACAATTGCTTGTCTTCGAGAACTTCTCTAATCCAATGATAACGCACATGTATGTGTTTGGATCTAGAATGAAAACTCAGATTCTTGTTCAAATGGATGGCGCTCTGACTGTCACATAAAACTACAAACTGTTTCTGCTTTAGCCCTAGTTCATCGAAGAACCTATTCATCAATAGCACCTCTTTGCAACACTCTGTAGCTGTAATATACTCGGCTTCTGTAGTGGAGAAGGCAACACATTTTTGCAACTTAGATTGCCAAGAAACTGCTCCCCCTGCAAAAGTAAACAGATAACTGGAAATGGACTTCATCGAGTTAACATCACCTGCCATGTCTGCATCTGTGTAGCCTTCAAGCAAGGTCTTACTCCCACCATAACACAAACACGCTTTGGAAGTGCCCTTGAGATATCTCAAAATCCAATTAACATCTTCCCAATTCTCCTTGCCCAGATTTGACAGAAATCAGCTTACAACACTCACGGCGAAAACAATATCCGGTCTTGTACACATTATTGCATACATCACGATGCCTACTGCGGATGCATAAGGAATCTTTTACATTTCATTCTACTCATGCTCACCCTTTGGACACATATATTTGTCATGCGGAATTAGCCACCAAGCGGACAACTGACTGGCTTCGCTTGATCCATGTTTAATCTCTTCAACACCTTCTCAATGTAGCTTTCTTGAGAAAGCCACAATTTTCTACTCTTTTTGTCATGAGTGATCCGTATCCCAAGTATTTACTTTGTTTGGCCCAAATCCTTCATCTCAAAGGACTTACTCAAGTATTTCTTCAACTTAGATATCTTGTTGATGTTTTGGCCAACTATCAACATATCATCCACATACAACAAGAGCACTATGAAGTCCCTGTCTAGAAATTTCTTAACAAATACACAATGATCGGAAGAGGACTTCATGTAGCCATGCTTCACTATAAAGGACTCAAACTTCATGTACCCACTGTCTTAATGCCTGCTTCAACCCATACAAACTCTTTTTCAGCTTGCATACCAGGTGCTCTTTGCCTTTGACCTCAAATCCCTCTAGTTGGTCCATGTAAACATCTTCTTCAAGATCTCCATGAAGAAAAAATGTCTTGACATCTAGTTGCTCAATCTATTGGTTCATATTTGCGGTCAGACCCAATACCACCTTGACAGAAGTCATCTTAACAACAGAAGAGAAAACTTTATCAAAGTCAATACCTTCCCTTTGACCGAATCCCTTCACAACAATGCGAGCTTTGTGCCTTAGATGTGGACTATTCTCCTCATGCTTGACTTTGAAGATCCACTTATTCTTGAGAACTTTTATTCCTTTCAATTTCTCAACTAAGTCATATGTGTGATTCTTATGCAAAGAACCCATCTCATTTTGCATGGCCTTCAACCACTTCTCCTTGTTTGTACCTTCAAGAGCCTTTTGATAATACATAGATTCTCCACCATCAAATAGTAAACACATACGTATGTGGTGGATACCTGGTTGAGGCTTGTTTCTCTCTATCCGACCTCCTTACCACATTTTCTTGTGGCTGAGGAGGATGCACTTTTACTTGCTCAGGTGGTGGTTCATGCACTTTATCTGCATCTTCTATATTAATAAGTTCTATCCTATCATGAGCAATATGATCATCATCATGAGCTTCAAACCCATGGTTCTCTACATTCTCAATGCCTTATGCACGTTCCACAGTAGGAACTTAACTTCTGGTTCTAAATCAACAAGATCATCTATGAAAGGTTCTAGCTTCTCACCATTCTTAAAGTCTGCTATTGTTTGGTCTTCCAAGAACACAACATCTCGACTTCGGATTACCTTCTTGTTGAACGGATCATAAAGTTTGTAGCCAAATTTTTCATCCCCATAACCCAGAAAAATGCACTGATTGGCTTTGTTATCAAGCTTAGATCTATCATCCTTGGGAATATGAACAAATGCTCTGCACCCAAATACCCTCAAGTATCCATAATCAATATCTCTGCCTGACCATACTCTCTCTGGATAATCACTATTCAAAGACTTCAAAGGTGATAGGTTGATCACATGTACGGCTGTGCGTATTGCTTATACCCAGTAAATTCTTGATAACTTAAAGTGAGACATCATGCATCTCATTCTCTCTACAATGGTACGGTTCATCCTCTCGACTATACCATTCTGTTGCGGTGTTTTAGGAACGATCTGCTCATGACGAATCCCATGACTCTTGTAATACTCTTCAAATGGCCTAATGTACTCTCCCCCATTGTCGAAACGAATAAACTTCAAAGGCTTCCCTGTCTCTCTTTCCACCATGCTATAAAAGGTCTTAAACACGCCAAATACTTCATCCTTGGTCTTCATACTATATGCTCATATCTTTCTTGATACATCATCAATGAAAGTCAAAAAGTACAAAGCTCCCCGATGGGACTTCACTTTCATAGGACCACATAAATCTGTGTGTACTAACTCAAGGACATTCTCCTTTCGGTGAGAAGGGAATCTTTGAAAATACACCCTGTGTTACTTTCCAACCAAACAATGAGTACATCTATTTAAATGCGTACCTTTGATATTTGGCAAGAACTTCCATGCCTTTTTCTCCCATATGACACAGTCTCTTATGTCATAGTTCGGAGAAAGTTTCTTCTTGTGCCGCATTTAACTCTGCTTTACACAAACTAGTCTGTGTCTTGTAAAGCGAGCAAGTTTTCTTCCCTTTGGCTACTACAATGGAATCTCTGCTCAGTTTCCATACCCCGTTACCAAATGAGTTTTTAAAGTCATCATCATCTAACTTCTTAACGGAAATTAGGCTTAGCCGAATGTCAGGGACATGTCTTACATCCTAGAGTATCAAGGTGTAGCCGACATTGGTTTCTACATGAACATCATCAATGCCTATAATCTTAGAGACTCCACTGTTACCCATCTTCACTTCACCAAATTCACCACAGTTGTACGTAGTGAAGAATTCTCTGTGCGGTGTGACGTGATAGGATACTCCTGTATCTATCACCCACTCTGTATCCTGGCATGAGGTACTAATACAACACTCACTACAATCTGACACAATTCACACTAGACCATCGTCTACTAGTACGGTAGTATCTCGCCCTGTGCTTCCGTTCCTCTTTACCATGTCTTCATATACACATTTATTCTTCTTATTTCTCTTTAGTGTTCTACATTCATACCTAAAGTGACCATTGGTGGCACAATAATAACATTATCTATCTGCCTTAGGAGTTCTAACTTTACCCCTAGATTTGCTTATGTCATCATCTTTAGAATGAGATGATTTTCTGCTCTTACCTCTCTCCCGCTTTTCTGTGACAAGGATCTATGAGTGAGATGAGCTGCTTCGTGAACCCCTTCTTGTCTCCTCATTCAACAATGCCCCAATAGGCATCTCCATGGAAATGATTCCATCCTTAGCGGCTCTGCCAAAAGAAACTGCTAAAGTCTCCCAAATGTCAGGTAGAGAGTTTAATAATAACAAAGCCTCAACTTCGTCACCCATATCAATCTTCATCAAATGCAACTGATTGATGGTATTCTGTACTTCATTAAGATGCTCAGACATTGAAGAACCTTCTTTGTACCTCGTGTTAGCAAACTTCTTAATGAGTAGTACCTTGTTTCCGGCAGACTTCCTTTCATAGCGGTCTTCGAGTTTCTTCCACAAGCCAAAATCGGTAGTCTCTTGGGATACATGGTGGAAGACACTGTCGTCAATCCACTGTCGAATGTACTCAATTGCTTTTCTGTCAAGCTTGGTCCACTCAGCCGCCGCTATTGCGTTTGGTTTTACTCATCCATTCTCAATGGGTTGTGTCAAATCCTTGCAATAGAGCAAGTCTTCTATCTTGGTTTTTCAAATAGTGTAGTTACCTCTATTCAGACTAGTCATGCGAGTGTTTATAGAATGGTCCATCTCTACAAGCTATTTCAACTCAAACGTCATCTCAAGAATTTTATCAAACACCTTCTGAGAAAGATTTGGATAACTATCTTCTGTGATTAATCTAACCTGGCTCTGATACTACTTGTTGGGAAAAGCGATACCAATCGATTCCCACTAAGATAGTTTGCACTTTGACAATCTACACAACACAAAAATGTAGCGTGGTTCGGCCAATAATGCTTACTTCCACGAGAGCAAATCTTTTTATAAGTATGGGAATGAAAATTACAATCACTCCTCTCAAGTCTCTCCAAACTTACTAGACCACTCTTCTCTCCTTACAAAATTTTCCTCTTTGCAAGGGTTTCATCTTAATTTTGGTTGCTCTCAAAATTGGGTTTCTATTCAAGATGTAGTTTTCCAAAACCTAACTTTTGTTTTTATAGTAATTCGAAATTTCAGCGCGTCTGCGAAATTTCGTGTTTACTATAGAAAAATCAGAACCTGGCATGTTTAGGCATGAGCGCGCGCGCGCCCTCTTATATTTCTAGTTTCCCAAACTCCATTAGACATGTTTCGTGAGAGGCTAAAAAAAAACTATCTTCTTTTTCGCGGCAAAAGCGCGGGCGCACCTTAAGCATGACCAATCTGAGCGCACGCGCTTTTGACTTCCTCACACGAACAATACCTGTTTTTCCTTCTTCCTCATGTGAGGGATAACACCAACAAATAAGTCGAGAGATTTTCTTATTGCCAATCATTTAAGAATGAGATTCAGATAAAAATCATAGATGTAAGGGTAATGTACCCCTGAACTCTGAAGAGAATACATGCCAAAATGCAGTCATGTTATCATGTAGGTATGCGTTCTAATCGTCTTAAAATTAGCAAAAGAAAGTACAGTTTTCTCGTTGTCCTTAAAGTTTTAAAACTCAACATGGTCGATGGTTTTCTTGAACGAGATAATGCAAATCGCATCAAGGATTCAAGGGGCCCTTGGTTCAACTAACAAGTAACAAGGACTGCTAACAAAGTTTTTAGCTAGCTTGAAGATATGATCTCCATTTCTGCTACAGACATATCTTTACAATATATGAACCTCGAGGTTAAAGTAGATTCATCTTTGTCTCAGTCCACGAAATCACTTTAGTATTGTAGTATTCAGCTTGCTTGTTTTTCATGAAATTTCCGCATTCAGCACCCCTGTTTTTTTTTTTTTTTGCTCAAATTCAGCCCCATTGTTGAATGTGGAAAATTCAGCACCTACTCAACACTTGGCAGTCAGCAAGCAGCAGTGTTGCAGAAACAAACAGCACACCCGCTATCCTTATATATTTCTTTTCAAAAATCCTCTGTAGTTGTTATGCACAAACCTTGAAAGAGGTCAGCAAAATAGCAATCCATCTATAAATTCTGCTTGAGATGGTCCCCATTCCCTCATATATATTGCTAATTTTTGTTGCGTTCCCGTGTATGTAGAGTTTAGTCAATAAGTGCCAGTTGTTGAATCAAATAACTTTGATGTAATACTTGGTACTGCTAATGTTAACTTCTCACCAAAGTTGGTGTAACCCTCCAAAAGAGTGTCATATTTTCTTGAATTTAAGCAAGGTAGAGAGTATCCATGTACTCATATTTCTGTCCCTTGGGTCCCTAGGAGGCTAGGATTACTGAAAATTAAGCTCCTCCAAAGTATATGCAAATACAATCGCATATCTCACTCTACCGAAAACTCTTAAACATGTAGCAAATAACCCAAAACTAATTGGGAAAACTCTTAAATATGGAGCATTCGACTCAAAACTAATTGGCAACGTTTGCATTAAGGAGGAAAAAAAATTTACTGGACGCAAATTCCAAAAAGATGTTAAACATCATTATTATGATGTTCACTTTGTGGTTGTTCCTGCTGCAGATTCTCCAACTCCCATATGCTTAACCTCTAAATTAAGCAAAGATGGGATCACAGATGACATACTAACTTAAAGAAAAGTAGATAGTTAAATAAGAAGATGGAGGAAGGCTGGCAGGTCACATGGACATGCATCAATGTCTCATGTGACTCCTGTGTGTGATGCCTAAACTGCTTTTGTCCTTTTTCCCCACTAATTGATGAGGAGTAAACATAAATTTTGAATCATATCTTTCGTAGGTAGATTCAATCAAAATATTTCATATATAAACGAATATTCTAGACTAAATGACAACTTTAGCCTAGATCAATCATTTTACCAAGAAATAATTCACACCCCTTAAAATTTCAAATTTTAAAAAAGGTTGAATTTAATCCCACCTAAAACCATCCCAACCGTCCAATCCAACGAATGCAATAAAAAAAAAAGGAGGGAAGGAAAAGCACCCGTACGATTTCACACTCTCACTAACCTTCACTCTCACTACCACTCCCACTCAAAATTATATAACCATTTCTAGCCTTATTCTCTTTCTTCACATCATTTCCATCTCTTCATTACCGACAACAACCTTCCCATCTCTGCCGGAGTTTTCTATTCTCCGGCACATTCACCTTATACTAGTTTCTCCATTCATTTAAAAGAAAATGAGGGAAATCCTACACGTACAAGGAGGACAATGTGGAAACCAGATTGGTTCTAAGTTTTGGGAAGTTGTTTGTGATGAACATGGCATAGATCCAACTGGAAAGTACGTTGGAACATCAGATCTACAACTTGAACGAGTGAATGTTTACTATAATGAGGCTTCTTGTGGAAGATTTGTTCCCCGTGCTGTGCTTATGGATCTTGAGCCTGGTACTATGGACAGTGTTAGAACTGGTCCTTATGGTCAGATCTTTAGGCCTGATAACTTTGTGTTTGGGCAATCGGGTGCGGGGAATAATTGGGCCAAGGGTCACTACACTGAGGGTGCTGAGCTTATTGATTCCGTTCTTGATGTCGTTCGGAAAGAAGCCGAGAATTGCGACTGTCTTCAAGGTACAATAGTGTTGTTAGTGTTAGTGTTAGTGTTAGTTTGTATGTATCAATGAAGTTAGTTTGTATCATTGTATGTTATTGGTGCAGGTTTTCAGGTGTGTCACTCACTTGGTGGAGGAACTGGTTCTGGAATGGGGACTTTATTGATTTCAAAGATCAGGGAAGAATACCCGGACAGAATGATGCTCACGTTTTCTGTGTTTCCTTCGCCGAAGGTGTCTGATACAGTTGTTGAGCCTTATAATGCTACTCTTTCTGTTCATCAGCTTGTGGAGAATGCAGATGAGTGCATGGTTTTGGATAATGAGGCTTTATATGATATTTGCTTCAGGACTCTTAAGCTTACCACTCCTAGCTGTAAGTTTATTGCGTGTACAAGTTCTTTAGCTGGTGTTTGTTTACATTTGATATTGATTGAGTTTGAATTTAATTTGAATTAAGTTCATTACTCTGATTCATTGTATAATGTATGTCCTATTATAGTGAAAAAGTTTTGTGAATGCATTTAGACACTGGTTGATCATCCTACTGACTTTCTTTGTTAATTTTTATTTTCTATGTAAAGTTTATTTATATTTTCGAAGTGGTCATTACTGAAGTGTATCAGATAGGCTTTCTGGACATTGTTTTCCTCTGTTTTACTCAAGGTTGTGTGAAATTTTTGTGTGCTAAGTTGTCCAGTGGAACCTTAATGAAAATTAATTTTTGGGATGATTATTTATTAGTGTACATCTATGATCTATGCATAGATGGCCCTTGGAATAAGCGCTAGCTTAGGTAATGTTGGCGTACCTGGGCCCGAGGTGGTAGGGGTCAACATTGAGATTGCATATAGGGGCCTGAACGTGCCCTTCTGACTGGAGAGATCAACATAATGAGAATTTTTTT
Organism: Coptis chinensis; assembly: GCF_015680905.1. Taxonomy (NCBI): domain Eukaryota; kingdom Viridiplantae; phylum Streptophyta; class Magnoliopsida; order Ranunculales; family Ranunculaceae; genus Coptis; species Coptis chinensis. The sequence goes on from NC_141463.1 coordinate 97,122,472, forward strand.
TTCTTTGCAGCTATGCTTAGTAGAGAACAATTAGTGTATCTGTTCAAAGAACTTTAAAATGCTCTGAAGTCCCTTTGGAGCGTTATAAATTCTAAATTTGATTTGTTCTGCCTTTTTCCCCCTTTGAATTGAAACCTGGAAACCATAACACCAATGAATAGTGTGCTTTTCTATATATGTTAGTTTTATATGATGTTGGTGGTTTGGTTTTACATGATGGCATATCGTTGTAGACATTCCTGTTGCAAAAGGTCATCATAATAAGTTCCATTGTGTGTTCTATTTAAAAAAAAAAAGGTTCTATTATGTGTCACATGTGTTGCTGACTTGCTTGCATGTAACTTTTTGGAAAATATGTTCTGAAACACTGTGTGTTACTACTTACTTCAACTGATACCGAGCTTGACAATTTTTTCTCTTCTCACAGCCAGTTAATTTGTTTTAGTGTGTTTTTTTTAGTCCTGTATCAATGACTTATTTAACTCCTTGTTTCAGTTGGGGATCTGAACCATTTGATCTCTGCAACCATGAGTGGTGTTACCTGTTGCCTCAGGTTTCCTGGGCAACTAAATTCTGATCTTAGAAAGCTAGCAGTGAACTTGATTCCCTTCCCTCGACTTCACTTCTTCATGGTAGGGTTTGCCCCTCTGACATCACGTGGATCCCAGCAGTACCGTGCTCTTACAGTCCCAGAATTGACACAGCAAATGTGGGATTCTAAGAACATGATGTGTGCAGCAGACCCTCGGCATGGTCGTTACCTTACTGCCTCAGCCATGTTCAGAGGCAAGATGAGCACCAAGGAAGTTGATGAGCAGATGATTAATGTTCAAAACAAGAACTCATCCTACTTTGTTGAGTGGATTCCGAACAATGTGAAATCAAGTGTATGTGATATTCCACCTAGGGGACTGTCAATGGCATCTACCTTCATTGGGAACTCGACCTCCATCCAGGAGATGTTCAGGAGAGTTAGTGAGCAGTTCACAGCTATGTTCAGGAGGAAAGCTTTCTTGCATTGGTACACTGGCGAAGGTATGGATGAGATGGAGTTTACAGAGGCAGAAAGCAACATGAATGATCTTGTCTCTGAATACCAGCAATACCAGGACGCCACTGCAGATGAGGAAGGTGATTATGAAGATGAGGAGGAAGAGTTGCAAGAAATGTGAAGATGCAACATCAAGTATAATACCCACATCTTGCATATTGGTAGTGATGTTATACAGCTATTTCATAAGCATCCAGATTTATCATGTGGTAGCGTTAGATGGCTAGTAGGCCAATTTCTTGAATGTTATCTACATTTCCTTTTTGGTTTCTGCATTTTGCTTTCAATCTTGTTCTAGCTGTGTATGTAATTTACAACCTTCTGTTATTATCCATGGGTACTGCTCAACAAAGCTAGCTATGTGATTGTTAACATGTGATACTCTTTTGTAATTGATGGGAGTTCTGCTTTTGTGTTCTTAAACTTCTATTTTATATAATTATATTGGATTGTGGTGGAGAGTATTACGAGTTTTATGTCAAAATGGTAGGTGTGCATAAGCGTTTTATCTATGCACATTTATGTGCCCTTGGCGCACTTCTGCGATGTATGTGCCATATCGAATGAAAGTTTTCTTTTAATTTCTTGGTCGTGAACAGTATTCTTGTATTTTCTTGGTCGATGATGTCAAATGAAACTATGAAAGATTCGGTAGTTATGCAGAGAGCATTGTTTTAATAACAGTCGTTTAATACTTTAAAATGAACGCAATTTCTAAAATAACACAATTTCTTGCACAGCTCTGTAATGTTTTCTGCCTAGGGGATGTTAGGTTATCTGCTTACTTGTTAGAATGAAAGTGAAAAGGGAATGCTCAGGGTCCCAAAATAATGTTGCCTAATAGCTATCGGAAGCCCATTTATTCTTTATCATTGGATATTTGGATGGATCACTGGGTACATCCAGGGGAACGGGATAGGTACCTTGTAGGCTTGTAAGTTGTAATGAACTTTTGGTGTGTGAAAATGCTGTAAATCTAGATTTGAGGATGCCACGGTGTCACCAATTCATTATATGATGAAGGCTAAAAAGTTAGTGGAGAATATGTGGTGAGAGGACAACGGTGAGGTAATTTCTGCAGCTTCGTCAACGGTAATGTGTAGGAGGTGGGTGTCCCTTAGATGGATACCACCACCTGTGGGTGTGTTAAAGTTAAACATTGATGGATCATCTAGAGGAAATCCAGGTGCTGCAGGAGCAGGTTATGTTCTCAGAGATTGGGAAGGAAGATTTATATTTGGTTTGGCAGTACCGATCTTACATGCTTCCACTCTTATGGCTGAAGCGAGAGCACTATACTTTGGATTGAGGATTTTATCTTTTCTGCATCTAAATGGGGTTCGTGTTCTAGTGGAAACGGATTCAAAGTTCATTCAACATTGCATTAGGTGCTCATCACTGGATATTCCTTGGGAGGTCCTTCATGTAATTCAAGACTGCTCACATTTATTCAGTTCAATGGTATGTACTGAACTGATATGGAATTATAGGGAAGCTAACTTTGTGGCTGACGCATTCGCCAATTTTGCATCTGATCGTGCTGAGGATGATGCTTGGTTATCGAATTCAATGGGTATGAAAGTGAATGTTCCAACAGGATTATTGGAATTGCTGGAAGATGGTTTTTTCTTTTGGTGGTTGAAACCGCCAAACTTTGTATGTAATTTACTGTTGTTTGATCTTACTGCTTCTTGTACAGAACGGTTTATTCCGCAATAATAACTAGCACTTACCAAAAAATAAAAACTTTTGGTGCGTGAAAATGCTGTAAATCATTTAAGGTGCGGTATTAATGTATTTAGCGAGACTCTGCAAGACTTTTTAGCGAGACTTTTTTATGAGTTATCATTGCAATACATACGGACGGGTATCTCTATGTAAATCAATAGTTACCATTAGTATGTCGGTTATGTAGGTCAAATTAATTTTTTTTTTTTTTTTTTTTTTTAAGATAAAGTTGTATTAAGCGAACTAATAGGCATAGATGTAATTGTAGCGTTGTGCCTTGAAAGATGAAACATAATCATTCTCGCATTAAACTACATGGGTTAATTGGTTGAAAATTTAGCATTAGAAAAGACCTTTTAATTTGAAGTGTATTAAAGCAACCAATAACTAAAAACATTTTGCTGCATTCGTCCAGGAATCCAATTTGGAGCAATCGATAATTATATCAATCCTTCGTGCCCCTAGCACATAATAATATGCTTGAGAGCTCGCTGCAGCAATCATGCATTTATTGTTTTTTTTAGTAAGATTTGCGCATCAGTGCATGCCGTGTTGAGAACTAATTTTCATGAATTATTGCAAGGGCTTGAATTTCATGTACCAACACGATATTGTTATGGTATAGATACATTCAAATTTAGTTTAGATTTGACTATTTATTTGCATTAGAACTCTTCTAACCTATTACCTTTTACTATTAATTTTATTGCTAAAGTTTATCTAAGAAAAAGTAGAGCACTACTACTGTACTAGCAATACTTAGAAGTGAGAAATTGGAGTATACCAAAAACATGGTTTTTTTTTTGCTAAGTGAGGTGTGAATTTTATTAAGTATAGAAAAAGGAGAAAGAGTTACTAAAAACTATAAAAGAAGGGTTATTTAGTTTTTGGACCCAATTATAATTGGGGGTTTTTAGGTTTTGCCCCCTAATATTTAGCCATAATTAGGTTTTGGCCCCTTTTTTTTCATTTATTAGGGTTTGGCCCCTTTTCTCCAAACAAATCAAAACCAAAACTATTTGGGCTCATATATTTTCATATTGGCCAATATGCCCTTCACGCGAATCTCACGTGGGTTTACAAAAATTGTGATTTAGAGACACGTGTTTTAATCTAAAGTTGATAATTAAATCAACGGACAGCATTTTTAGATAACTTAGAAAAGCAAAGAACTGTAATATCTTTCGTCCTCATTTGGTTTTGCTCTCATTTGAGCGATTGAGAGTTAGGGCTGCCCCCACTTAAGATTGAAGGCTTGATTATTTAGGTGTGTTAGTTGTTCATTTGAGAGTTAAGGTTGAGAGGAACCGTTAGGCTCTTTTTTCCGGGTTTGTTTGGTTGTTCGTGGTGAACTTGGTGATAGCGCAAAGAAAAGCGCGATATTGTGAAGAATTGCTATTGTTCAACTTAAAAATGTTGCTTTAATGGAGTGCTTCTAATTTTCTGTTGTAATGGAGTTCGGTTCTCTAAAAACATTCATTTCTAATTTTTGTATTTTGAAACCCTTGTTCAAATCCGGGGTCATCAATATTTTGAAACTTTCGAATGTCAAACCCGAAAACTTACTTGCCTCCCTCAACTGGTCCAAGGCAAACTATTATTTTCTGTTTGTAAGATCCGCATGTCTAACTTTTGGGATACCTGTAAAAAATATACGCAATGTGGTTTAATTTCACAAGTTTATGCAGAATCTATATCACATAGTCTAAGAGGAAGTTTGTTCAGGTTTGGTTTTCTTGTCATGCTTGTAGATAATGTGTATATATAAGTAATTATTTAATAGTTAGAGAAATGTGTGGTTCATTAGGTTTATGATCTTTTATATCTAGTTGTAACTCAAACACACACCCACTTGCAAAGTATTATTGATGTTATGCTGTTAATCTCATATTGCCATAAGCACAATACATCTTGTAATTCTTGCCATTTTTTCCCTCCTTATTCTTCTTCTTGAATGTTTTATTTTTTTTTATTTTACGATCATGGTATATAGCATGAAAAATGTTCACAATTTCACTCTTCAATATTCGAAAATCTTTGGAATTTTGCAAGGAAGATAAAGATATTTTCTTGCTGTTTTTTGTGTTAATTAATATGAATATAATTTTTTGCTTATATCCTATTGGCCATATGTCTTTAATTTAACTTCAAAATGTCTATTCTATGTTGTTGTCTTACCTGACCATGAATTATTTTTGTCATGTCACACCATTATTTAATGTCTAATATTTATGTTGTTATATGATTTTTAATGCATAATATTTATATATTTCCAGTGTCATGGCGAACCCTTTAAGAGGTGAGAAAGTGTATGTGATACACTACGATGGGTTTTGGGGAAAAATAATATCTGGTAGAGTGAAATATCCAGACTACAAAGGGGGTTACCAGTTTCATACTGAATTAGATGGGGATAAGTTATGTTATATGGACCTCATTGCATATTTTCATGAGGTTTTAGGGGCTGATGTTGGTATTTCTGCTGTCAAATACATTTTTGGAGGGTATTTGTGTACAATTTGCAATGATGTTGATGTCCTGAAAATGTGGGATACCATTAAGATAGAGAGGGATGGTAAATATCATATATTTATCTCTTTGCTTGCAATTCCCACGTCTTCATCAATTTACACCACTCCTGTTTCAACTAACAAGCAATTAACACCTAGACAATCTCCAAGAGTAAATCCATCAAATCACACCACCCCCAATTTAACACATGTTACTTCACCACTCCCCTCTCAGTTGGTAGAAAATAGTGATGTTGGTGAAAGAGATGTTTGTGAGGAGTCTGAAAATTTCAGGTGTGATTGGAAATTGAAAGATCCTGTGTATGGAAAGTTAGGACTTGGTGGTTATTGTGAAGAAGAAGTGACAATAAACATCGAGAGTGATGTTGAAGATATTCTTAGTGATGATATTCTTGCGGAAGATATTTTTCTTGAAAATGATGATGTAGATGTGGATATAAAAGATGATTTGGATTTGGGAACTGATTTTAACTTGTTTGGTCCATCTGTAGTTGAGGATAAAGGGTATGTGAGTCAACACTCTTCTGAAGAAAGTGACTTTGAACCAGATAGTGAAAGTGAGGATGAAGGTGTGGAAGGGTTGGTAGATGAACAAGAATATGAAAAGGAAAATGAACATGAACCAGATAGAGTTTGTCACTACGACTTCTAATCTATATGCAGATGAAGAACATGAAAAGGTTCATATTGAACAGGTTCCAAAAGTGCAGCCTATGTATATAGGCATGGAGTGGCCCACTATTAAAGTAGCTAGAACATATTTCAAGTAATTGGCAGTTGCAAACAAATTCAGCTATAAGCAAGTTAAGAATGAGAAAGGCAGACTTAGATTGAGGGGTGCTCTTGGAACATATTTGCAAGTAGCGTAGACCAACACACTATGAGGTTAAGGCATTTCAAGGGTGAGCATACTTGTGAAGCTGACAAAAATGATAAGGTGAAACAGGCAAAATCTCCATGGGTTGCACAGATAATGGAAGAAACTCTTAGAGATCATCCACACTCCAAGCCTAGAGACATCACTGCTTGGATAATGAGGAACTATGGAGTTAAAATTAGTTATTTTACTGCATGGGGAGCAAAAAATAAGATGCAAGAGAGTATTCATGGTAACTATGAGGATGGTTACATGTTGGCTCCTGAGTTGATGAGACAAATTTTGACTTCAAATCCAGGTAGTCTTGTTAGATGTTACTGAGGAGAAAGATACTCATGAGTTTACAGGGGTTCTTTGTGGCTTTTGAAGCTTCTTTATCCGGTTGTTCGGATGGTTGCAGAACCTATTATAGATCTTGATGGAGCTTTTCCGAAAAGGTAAATATGGTGGATGTGTTTTAAAGCGCAAGTGGCCTTAGATGCCATGAATGATTTGTTTCCCGGCAATATACATTTGTAGGGGTGAGAATGAGGACACATGGTATTCTTTTCTTAAATTGTTGAAGCCTCACTTTGACAAGCATACTAACTCACTCACCTTCATCTCAGATAGGCAAAGGGCTTACTCAAATCTGTGTATGAAGTATTTCCTTATTCCTATCATAGGTTTTGTTTTAAACACATGTATAAAAATTTCAAAAAGATATTTAAGGGTGAACACTTGGAAAGTTTCGCATGGGCTGCATCGAAGGCATTCAAGAAGACTGGGCATGAAAGGTTCATGAAAGTGATTGAGGAAGATAACAAGGAAGCTAAAGCTTGGTTGGATAAGACTGCAGTAGTTAAGGCATGGGCAAGATCTTACTTTGACTTGAGCTCAAAATGTGAGCATGTGAGCAACAATTTCAGTGAGTCCTTTAACAGTTGGATCTTGGATTTGAGGGACATGCCTTTGGTTCAGTTTGTTGACAAATATAATCTTATGTTGACTTCACTACTGCATGAGAGAAGGAGATTGGCTCATGAGATGAAAGTTAGGGTTGCTATAGTGGGTTGGTTACTAGGGTTTCGCTATCATCAAAACATTTGAGAAAAATACAACAAATATGAAGTGTCAAGTGTAGCTGAGCACATCTCATTTGTGATGACCAAGTCTGGTAAGAAGTGGAATGTGGACTTGTTGAAGATGACTTGCAGGAAATTTGTTGTAAGTGGCAAATTACAGGGCATCCCCTATGTACATACGGTTGTTGTCATTAGAAAGAGAAGAGATAAATGGATCCAGTAAGTTTTGTAAAACTTTCTTAAATATTGATAATTTTATTTTTCAATTATTTTATGACTCAATACTTGGTTTATAGGTACACTAGTCCTTTTTTCTCCATTGATTCATTTAAAAAGACATATGCTGGATATGTGATGCCCATTGAGAATGTAGAAGACTGGAAAGTTGTAAGTTGCTAAATATTTATGTTAAATACTTGCGTTAAATACTTTTGTTATATTGTAATTAATGTATTGTTAAATATCTATTTTGTTGGTGTAGCCCGATAAGATGGTATTTCCTCCTCCATTTGAGTCAAAAAGTCTGGTAGACCCAAGAAGCAGAGGATAAGAGTGAAGATGAACCTCAAGCCAAGGGTCCAAGGAAAAATGCAGCAAATGTGGAGTTGTAGGACACAATAGTAGGACTTGCAAGGATAACATGCCACCAAAGCCAAAGAGGACAGGTAAAAAATTATGAATTGTGTTTCTATTTTGGTGGGGATTAGTGTTGAATGAATTATGTTGTTTTGACTTGTATTGTGTATTAGGTATTAGTGAAGATTGCCAAGGAGAGCAATATGGTGCGGCACCTAGAAGGATAAAAAAAGGAAGGATGTCGGGTGGAGAGACAAGTCGGCAATCTGGTGTAGATATGATCGTGGGGGAGACTAGTCAGCAATATGGTGCAAATGTGAGCATGGGGGAGACAAGTAAACAACCAAGGGTCCCTTTGGTCATTCCTGCACCACCACCTTTAAGAGGTACATGGAGAGGAGGAAGGAGAGGCAGAGAAAATGGTAACAGGGGAGGTAGAGGAAACAGTACCAGGGGAAGGACTGCAACTGGTAACAGAGGAGGAGGAGGAAGTGTTAGTGGTGTCGGTGTTGATTGGTTTAATATTTCTGCACTAGAAATACCATCAGCACCAAGTGGTATAACCCAGCCACCATATTATGATCCACTCACCCAAACCCAGTGAGGTGAATTTGAGTGATGCTATATATTTTTTGTTTTTTATGTGTTGTTAGATTTTTTTTTGCAAATACATTGAGATGCCGACTGTCAGTTGCTATGTCTTGTTGTTTTTAGACTATATTTTGATGACTGGACATGTTTATCAAAGCAATCAACTGTGCGAGATGGTCCTCCTGCGAAGAGAGCGGAAGGCTCGTCTCTTGTTTACTTCGGGATTCGTTGGACCTAGAGTTAGCAGTGTAAATACAACCCATCGAACTGGAGATGCCAGGTCCTAAAACTTGAGAGCTTTCTTTTTTACATTCTACTGTCTGTACAGAGTCTAATCCATTGATATTGCTAGGTTGCCTGCACAACTTTACATCATGACTTCTCTTTATATCTGAACTAGTCTTGATTTTATTTCTAGGGTCGACACCGTTGATCACTGCTTTAGAAGAAGCCAAAGTGACCTTTTGGTACAAGAACCGTAACATTACATGTATGGTAAAAGTAGATAACATAACAACTTATTCTAATGTGTTACAGAATAATCCTATTTACAAGAGACTTCAAAAGATTTTTATTCTATGCCCCAAGTATCAAGCATCCCTTAGCAATATTAATGAATGGCGCACATACCCACTAGCAGTGTTATAATTATTTTATGTGTGTCCAATAACGTACTTGTGTTAAAGTTTTTATTTAATGGAACATTTACCAATGGTATGCCACATTACCTTTTAATCTCTACAACTTTAAAAGTCACGTGAGAAGCTTGTGCATGGGCAAAAATGGGTTTAAGAAAATTATCTATTTAAACCGACTGATTTTGGTTCTGGCTCTGGTTTGTTTGGAGAAAAGGGGCCAAACCCTAATAAATGAAAAAAAAGGGGCCAAAACCTAATTATGGCTAAATATTAGGGGGCAAAACCTTAAAAACCCTTATAATTGGATAATTTGTGTTTGGTCACCAATTGATCGTTTATTAGACATTGGGCTAAAAAGTGTTTATCTCGAGAATTTTCAAATATCATCAGAGAGTTGATCTAACCGTCCAATTTTTTTTTAATAAGCCATATAAAAAGATTATTTTTTTGCTCGGTTAAAACATGTGTTCTCTATAAGAGTCGAACATGCGACCTGAGATTATTTGGTCAAACACAAGACCACTATTATACCAACATTACTTCCCCTCTAAATTTCATACACAAATTGCCAACAAGAACATTCGGAGAATGATGGCATCAACATTCGTTAATTTCATCAGCATCCATACTCAACTCTTCGCATACAAGTTTTCTGTGAACACTTTGAAAAGCTTGCAAAATCTTTCTGCACCAACTCGGGGTGGTAATCATGAGATCGAACAATTGGGAAGAGTTTGAGAACTCATCCAAACTCTTGTTAATCCATTGTCCCCCAAGCAGTAAAAATTGGTTTAATAGTCGTTAGAAGTCGTCTTCTTCACTCTCTATATTGTGAGGTTTAAGGTGATGGCCCAATAATAACATGGGTTCAATAGTTAACGGTCCAAATTAAATAGCCACATACTCTAATCCTCATATCCATACCTGCGAAACGGTGACGTCCCAATAGTAACATAGGTTCAATAGCTTTGAATTTCAGAATTTCTGGTTCGACCAGTTCGATGGGTGAGCCATTGATCTTGATCCGACCGCATCCACGTTTGCAGTGGGTTACGGCTAATGCAGTTTTCTTGCGGCCGAAACATTGGACGGATTCAACCTTCGTTGGAGCAGGAGTCGTCATACTTTCTCCACTTTGTTTTGGTCTAGACTCAAAACCCTAAATGTGAGAGAGAGTGGTGAAGGAGAAACTGATGGGCCAGTAAAAGTTCTTTTTATATAGGGTCTTAGGGTTTAGACGTCAATTACTTCTTTGCCATTGTGGGCTAATAGCCTCGGCATTTTAATTGGATTCGGTCTATTTTTGTATTATGTGTAAGGATAAATTAGCCATTTCAGAAAGTATAGACGAATCACCGTCAATTTTGGCCCAATGTCTAATAAACGATCAATTGGTGACCAAACGCAAATTATCCAATTATAATTGGGCCCAAAAGCTAAATAACCCATAAAAAATATATAAAGAAAATGATAATTCTAGGCTTAGTACAATGAAGAAGTGAGCTTGCAACCCTACTAGGTAGGCCTCCAGTATATCACTTCATCAGTACTTCTCCCCTTAGTCAAATCTGAAATAGGTACTAGTTGAGGCCTCCCAGTTAGATAACCATGGGGGCTTACCTTGATACATAAAGGGTTCTTTAGAAGACAAAGTCATTGCTTTATTTGCTATCTGGTCTGCCGAGAAGTTTGTCTCCCTCTAAGTTGATGATAGCGTGAACTGATACAACTTAGTTATGCATTTACTCCATCTAGTCTTGATTTGTCATGGAAGTTTGCCTGACCCGAACGCAGAAATTACAGCCATTGAATCTGGTTCTACTCACACATACTTCTAATTTCTTTGTATTGCAATTTCCACACGTACTCTCAACTGTGGCTAAACATTCAACCATATAATTGGTATTAACTCCTATTTTCCTCCACATTATGAGGAGGAAGTCTATTGAAGCAACTCGATCTAAAGGTGGAACCAATCCCAGCCAGGACCGGATTACCAAAAGACGATCCATCACAATTAATCTTAACTGTGTTTACAAAGGGCGGTGTCCACTAGCATGGTCTAATACGTGGAGCTTTAGGTAAGAGAACCAGCAGATTCCAAACTTTCATGATCTTCATATCTTTCATTTTATGAAAGGAGTGAGCAGATATCAACATAGCAGCATCCCTAACCATTCTTTTTATCCGCCCAGAACACATATTGAAGCTAGCTAACTTGTCCTCGTGATAAATCCTATTGCGGTGATGCCAAAGTGTAACCATAGTAGTAAGAACCACAGTATCCCATAGTTGTTTAATCATAGCGCTCTTAACCTTGGCCGTATCGATAGCTTCAGAAAAAGAGGAACAAAGCACTCTAAACCCGAAGGTATCAGTCACCCACTTAGGGCATCTCCAATAGGGGGTGTAAAATTACACCTCCACCTAGGCTCCACGTAGGTGCCATTAGGATTTTACACCTCTAATTGTATATTATTGTATAGCTTATAAATATCCATACTCTATACTCTCCAATGGAATAATGTAAAAAAAATAGATTTTAAACTCGGACGTCACTTGAAGTAACGTCCTTCTTTAATTTAAACTGGGACGTCACTTGGAGTGACCTCCGAATTAAAAAATTACTTTAGAATTAGAAAGGGACGTTACTCCAAGTGACGTCCGAAAATTATTTCACTCAGACGTCAGTTCGAGTGTCGCCCGGGCTTTTTATTAACTAATATCGAGGGGGAATTCTCCACCTTCTCTATTAGCTAATACACTATTACCTACGGTATAGCACCCCCATTAGAGAGAGTTTTTTGATATTTGGGGTGTAAAATTTCCACTCTATACGGTTTACACTCCCCATTGGAGATGCCCTTACAAACTATTTGGGCATGCTCACAGTGCCACAACATGTAGCTCTGACTTGTAACCAAAAACATGTTATATACCCAAACTCTGGGATGCTAAACGTACCACCATTGTGAGTCAAGCTGTGATGTTATAAGATGATATATGCCATACATTTTACACCCATTGCAAATTGTGAAATGAACTGCATTCGAAAGAACTCGGGACCTTCGAGAAAGTTAACCTTTGGAAATTATATGATGTGTGATGGTTATAGATTCAACAATGGTGATCATGATATCATCATATCAGTACACAATTCCATTGGGATATGAAATAATACCGGCACTAGATCTATTTAATTATTCGGTCAATCTACATAGTTTAAATTTACATTTCTGTAAGCCAATCATAAGATATCATATTTGTTCCATTACAAAATGAAATTCAAACTTATTTTTCCCGTTTATAATATTCTTTACAGTTTCGGTTTTTTGCCTAAAATTCATGTAGATATATATATATATACTACCGAAATATATCAAAAAAATTCAGTCCAATATTTATTGACCGTGGTCCTCGTGTGAATAAAGACTTTTTATTTCAAAATTTGCAAAACGCCAGACTTACTTTTCAAAATTATTCAAAAAAATCAAATTGGGTCTTAATCCACCAACTAAATAATCCCCGACGTCCATTCGCTCACATCCAACGGCAGAAAACCCATCTTGTAAAAAAGGAGGGAACAAACACCAACCGTTGGATCTAATTTCACTCTTACTCTCCACTTCACTCTTCACTATAAATACCAAAACATAATCACTAGGGTTATTCCCTTTCACTCCTCCATCACCATCCTCATTTCTCACTCTCTCCGCCAGATCTCCAAGCCATTTCGCCGGAGTTTCGTACTTCTCCGGCTTTTTCACCGGATAACTCCTTAGATCCATCTATCTCCACCGGTAAATCTCCTATCTCTTTTACATCGTTAAAAATTTCAATGTTGGTCACTTTATTACTTCATTCGTAGTTTATAATACTTGTATTTGTTTGTTTGGATGAAAACTGAACTAAATCTGTATAAGTGAAATCAGTTACAATCTAACTTAGTAATGTTAATGTGTGCTTCATTTGATTGAAAATAATATAAATCCGTGAGAATATATGTTTTACTTAATAATGACAATGCTGTGTTTGATTTGATAGAAAATGAGGGAAATCCTACACATTCAAGGAGGACAATGCGGAAACCAGATTGGATCTAAGTTTTGGGAAGTTGTTTGTGATGAACATGGCATAGATCCAACTGGAAAGTACGTTGGAACATCAGATCTACAACTTGAACGAGTGAATGTTTACTATAATGAAGCTTCTTGCGGAAGATTTGTTCCTCGTGCTGTGCTTATGGATCTTGAGCCTGGTACTATGGATAGTGTGAGAACTGGTCCTTATGGTCAGATTTTTAGACCTGATAACTTTGTGTTCGGTCAATCTGGTGCTGGTAACAACTGGGCAAAGGGACATTACACTGAAGGAGCTGAGCTTATTGATTCTGTTCTTGATGTCGTTCGCAAAGAAGCTGAGAATTGTGACTGTCTTCAAGGTATAATAGATTGGGTATTTTGTTACAAGGTGTAGAAATTTTTAAGTTTCGTTTTAGGGATTTGAACTGAAACTTAATGTTTGTATTTATGTTGTTTTAGGTTTTCAGGTGTGCCACTCACTTGGTGGAGGAACTGGATCTGGAATGGGGACTTTGCTGATCTCAAAGATTAGGGAAGAGTACCCTGATAGAATGATGCTTACATTCTCTGTGTTCCCTTCACCGAAGGTTTCTGATACTGTGGTGGAGCCATATAATGCCACTCTTTCTGTTCATCAGCTTGTTGAAAATGCAGATGAATGCATGGTTTTGGATAATGAGGCTCTATATGATATCTGCTTCAGGACTCTCAAGTTGACTACACCTAGCTGTGAGTATTGTTATTTACCTTTCTGCAATGTGTTGTGGCATCTATTGTACTGATAATCTTACTATCTGATGTGGAAGTGCTAATGGATTGTTTATTCCTGAATTATATCCCTTTTCCTTCTGAGCTTTGTGAGCATGGATTAAAGTCTTGTAGAAATTGTTGCTACTATTTAGGGTAGCTTTCAATATAATAAAAAGAGCTTAAAATTGATTTCCAACGGTTTTAGCATTTTCTGTTTGCACAGGTAAAGTTTTCACAAAATTGCTAGGATGATATCTGAAAACATTATTACATATGCATACGTTCTTAAGTTTTCCCATTAGTACACTTGGTCCATAAATAAAACTGAGGTGCTCTTCTTGAGCTCTGTTTGATATCGTATTTTATCATGGGAGTATATGGGAAAATAAAAATTTTCCTGTGTTTGATTTGTTTCTGAGGTTCTGGAAATTTTTCTATTGCCATAAAAATTCCCTGCCTCAAAGCAAGAAAGTATGTCTCTCTCCCATGGTTCAAGCCTCCCAAGCTAAGAAGACCTGGATGTGAGTATGCTTCACCACATTTGATTTGGTGATGATGAGTTTGTATGTCATTCATTTTAGTGATACAGTTTAATTGAGTTCTGAAAACTCTTATGAAATGCATATGTTCAACAATTTCACATTTGTGAAGCGTGTTATTAAGATCTAAATTTTTGGGTGCTCTGTTTGACTGCACATTTGGCTGTTAGAACATATGGAAAATTAGTTTTCTGCGTTTGATTTGTTTTGAGGTACTGGAAATTTCTCTGCTGCTGTTAAATTTCCGTCTCTAAAGAAAGAACAACATCTCTTTCCCGTGGTTCAGAACTCTCAAATTAACTAGATCGCTATGAGTTTGCAATGTGTTGGACTGGTTCTTTTTTAATTTGTTTGTTGCTCTTAGGTATCTCCCTCAGTGGTTTGTCTCTGTCAGTTTGCAGTGATATAAAGTTGTATGTTGTCCCTTGAGTTAGTAGTTCTGTTGTACACTTGTACCAACTTGCAAACTGCAGTTAAATACCTTATTTCTGCTATTGATATTCGGTCATATTACAATATAAACCAGCCTTATTATTCATGATTAATGTTATTTGTATGGTACAGACAAACATTGAGTAAATTCCTTTATTGTTATTTATAATATGCCTGCTATACTTTTTCCTATTTGTTCATTTTTTGTATGGAAAGTTGCTAACTAATTCCACTTGTGGTAAATCCCCAGTTGGTGATCTGAACCATCTGATCTCTGCAACTATGAGTGGAGTTACCTGCTGCCTAAGGTTTCCTGGTCAACTCAACTCTGATCTCCGGAAGCTTGCAGTGAACTTGATTCCTTTTCCTCGTCTTCACTTCTTCATGGTTGGATTTGCCCCTCTGACTTCACGTGGGTCCCAACTGTACCGTTCTCTTACAGTTCCAGAGCTGACTCAGCAGATGTGGGACTCCAAGAACATGATGTGTGCTGCTGATCCCCGACATGGTCGCTACCTGACTGCCTCTGCTATGTTCAGAGGAAAGATGAGCACAAAAGAAGTTGACGAGCAGATGATTAATGTTCAGAACAAGAACTCATCCTACTTCGTAGAGTGGATTCCAAACAATGTGAAATCGAGTGTCTGTGATATTCCACCCAGGGGGCTCTCAATGGCTTCTACCTTCATAGGAAATTCGACCTCCATTCAGGAGATGTTCAGAAGGGTAAGCGAGCAGTTCACAGCCATGTTCAGAAGGAAGGCTTTCTTGCATTGGTATACTGGTGAAGGTATGGATGAGATGGAGTTCACTGAAGCTGAGAGTAACATGAACGACCTTGTCTCTGAGTACCAGCAATACCAGGATGCTACTGCTGATGAGGAAGAAGAGTATGAAGACGAGGAGGAAGTCCAAGAGGGGTATGAGTAAAACTACAGAACCGGAAAAAAAAGTCTCATTTTCCTTCGCCTAGTTTAAGTAATCTAGACTGCTATTGCTATTGTTTAGCAGATATTAGTGGGTCAAGTATCGGTTTTCATTTTTATTTCTTGTATTCTATCAACAATTTGGTTGTACCCGAGGTCTGAGACTGTCTTCTCTTCTATGTTACCTTTATGGTTCTTCTCTGCACGAGTTTTCTTCATATATAATATATGTAGACTTCTTTGCTCCACGTTTTTTATTCTCGTTACATTTCCATGTGTGTTTGTGCATGATGTCTGCATCCAGTTATTAACTGATCCGGTCTTGGGTTCACAATCCTGAGAAGAATTCTCCTAAGTTCTTGAGTTGATAGACTTACTCATCTACCAGATGGAGATAGAGAACAGTTGGCTAAATGCAATTTTCTTATCGGTGGTGGCTGTGGCATTAAAACATCTTTAGTGTTCAATTAGTTTGGCACCGTAGCAAGATGATGGCTTGGAGCATAATCATATGAATAAATTCCAATGTCAAACTTACTACTCGTCCAGTCGTCCAAACCTATCTTAAGCTCTTGACTAAATGTCTCAATGTGTTCAATTTTTGTAATGATTCAAAATTTTTTTGCACCTATTCATGCATTGGAAGAAGATGTCTATGATATTTCTTATACTCCGAAATCCCGAAATTTGTGAGATAATTTTGATATATTCAACAGAAACTAGAAAGATTTACTCGATACCATGCATCACCCATCCATAGCTAGCAACTTTCGGTCCATCTCAAACACGTCTTCAACTCCTTATCGGTAAGATTTCCCTTCCACATGGCGACATCTCAAGCATCTCAAGCATAAAGTTAGGAAAGATTTCCCTTCCACATGACACCAACTTGATTTTCATATCTCTTGATTTCGACTCACATTTGAGATTTGTGCATCCTTTAAAAATTTGTGTTTTATCTGATCAAATTTTGTTTTTTTAGGTGAGATAGTCAAAATCAAAAGGAGATCAATTTCTCTATTATGGGGAGTGAGGAGTCGAATGACTTGTTGAAAGGAGTTGACTGGAAAACTATAGGGAACGCGGGTAAAGATTCCAGTGGTGTACCTGTCACTAAGAAGCGACTTCCCAAAAAGATAAGGCATGTCCCTGACTACTATTTTCTCCCTCGAAGATCCTTACCATCTGCTATTGCTGTCTATGGGGGAATTATTGCTGCTGGAGTTGGTGCTGGGATGCTGGTCGAGCTCTGGATAAACAAGAAAATCAAAGGTATGTATGTATAGCATTTAAAAGAATACATTTTTTTTTTGACATTTTCTCCTCAAAGGACAAAACAACCGTATTCATATGGACTATTCTTCAATAGCAACAATAAAATAAAAAATGGAGTATTATTTTGCCATTGAGGCGTGATTGTGTCTTAAGCCTCTGAGGTGTGCCTTAAGCTTCCAGGCTTAGCGCCTCAAGTGTTCTTATGTGTTTTTTTTTTCAACCTTGCATAAAGGGCATTAGCATCTTTTAAATAATAGGAAAAGATTGTGTTGTCAACTAGTCGCAATCACCACTCTGGCTTGGGTTGTAAGAGTCGTGTAGGAATAGGTATGTGTCATCCTCTGGGTCTTTGTGGAGATCTCTTACACAAGGATAGCAAGATGATTACAAAGTCACAACTATCTAAGTAGTGCTTATCACAAATGGCTGCCAGTACAGACATTGTTGGCAATGTCAAATAATCATAGGCTGCATTTGGTGCTATAAGTTATTTGGAGTTTGACAACCAGACTGAGAATTTTTCTGTTTGAATCTGTACCCAACACCATGTTTGTTGAAGTTGACGATTGTCTTCATTTAGGTGAGAGTTTGGAATTCTTAATGCATGGAGTTGAGATATAAGATGTTTATATGGACTCGAGTTTGGATTTCGTGATGTATGGAGTTGAGATATAAAATGTTTATATGGACTCTTAAAAATGTTGTCATAACTCATGAGCTGTGGAAATGAAAATAGAAGTGCTGCATGAGGAGGTGTATAGTTGTTTTGCATGGGATGGTGATTCTTTGCATTTTACAATGGCCCTTTGTTCAGGAATTAATATCATTCGTCCCTCTTTGGTTAGGTTGTAGCTCTTGGACATTGGCTATATACTTGTATCTATAGTCTGAAGCAATATTTGGAACTGAGTTTATCTATTATGACATTTTGCAGAGGATGGAGGTGTCATATGGGAGCTCAATAAATAATTGTTATTGGATGCACAAAGCTTTTGGGCCATCCATTTTGTTTCAGAAGTAATTTAAACTATGAGAACAGAGATCCGGAATTATGTGGCTAGAATATGTTTCTGATGAAAGTGTTGATGTTCCTGCTACTTTGTTCATCCGATGCATCTTTAGTTGCTTTAAGTTACCTTGTTCAAGATGGAAATATTTTTCTTTCAGGTGTATACATTATGATCTCCGCCTTCATTCTTCCCCGTACGAAGGATCGTGATACTTATGTTTGTATTAAGATTTTTTTCTCTGCATTTGATGAAAGAGTTGATGTTTCTTGGCACTTTGTTCATCCGATGCATCTTTAGTTGCTTTAAGTTACCTTGTTCAAGATGGAAATATTTTTCCTTCAGGTGTATACATTATGATCTCCTGTTAATCTTTCCCCTTACGAAGGATTCGTGATACTTATGTTTGTATTAAGATATTTTCTATTGAGCATCGAACACAAGGAAAGAGTATAAATTACATTTTGATCTAAATAATTTTTTGTTAGGCACCCCAAGTACTAGGCAGGCTTGGTGAATGGAAACGCGAGGAAACCTTATTGTAAATTCAATTAATTACACTCTACACAATACACATCCCATAAACAATTAAACATTGGTCCGGTTCCTGTTACTCAGATTTTTTTTACTCAAGTTTTACTCAATTTCCTAACAATGGTTTACATTAGAGATGAAAAAACATTATTGCTTTCTGTAGGATGAACCCGTCTTATTTCTGTTTCATCCTCTTCACTTCTATTATTCTGTGAAGAGTAAAAACCAGCAGTCTCTTATTCTTCTCCACTTCACATTGTTTATATTAGATTACTTAAATTTCTCTTACATTTTTATTTTTGTTCATATGCCGATGTGCATCACCTAGTACTCAAGGTTCATACAAAAGAAACATAGTCAACTGATAAGCCTGTAGAAGTAGAAAATGGGGAAAAGGATGAAACCAATTTCTGTTAGTTGCTCTCTCCCTCTCCATCTATGAAGCTTAGTCACATACAAGGCCGCGCAACGTAATTAAAGTAGTAAAAGATCTTTAGCTGCGATTTTGCTAGTATTGGCTACGCTTGCAAGCGTTGCTAAAACCCTCATCTCTTGTAGTGTCATTACACAATTACATACTCAGGGATTCTGGTGTCGAAATGCCTCAATTACATACATAACAAGGGCTACACATATACTTTGTGGTTTTATGCAATGAACATCTTCATATCTTGAAATCGATGCTGTTTTGGGCTGTGCTTGTATCCGTCTAAAGATTTCCACGTGAATCTGAGCTAGAAGCCTATACAATATAATTAATGATGGTTTGGAAGTAGAATAGCCGAATAGGTTGAATAGGGATGTTCTGAAAGTGAACTCTGCTACAAGTATGTTTAACTATATTAACATGTTCAAATTCATTCCCAAATATGGCTTTCAGCTTTTTAAAGCGTTTACTTTGTGTACAATTATTGTGACATTGTTTACTTTTTCTAATTGAGCCTAATAATTAATACTAATATGATTTATCATTGGACCCTACACAACTTATTACAAAGCTGACTTTCATTTATGGTGTAGACCAAGTGATACTGCACTTTCAGGCAAATTACTTAAAAGACGATCTCTGTAGTAATTTCAATGTCACGAATAGCGGCGATAGATCATAAAGTACGTACTTGAAGAGCCTTCCAGGATCTTGGGTGCATAGGTGTTCTAAAGTCTACAATATGCATGCTTCCTAGTTCAGAATTCTAGATTTTTGATTGGGTACGATTTGAGCGTGAAACTAATAGAGAATCTGAACTCTGAAGACGTACATTTAGATGTACTGTGAATGTACGAAATTTTTTTAGCTGGGTTGGAAATGAAATTAACTGTCTGGGGAAGAAGTGGGGTACATAGGTTGGTTGAAGGTTGAGTCAATGCAATTATGTACGTGTGGACCGTCTCTCTGGTAGTACCAAGTCAAAGAAATGTACAGTTTTTGCATATCATAGCCATGCAAAGATTGGCAAGCCACAATCAAATGTCAATGTGTGTTTGGAGTCCAAACTTTGGACTTTGTTAATTTGACAGACACTCTTTGAGTGAGAAACCATTTCGTAGTCGAAGTCTCAATTATATGCATTTAATAGCATTTCTTCATTTTAACACTATATATAGACTTCTTTCTAGCATTCATTAAGCAAACACATTAGTTCATTTTTCTTCTTTAGTATTCTGTTTCAAATTTTGAGAAAAATGGGGAGGTTTGCGAACAATGTTGGAGTTTTTAGTGTGGTGGCTGTAATGCTGTTGTTGTTTGTAGGAATTTCGGAAGAAAGGCGTCTTGAAAAGGATTATCTTGGTGATGATGGATTTGGAGGTGGTCGAGGTGGTGGTGGAGGCTTTGGTGGTGGTTCGGGTGGAGGTGGAGGCATGGGTGGTGGTGGTTGGAGGTGGAGGCATAGGTGGTGGTGGTGGCGGTTCTGGTGGTGTAAGTGGTGGGGGGGGGAGAGGTGGTGGTGGAGGCTTTGGAGGTGGTTCGGGTGGAGGTGGAGGCTTCGGTGGTGGAAGCGGTTCAGGTGGAGGCTTCGGTGGTGGAAGCGGTTCAGGTGGAGGCTTTGGTGGTGGAAGCGGTGGTGGTGGAGGCTTTGGAGGTGGTTCGGGTGGAGGTGGAGGCATAGGTGGTGGTTCAGGTGGAGGCTTCGGTGGTGGAAGTGGTTCCGTGGTGGTGAGGGAGGAGGGGTGGTGGAGGCTTTGGAGGAGGCTTTGGAGGAGGTTCTGGTGGAGGAGGAGGTGGCGGTCAAGGAGGTGGTGGAGGCATTGGTGGAGGCGCCGGAGGTGGTTCTGGCGGTGGGTTTGGTGGTGGATCCGGTGGAGGGTTCGGTGGTGAACATTGAGAAGCTATCTGTTATCTCCAAAAATAAGTGTTGTCACAAGAATGCAAAGTGCCCGAAGCTGTAGGTAAATAAGTATGTATCTCTGAGTTTAGTATGTAATCCTCATAGTGTAATTCTCTTTACAAATGTAATTCCGTATGTTACACTCCTACTAAAATGAAAGGCATAATCCTAAATTCTAATATTTTTTTCCGATAAATCCTAAATTCCTAATCTCGGAAGTCACCGAATCATGTTATAATCCTTACTTTCCAGTTTCAACACAAAATATGATATACAGAACTGTCAAGACTCCAGGCAAGGCAAGCGCAAATAGTACGGTTGTACGGTTTGTGTAGTAAAAGGCTACCAAGAAACTTTTATTACTATATACTAGTAAACGGGCACGTGCGTTGCACGTGCTAGGTAATAAAAATTGGGGAAAAGAATGAACGCATGTAAATTAGAATAGTAAATTAAAAAGTTAAATAAGGAAAAAACACTTCAGTTCTCAAGGTATTTCTAAAGTTGACCTCCCGTGTGTATTTTTTACTGAAAAATATTTGGAGACAATTTTGATACTTTGTAAACTTGTGCTGTATAATTACCAACCAAGTGTACTACTGCCTCTACCGCTAATCAGGATCAGAGAGAATTTAGTAAGATGTTTACCACTTGATAATAGAACTGAAACTGTAAAAAAAGAGCCCGTTTACAATTTTGATTATGATTCCTATTGCGCTCCCAATAAACAGTCTACTCATTGCAACAACATTAGCATGAGCTCCACAGCACAAAAGGTTTTAACCAGACCAGCAGGTCCGCCGTTCTTCCTTTTCCAATCTGTGAAGAATGACCAGACTTGTCCACCTCAGCAAGTCTTACTTAGCAATACTATTGATGTAACTGTTGGCAATATGGAAAAAACTCCCAAGAGGGAAGCAAGTCCAACCCCACCAACACCTTGTCCAGCATATGCAACAACATCTTCCACCTCCATACCAAGATGATTCCTCATTTAAATATGTGTCAGGTGCCTCTCTGCAGCATGAATCCTCCAATGTGTGTAGCTGGCGCATAAGAAGTAATTTTGGAAAAAATAATTTAAGTGTGAACCTGTCGAGCAGTTATCATGAGAGAAATGGTCGAATGTAGGCGATTGATTGATGTCGATGCGAGGAGATATGAATGCTGAATATGAAAATCTGGTACCGGAAAAGTAGGGTAAGTTGCAAAGATCTTGTGAGCCTCAACATGAGCATCTTGGATGGAACTCCACCTTAACCTTGATTCATTTACCGAATAAGTCTTGCTTCAAGAAAAAGGGAACTTTTGTTGTTATACTTGAAATAGGAATCCCTCTAGTGTAAGTGATCATCGCTAGAGCCTTCTAGTGTTGGTCAAAACAAGCATTCTAAGGACTTCCATTTCACCCGCTTAAGTGTGTGAAACTGTTTGGTCGTGAGGGTCGAGCATATTTGTGTATATTGATTAGAGTCTCTCTATAAATTAGGTCGGTGAAGTTCTAGGAGCATGTGGGTGCTTGGAGAAGGAGAGCATTTATAATCTATTTAAGGGGCAATAAGGAATCCAATCAGTGCACCCCTGCAAGTTGAGTTGGATGCTACCACTGGTTAACTAAGCGAGTAAGTTTTGCCAAAAATGTAGTGTTTTTTCCTTATTCAAGTGAAGAGACACTAACTAGCATTCATAATCATAACAAATACACCCTATAGGTCAAAACAAATACACCCAATTTTCATGTTAAAACAAATTATGAAAGTGAATATATATGTAGTCTAAAGGAAAACCAACTTTAAATCTATAACAGGAAAAATTAGAGTTTAAGCATCGTCAGTATATTACAGAAAAGCTTGATGCAGGAGACCAGTAAACCAATCCACAGTTATGCATTTTATCTAACAGCTTACAACACAAAATCACAGTAAGGGAAATAGTATCTTACAACTTATTTTTTGTTGTGAAATAGCTCTCTCGACAAGTTCTTGATGGAACGAGGGAAAGATCAAAGTTAGAGAGCAAATAATTGCTTTAAATCCATAAAAATGAACAAAGAAAACACATAAGACTTACACATTCCCATTAGAACATTCTCTTGGATCAGTGCCTTCCCATGTGAAATTGTTATAAGAAACATTCCTGTAAGACAGTCACCATGTAAGGTCATTTTGTTCTAAATCAACATAAGAAGCTCCTAAAAACATAAGAAGAAAGTGTACTTGTTCAGGCATGCACCTTCTACCTTTTGATGGACACCATAATATCCAAGGATAGAAAATGCAAATAATAATAATAATAAATTCAAAGGGGATTGCTCAAGTGGTTGGAAGAGCTGATGGAAACCAAAAGTACCCTGAGTATAGAAACTCAGATAGGCACTTTAAGTCAAATAACTACAGAGGTAAACTAAGCTGGGGAACCTAACCAAGTCTACGATTTAGAGTAGCTCTTAAAGAGTGATAATTAGTTTGCCTAAGTCGACCGACCTCTGTACCAATCAACAGTTAATCCAAATAATCCTGAAATCATTTCAAGTGGCATGCAAAGTAACAAATAAAATAAAGACATGAATATTAAGGACATATACTTACACATTTCTGTTTCTTCCCAAGACCCATGCAGGTATAGCTCCAGTAAGGATGTTATGGTTTGGGCTAAACATGTTACTCAGGTTGATCCGTGTCTTGCATTCTCTAAGGACAAAGTAATGACACCCCATTTCTAGATATTTTATTTGCTTCTACATGTGGTATATATGGCTATAACGAAATAAATATAGGTTCCAGGAAACCTCCTAATTCTATATCTTATCAACTTGAGTATCTAATTACCAATTTACCCTTTGTGTTAAGAGCAAAAAAAAAGCGGCTGTCTAACTTTCTGGTACCCTTTCCATTTAAAACTTTGGCATAAAACCGGGAATACCGGAACTAATTGGGAAATCTGGTATCCGTGGGTACATAACCTAACGAAAAAACAAAACAAAACATAATTATTATTCTACACTGGAGAATAAAATATCTAAAAAAAATGCAATACGAATAACCTTTTTTTTTATCATTGTCTTCAAAATGATCTAGCGAATTCATCAGTTCTTTTTTTTTTGCCGTTTTAAATATTTTGGTCGGTTTAAATAAGTAGGTAGGTTGGACAAAGAAAGAAATTGTAGCTAGCTAACAAAAGCAATTTTTTTTTATGATAGTAAACACTCTTATAATTTGGTTGATAAGGAACCATAAGACCAATTATTCTCAAAATATGAAGAAAAGAAAACAAAGAGAAATAAAATAAGTATATTTGTTATCACTGTGAAATACTCAAAAGTATACTTGGAAGACACAAAATTAAGTTGAAAAAATAGAAAACTGAATTAAGAAAATGGGGTAGAAAGAGCAAATCAAATATTCGAACTGTAGATTGTAATAGAAAAATAACATTTAAATAGCAATAAATCTTGTTTAGATACATACGTCTATTACAATAAGGCTTGAATTCTGAAATCCCTAAAACTACAATTGCGGAAAACCCATAAAACATTGAAAACACATTTAAATAGATTGAAGGGCATAATGGAAAAGAGTGTGTGTAAACTGTAAAGTCTTTGGTCATCTCTTTGAGTTGAGAAAAGTATAAGCAAGTAACTTCACACCGGTGATTTAACTTTCAAAATCCAAGTTCCATTGTTATCTAGAAAGAAAGAAAGAAAAATAGGGATGCTTAAACACAGGTAAATTAAAATGAAATGCTATATCTAAACCACATAAGCATTATGAGAAGCCTTGATCATATCTTTGTCATTCATCACATCCTATGCAAATCAAACATTAAGATGGAGCAATAGGGATGCATGAAGAATTAGAACACATGAAATCGTAACTCATTTTTTGCAATGGATACAGATGAAGTTCTTTCGGCATTAATGGTTCAAATCACGCATGAAAATAAAATAGAGGAAGGCAACGTACAATAAACTGTTTAATTAAGATTAAATTCAAACTGAAAGTAAAAGTGAAATTAGGAAATAGGAACCTTACCTCTTCCATTGCGGTTGTAGAGGTAATGGAGAGTATGCAGGGGGCGAGACTAATTAGAGGGAGAAGTAGTTAGGGATTAGAGGATGATTTACTTTTCTTTGTAAAATCTGGAAACGGTGTTGAAACGGTGCAAAGAATTTTGTGTGGTTTCCTACAAATTGGAAACAGAGAATTGTATCAAAGAGTTTTATTTACTTACTTGCATTTATAACGAAGCAAAGAATGCCACCTGAATAATCGACTGGTATCAGAATTTTTCTGATCGCTAATAATGTTTTGAAGAAGAAGCAAAAGTTGTTCTGTGATTACCTGCAAATGAAAATCGAGAATTGAGCGTGTTTTCTACAAAAGGCACGAAAACATTCAGAATCGTGATCTTACGGTTGGAAGTCTCATGCGAGAAGAATAGATCTGAGAAAAAAAAAAAATGGAGAGGGAAAAAGTAGCCACTCTCAATAGCATGATTCGTTGGTCGCTCTTCGCGGAACGGGTTTTAATTGGGAATATCAGGAATGGAGAGACGAACGAACCGCGAAATTGTGTCTCTGTTTGTTTTCTGAAGACGTTGAGTTTTATAGCCCTGGAATGCTATAAATTACCAATTTACCCTTTCCGCGAAGAGAAAAAAAAAATGGCTGTCCGATTTTCCGGTACCCTTTGGATTTAAAACTTTGGCCTAAAACCTGGAATTGAATGTGCAACGCACGTACCCGTTTACGGTATTAATTCAAAATTCCATAACTTCGGTCAATCAACGTAGTATGCAAGAACTTCGGTTCCCTATAGATAAATGCACAATGAGTATGTTTTGTTTTGTTTTTTCGTTAGGTTATGTAACCACGGAATTACGGAATTCTTTCATAGAGACATAGACGAGTCTTTCTACGTGAACAAACTATTTTGAACAAACTCTAGAGAACAAACTGACGTGGCAAGCAGAGAGACCTTGATTGCAGTACTTCTTGGAGCAATACACACGCACCCCTGCTTGATGAGTGCCACATCAGTTTGTTCAAGAGAGTTTGTTCAAAAGAGTTTGTTCATATAGAATTTTTGGACATAGACAGCCACTGTTACATTCTATTGGATTATCAAAATGATTAGGCCCTCAGCTCGTGCAAGTAGAGATGGGTAGTTAAAGTAGGAAGGAAGTTTAGTGTTGTAGCTTCGTCTAATTATTCGTTGTAGTACTAATTTCCTTAATCATGTGAAACAACGTTTGTCATGCATCTTATTATCTTATTTTTGTTCTTCCTTCTAGGTTGTGGATGCATTCATGGCAGTCAGACCTCTTCCGCGGATGTTTGATTAGTCGAAGAAGCGAAACAGTTATACCTGATTTCTATGATGTCTTGCTGTTTCTTGCTGTTTCTCGGCTACTTGTAGACTTATTTTTCAGTCAAGTTAATGGGAATTGATGGATTAGACCAGTTTACAAAGCAAATATTTTTGATAGCAGTGAGACAATCTATTCTCAACTGAAAATGATATCGCTTTAGATGGTTCATTCGTTAGTTTCCAAGAAACTTCCCTCTTAATTGAGCCTTAAATTGGCTGAATTGATGGCCTTTACCTAGCCATGGTAAAGTATTACAGTTTCTATTTCTTGGATAACCTCACCCAAAGTGATGGGCGTGCAGGCAAAGTTCTTGGAGTTATAGTTCCCATTGATAGCAACTAAACGGGTGTAATAAAAGTGTGGACGTGCTTGCATTGTAATATTATGTTGCAGAATGACGAAGTTTGTCGTTAATGTACATTAAGCACTTTCGTACAAAGCTTAAACGAGGAAGCATGGGCCATTTCCATTAAGAACAGATTCATGTGAACTTATACGACCTAAACTTGGATTCCTCCACCATTTTGAATCATTTGCCTGTTGGATTACGGAAGTTTTGCTAATCGTAAATGACACAATTTACTATCAAGCTATATCCAATTGCATGCGAGAAGTTGGATTTGAATAAGCTCTTTTATCTTAAAATATATCGATTGGGTCTCCCATGAACAACGACTACTAACACGATGAATCATATCTTTGTGACTCTTGTTCAAGAGTAACATCCTGCCGATTTAATTTGTTGAGATATTGTCACGAAGAACCAAAGCAAAGAATCAAGATCCGATCCTCTATGCCAAAGTTAATTAAAACCTCGCTATAATCGTCCAAAAGCATATCGAGAGCTCCACGCCCGACAAGTCCCGGATTGCCAATAGAAGAGCAATCAGATTGAATTAAGCAGACTAGCGGTGGTGAAATCCGAGGGATCTGGAAGTAGTATAAATTTCGGAGAAGCGATGAGTTTTTACGATGAATTAACTAATGTGTAACTTTCTGACTCAAGTTGATATGATATAGAATTAGGAGGTTTCCTGGAAACTATATTTATTTCGTTATAGCCATATATACCACATGTAGAAGCAAATAAAATATCTAGAAATGGGGTATCAGTACTTTGTCCTTAGAGAATGCAAGACACGGATAAACCTGAGTAACATGTTTAGCCCAAACCATAGAGCACGAGCAAAGTTGCATTCAGCAAAGAAGTGCAGAAGTTGAGCACAAATAAGAATGTTTTTGTTTTCTAAAGATCATGCATGGTTTTGTTCATAAATAATATTGTCTAAAACAGACATACAGTTGCAGGATCAGCTGAGCCGTGTTCTTTGACAAAGGCTTCCAAAACTCCACCAACTCGGACATAATCTGATTTTTGTATGGTAAGGCGGTAGGCCGGTAGGGAAAGGGAATTGCACTCATCATGGGGAGAGATCCTAAGCTCCCATTGACTTCTATTCCAAAAAGCATAGTTAAGCAACTTCACTCAGGTTAAAGATTACAAAGAGAATCACAAAAGAAACAGGGATGACACTTCACCTAATGATTGACATATTCACTACTTCACCTAACTGAGTTTTCCATTTCCAACGTGAACTCCTTAGTTGAGTTATTTTTACCTCCAACTACTCTATATTATCGAATGAAAATCTGTATATTTGTTGCTCCACCATTAAAGAATGTTGATAAACTTAAGGCAATATATTTGATATATTCAACATAACAGTAACAGACTAAGAAGTGCATCCCCCAAACTTGAAATAATTTATATATGTAGCCTAAGTATCCAGAAGAAGAGGCAAGAATGTGAAGAAACAATACATGCACATGCAAAACATACATAGATAAAGAAATTATAATCCGAAAAATGCATAGGCAGAACAAATACAAACCAATGCATTTATTATGCATCTACTCCAAAAATACAAAAACACAAACAAATTGTATTTTAAAATGAAAGACACTTAGTATTACAAAAAGCATGACCCTTGGAGTCTATAAACAAAAGCTTAAAAAGAGCATCAAAGAACATCACCAAAATGAGCAACTAATAGAACCCAATATTTTTCATGCTCATTAGTAAACATCCATAGAAACCAAAGACAGTAGGCTTTAGTAAAACTTTAAGAAGGTACTGCAGAAGAAATCATCCCAGTCTTCCTAGCATAAGCGAAAATCCCACCAGCATCAATAATAGACCCTGCATCTCCGATGGGCTTCAACTTATATTCCTTTCCAGTAGTATGATTAATCAGAAGGTTCTCCGCAAGCTCAACAGTAACAACATCACCAGTAGAACACTCATCACACAACCTCCCCTCTGATTCCAGTAGTAGAACACTCATCGCAACTAAATTCCTAAAGAATATCCTTGCATAAGACTCCTCCACAACCGCTTTGACCCTGCGGCAGCACCAAGTGCAACGGGGCATGTTTCTTTCGATGACCCACAACCAAAATTATCTCGGTTTAGATTTGACTTCACTGTTTCAATGAATCGAAGTTTCATAAGTAAAGGGAAGACCAATGAGGGCATGAGATCCAAGCTTGCGACATGCGAGGCTTCTTTCGGTGCTTATTTGAAGTTAATCTTTGGATTGAAAACTGAAGTGAAGTAGCCAATGATTGATCGCCGGACAACTAATTAACTTTTCTTTTCATGTCGCAAACCTTTTGAAAAAGTCGATTATAAGGCAATGCTCAAGGACCAATGTTAGCTTCGTTTAGACAAACAAAAGAAGAAAAACATAATACATGCCCAATATGCATCGAATACATTGCCCCAAACTTTGTCAACAGGGCGTGTGGAAATATAGGAAAAAAGGAAAGGCATGCTGAAGAATATGTACCACAACGCTCTTAACTTTTAAGCATATTCTCTAAAGCTGACCAAAACTGCTACAAAAAAGTTTTAGTACCTATTACACCTATACATTAGCATATCAGCATATGGTAGGTGGAAT
This sequence comes from Coptis chinensis, assembly GCF_015680905.1. Lineage (NCBI taxonomy): Eukaryota > Viridiplantae > Streptophyta > Magnoliopsida > Ranunculales > Ranunculaceae > Coptis > Coptis chinensis. The sequence goes on from NC_141463.1 coordinate 97,151,733, forward strand.
CGATCGAATTCAATATTGAATTGAATTTAAGTAGTCACTACTTACTCATTTTTCTTTCTTAATCATCTACTGAAGAATATGTACCACAACGCTCTTAACTTTTAAGCATATTCTCTAAAGCTGACCAAAACTGCTACACAAAAGTTTTAGTACCTATTACACCTATACATTAGCATATCGTAAAGATATGGTAGGTGGAATCGATCAATTCAATATTGAATTGAATTTAAGTAGTCACTACTTACTCATTTTTCTTTCTTAATCATCTACTGATTCAGTCTTCGCATGGTCAGTATACCCTTGAATTTGTTTAGGAAATGAAAAAAACCAATAAGTTAAACTAAGTATTGATAAGGTGAGAAAATTTGTACTTTGTACTTGATCATCGGCAATGTATTGATAGGTTCTTCTTTAATAGTGATTATCCCCTACGATTCTGTTCTTGTTGAGCATCATGCATCATTCGTTATCGACGTCTGCTTTTGCTTATATCTCGTTCTCTGGTACTCTGTTAATAAGAAAGCCAAACCTTTATGAGAACGAATTCCAAGCACGACAAAACTAATACCAAAAAACTAATTGCAACCAATATATTAGAATAGAACAGTAAGACTTGATATATAACACTTGATTGCAATCAAGTTAAGAAGCAAGTATCGGTTTTATATATAAGACTTGATTTAATTCTTCTTAGCATCATAATCTAGTCCCAACAAATTGCAAAGATATCGTATGGACATTGTGCTCATTGAATGTCTTTCAAAGAAATTGTAGCATTATTTAAATTGAAACAATCCCTTAAAAACTAAACTAACCTTTGAGTATGATACTGAAAATGAAGCGTGCAACCACAGTAAGCCTGTAACATGCAGAGTAGCGATATTAGCGAATACTTAAGGTGGGAAAAGAAGCAAAAAATAAAACCGAAAAGAAAGAAAAAAAATCAGAGCAGTGAAATACAGAATGGAAGTGAAAAGGGACGAATCTATCCATCCTATTCTTATCCCACCTATCGATCGGAAATATTGCCATCCCACCCCAAGAATCCCGGATTTGAGTCTATTCCGATTTCGCTACACATCAACACTCGAACTCCAAAACTGAATCCCTATGAACAGGCAATGCGTCCAAACTGCAAGAGGAATATGAAATTGGAGACTGTGAGAGAGTAGAAGATAAACAAAAATAATCAGTAAATGGCAAGGCAATTTAGAGATGGTTGAGGAGAATCGCAGGAATAGAGAAGAATAACATATATTTTTTTCATTTTTTTTACCTTTTAATTGGAAAGCAGAGAGAGTTCGAAACGGTGCGTTGTTTGCGATGAGTTTTTTCTTTTTTTTCGAGTATGAGAATATCTAATGACCAATTTACCCTTTGTGTGAAGAGCAAAAAAAAAGTGGCTGTCTAACTTTCCGGTACCCTTTCTATTTAAAACTTTAGCATAAAACCGGAAATACGGGAACTAATTAGGAAATCTGGTATCCGCTTTATATATAAGATAAGATATGTATATATGCTGGGGTGTAATTCTGCCCACAACGTTCTTTCGAGTTCGATCGACATTAACAACGTATTGCGCAAATAGTAAGAAAATAATATGACTTAATCACTTACCAGAAGTTAGTTTTTACAACCCATTCCACTCTTTCATAGATGGAATCCTTCTTCTTTCACTGTTATTCACCCATTTAGTCCAACTGGATGGTACACAAATATTTCAACACATTTCTGTTTGAAAATTGAAAACAAACCGTTTCATGCCCTAGGAAAACCAAATTTTCAAGCAATATTTTAAATATTTTCATGAGACTGATCTTTGTAGTATGCAATTCTCCCAACACCCCAACCAAGAGTTCCCACTGACTGTATGGAATTAGAGTAAAACAGCACCACTGGTTTTGTCGCTGTTGAATATCCTCATGGACCTGAAACTGTCTGGGCTTAATCAATGGATATATTTCTCTAGGTTGATATAACTGGCACGTCCATGTTTAGAAAATTTTGATCATACAGACACAATCCCATTTTCCTTTTCAGTTTCAAGCTACATGCCTGCGCGACTGCGCCAACAAGAACTACTTTGTGAATTATACGAGTAGAACAGATTAGCTAGCTAAAATTGTCCGAGGATTAGAGTAAGGACATGAGTAAGTCATTGATGAGTAATCTAATAACCTTTGTTAATTGGGTTGGTCATTTGTCCATATTCTTATTTTTTTAAGTTAACCAAAAAGACTTGATAAGGAGAGACACATGCATGAAGATCTATCTTGAAATCTTCTTTACCATTGTGGTGCCACTCATATATTAGTGGACTATATGTCTATATGAAAAGGACTTCAGCACACACACTGGATAAGGATCAATAGCCCTTAATTTAAAATTAGGTAAAAAATCAATAAATTAATTCCCGCATTTTTTAAGAGTGGCAACTCATTTTCTACGTGTTCCAGCTTTACATTTCGGTATTACGATGTGATGGACGGTCTGCTTGTTTAATTTATATAAATTTGAACGCCGTGTGTCATTGTTTGCAAGTATCTCAAACAACATCACTTTCTTTACATTTGGCCTTTGTAACAAAATCTTGCTACTTAGAATTGTTAGTCACACTCTTAATGACTTCAGCTCTGAATTGTAAAATCTGCTTTTGGAGTTTCTCAGATTAGGTGCTCTGGCATTTTAGGTTTAATTTCAAGATTGAGATTAATGCTCAGGGCATGGTGTTGTAGCGTTAACCAATTTCAGATGCACGACGCGTCCAATATAAATTACATTTAAATTTAAGAAAAGAAATTGTTACATTTGTCGCTTAGAATAAATGGCAGTTAAGTATGTTGTTCAATTCGAGCCTCTATGTTAACTTTATCCATACAAATACCCATGGTTTTCTACTTTATAATTTTCTGAAAGTGAAGTATCTTTGCTGAGCTATAATAACTAACATGAAGATCTCAATAGTCGAAAGTTTATAACTCATTTAACCGATTCAAGTTACTATTGAGTGTTTAAGTGTGAAGTATCTAACTTCTTGTTGTTCCGCATAAACATTCACTTAGAAGGGAAGAGGACATAATCATATTTCAAATGCTACATAATCAGTACCTGTCTTTGAAATTGTGGAAATGTTAGAAAAATTACGTAAGAGCCTGTGAAATCTGAGAGACAGACGTATATATATAGGCGGAAAACATGCAAAACAGATAAACTAATGCTCAACCGAGGGCATTAAGTCATTGACAAAAGAGAGCAAGAAACTCAGTTATCATCCCATAACTTAATTAGTTTCTAAGCAATTTTAGAGTGTCTATGTTCAATTGTTTTCATAAATTTTGTAGCACAAGTGGAGTCACCGTATTTGATTAGAAGCCCACAAGTCAATTATTTCTTCATTTGCTAACTTTTGTTTGTATAATTCTGATTTAGGTGGTTCCACATTTCCGCCTGATCCAACTAAAAGAGAAAAAGGAAATTGGAGAGCAATGCAAACAAGCTTCACATCGACCTTAGTTAGTGTTAAACAACAACCATCATATCATTTTGCTCTTCTGTTTATCATTTAACTTTACTATTTTCTCAGCAAAAGAGGAGCGAAAGTTATTAGTGACTCAGAGAGTCAGGGTAATAAAATCAAAGACCATTAATATTGAGTAGTTGAGAATGCTCTCAGGCAGCCACGACAGCCCCCTTTTTTCTCTTAGACTGACACATCAGATTTTGCAATAATTCGGCAGAAAAAAAAAAATTCTATGCCTGTTTTTTTGCCGATTTCAATTCTTCGTTGTTCAAAATAACTAAAAACCTCTTTCCATCTATTATAATAAAACACAATGGCAGGACAAAGAGAGGCCGGGATCGTCTTGGGATCTGAGTTTGATGTGCATGGGGATCTGAAGAGAGGCACGTGTATGACTTAGAACGTTTTGAAACCGTTTCTAATTCTCAAAGGCATTTAAAAAGATTTATTTAATGAATTAAATGTTGTAAATTCAATGCATGCATGCATTGGTGGGGATTTTTTGGGGATCTAAGTTAGATGCGGGGCAGATGTGTGGTGTGATCATTTTGAATGAATTAAATTTCTTGAATGACTTGAGGGGTTTCACTTATAATTGTCATATATATTTATTTTTTCCGCCTAATCTTAATTGTCATTTATAACTATTATAATTTCTGATAACAAAAAAACGTATTTGGGCTTAGGCTTGGGCAAAGACAACACTTCAGTTTCTCACTCCATAATTCTCGCACCCGTTACCTTCCTCTCTCAAAGTCTCAAGAATAACAGACTATTTATTGGGACGTTAAAACACGCAAAGAGAAGAAAATGCAACCAATTTCTCTCTAATGCTAAAAAAGTTGTTGTTCTGATTAGCAGTTCTCAGGTAAGTTGTTGTTTACTTCCTTCTCTATTGGTTCTCATTCCTAACTTTTTATCACCTCTTCATCATGATGTTGGCGTGCTTGAACTTTTTGCTGCCATAAAGTGTAATTGAATTCTATAATTTGAGCTTACTATGGCGCATGACCAAATTGTGCCTTTACAATTTCAATTGTTTCCTGGGTTAAATTTGTATAAATCCCAATCATCCTTATTAATCTTTTTTACTAAATGTTAAGAGAAAAATAATAATGGCTCCAAGACCACAGTGTCTACTAATATGGCATAGCTAAAGAATTATTACATTATCACTGGCCCTTTGCTAGCCAATTTATCAGCAATTGGTTTCCTAAACTTTTCGTTTCTTTTTCTTAATTTTTCGTTTTGATTTCAGTGTTTGTAAGCAGAACTTTGTGCCGGGTCACCTTGGAGCAGGTACTTTTGAAGATTTTCAGCATTATATTCTTTCTCGTGGTGCATGTAATTTTGATTTCTGATACGTTGACACTTCCCATTAGTACAAAGCCACTCTCTAACTATATGCTTGAAAGTTTGGCACTTCAAAGGGGAAAACCCCTTTACTTTCTATTTCTCTCTTAGTATTTGATTTATATTTATCCATCGGATTTTGTCCTCGATCTCCTTTTATCTCTTAAACATTTATCATAAAAACCTTAAGCTTCCATCTAAATCAACCATTTTTCCTCTCCCAAACGATTGACTTTGTAACAGAAAGACCATTGAAGAAGAAAGTCAAAGTACAGCGACCTTGGGTTGGTTGTTTGGTTCAATGCTATGCTTTCTTACATCTTTGTCAGCATCTTTATAGACAAAATTTGTACAAGTTTGTTTCTATAACAATGGTATCCATTGGGTAATGTGTGAAAGGTCTACAAAGCATGCATCGATCAATTTCAATTATATATTTGTTCAACTTAATAATTCGCCTTTGCCCTTTCTTCTTTTTTTTTGTTTTTCAAGTTTACCATTTTCCATTTTGCCCATTTAACTCCAAGCTGGTAAACTATTTCAATCTTCTTCAATATTTGTAAAACTCAAATCTGTGTACATCGACATTAAAAAAAAGTTATAGTTCATGAATGTGCACTAATAGGGCTTCCCCCATAATGTGAACATTCTGAAAAACATATGGGGTTTAGTTAATTAATTTTTTTAGAGAGCCTAGGTCTAAAGTGGTGGTGTAGGCTTATGAAAACCAAGGATGTGTGTGATTGTACTGCTGTACCTAACAGTTTTGTTAACACCTGCTTTCTTTGAAAGCTCTCACACTTTCGCTATAAGATCTTGGGGACTAAAAAGAGATGCCTTCTCATTCTTGCTTAAATTTGCATTGCTGCATTGGTTTCTGGTATTTTGTGTAGTTACTTTTCGTTTATGATGATTGTTTTCTTACTTCATTTAAATGTATGTATGATAATGTTAAGTGATGGTATAGATAAATGATAGACATGATTATGTGATGGTCATGCTATAAGCAACAACCTCATGTAATGTAAATATAGGGGTGGTATAGGAAATAGACTTTTATCTGTAGCTAACAAGATTCATTGTTCTTAGGTTGTGAGAGAAAGATGTAGTTTGGGCTTACAAACAACTGCCTATTGGTTGAAACTTAAGAGGAAAATTCTAACTTTGGACAAAGTGGAGTCTTAGTAATCTTAACTCATAACTGAATGCCAATTCTTTGAATTTTCACAAATGGGTTTTTGAAATCATAATTGAAGATTTGATCTATTGTCGTGTACTTGATGTGTAGTTGCTATGGTCTTGGTTTCATCTTGGTTATAAATTGCTTGGTCACATTTTGCTTCATCATTAGCCTCAAACTATAGCTAGCATGGAATACCTTTCCCCTGCTTGGTGGTAACTTGCTAACCTAATTGATTTATGAATGTCACAATTATTGGTCTTTCAAATGATTATTCGTAAGCAACATACATATTATAAAATAAGTGTCTGAAGAAACATTGTGTCAATAAAATACATTCTGTCAGATGAAGGTGGATACTATATACGAGGGGTGGAGTAGGGCTTTCATTGAGTGGATTTATAAGGAAATTGCAAGCAGTTTTGAATTCGTTCGACTGGCCTCAGCTTGGAGAAACATTCAAGGGGTTATGACTACTTGACTCCGCCTCTTACTGGCAAATTCCCTTGAAGTCAGGGATCAGTCGTAGCTGGAACCCTACTACGGTCCTTACAAACATCTCACTTTATATCGGACTTTAGAGATACATAAGAAAAAAATGCAAATGTTGTAATGCATTACTTCTGGCATGGAGCTTTTAGTCAAGTTCTGTTTCCTTTTGAGATTGATACCGCTACAAGACTGTTGCTTTTGAGATTGAACTATCATAATTCTCTTTGCATTGAATGAACCATATATGCAAGGTTTTTTCCGATTACTATAATTTTCTTTGTGCTTTCAATTGGATTTTTTCCTCAGTTCCTTACATGTCAGTGGTTCCTGGCTCCGCCACTGTGACTTTACCTCAGAATAAGGGTTTCCATTACTTAACATGAGAGTTCCTCCCACAGATCCTCTTCCCTCTCATTTTCTTTGTCTATATTGTTTTCTTTTCTTTCCATGTGTTTCCTTTAGTATCATATTTATCTTATTCCCAAAAAAATGTTCTCTCTCTATGTAATGTTCCTTTGTATGTAACAGGGTCCCAGTCTTTCTATATTTTTGTTTTTCTTTATGTTGATGATACACTTAAAAAGGTGGAAACTAAAGTTGTGGTTACCTGATATTTTCAGGTTCAAAGCGACATGGGCCGAATGACTTTATAGTCAAGGAAATTTTAGGAAGCCAACGACGTTGATGGTTTAAATTGATTTTTACGTGGAGCGGAAGTCTACCCATTGTCTGTAAAAGCTGCGGAATACTAAGCATTTGATTATATTTTGTACTCAAGTTTTTACAAGAATTTGGAATTGTATACCTTTTATATATCTACTTTTTTTGTGTTGTTATTAAGTTTCCATTTTTACCTGACAGTGGGAACAATACTATTGTAAATAACTATATATCTAATGACATATAACTTCCTTATAAATGTGTCTAAGCGTATTGCACTGCTGGATTGATATGCTTTGTTGAATGGACGATCTTCGGTAGGATACCTGCGTCACTCTTAATTATCCCAAATATATTGCATTGACTAAACATATTGTGTATGTGTGTTCATGGTGTATGGTTGTGTTATATCGTCAATGAACTTTCTCCTCATTATGGAATTATCTTAATTTGATTGGTAGATTGTTTTGTTATAGTATTTTTAACTTTTTCTCTTCTTTTTCGGTTAATGTTGAAGATTGCAGGTTGGTAGTAGTGGAATAAGGAATTTAGGGAGGTACTTGATTCAATTGACGACGCCAATTTGCACTTGCAATGAAAACCGGGGATCGAATTTCAAATCCAGAGTTGTGGAACATTTTTTTCATACTAAACACCTTTATTCACCTAGCACACCACACGCTGCAAGAAAACTTTCCGGTACAAGTTGATCTGGTTGGGTGAAAGTGGCACATGCCAAAAGCTTAGGCATCGCATTCCCCCATAAGCCTGTTTTCAATGTCTAAATTTCATACTATAATAGATGCAGTGTGAAGTTATAAATGGTACTTCCTCAGCGTGGTGACGGGAATTAAATTTATAACATCAATTTTTAGCTTTCTTCATCTGCTGTATGTAATTCATTATATGTAAGCACGTTTGGCTTTTCTTCGCGACAGGACCGTAAAGAGTCATGTATATGCCTGTGCAAGACTTAGTCAACTATCTCATATGGAATGCGTAAATACAAGTTGGCAGACTCTGTAACTTTTCTTTTGCATCAGTTACTCAACTAATATATGAGTTGCAATATTTATTTTCTAAGATATTGTAGCAATATGTTTTTTTCATCATTTCAATTTCAGTTTTAATGAATTCATAACTTAAGAACATTCCTCCGAATTTCCTTGGTTAGTCTATTAGAAAGGTACATAGTACTCATATTTTAATATCTTTCATTTCTTACACTGTAATGCATGAGACATAATACTTCTAATGAATTACAATGTCAAAAAAAAAAATAATAATAATAAAAAAAAAAAATAATAATAATAATAATAAAATAAATCATACAACCATCCATCCATCCTCAATTCAATTATTATATACAGTGATTGGTTATCAAAAACGTTATATCCATAAATTCATTCACATTCACATTCTTTTTTTTTTTTTTTTTTTTGGTTGCATCCTTAGTGATAGTTTGTTTATATCATTTAAATGTGTTATTTTCTCTAATCGGCATATAAATGTTTATTTGCATAATGAATAATCTTTCCAAAGCACCCGATAGGGTAGGTAATAAAGTTCTGCAAAATGGATAACCTTTCCAAAACACTCAATGTGGCAAGCAATAAAGTTCTTACTTTCAGTGAAGACAAACTCTCGATTTATAAACCCATACGCACCTTCGACACCTCAGGCCAACAAGCAGTCTTAACAATATACAACCACATTTACAAAACTCACCTAAAGTCGACTGTCGCGATTGGAAAAAACAACGAAGAACATTTGTCAACATAACCAAAATGCCAGTGTGGTTTTGGCAAACCAAACCAATTTGAGTCTTCTAACAATTTACAATGCATAGAGAGCATCGATTAAGTGCTCTTTGAAATTCAGAAGATTAGTAAAACATTAATAAAATGTGTTGTCGACAATTTATGGCTTAATGTTACACAATAATTATTGACATTAATCTTATTGTCTTTATATTGTTCGGTAAAAAAAAAGATTAAATGTGAACAACTATACATTTAACAATAGTACAGTAGATAAAATTGGCGTTCAATTCATGACTTCAAATTGGGTTTTTGCATTAGTTACCACATACTAGCATCCACAAAGCAGGGAAGTATGTCATTAAACGTGTAGTTCCAATTTAAAATAAAATGTCTACAAATTACCACATAGGACACACATAAGAAAATAATTGTGTACCAAAATTAATGTCACTGCACAAACAACTTAATAATAAGCATCTCATAACAAACCGTGCCGTAGGGGCACGGGTAATACCTAGTACTCTACAAAACACCTCCAACTCTTAAAAAAAAAAAAAAAATCATCTCTTCAAACCCTCAAAATAACATAAGAGAAAGCATCTACTCGATAAAAAACATCAACAGTGATTGATAAAGACGATGATGAAAAGTCTTCTGATAGCTATCAAGAAAGTGAAGAGAAAGCATCTGCTGGAGAAAAAACATCAACAGTGATTGATGTTGACCTAAAGTTCAAATTCTACTTAGTATTTTGGAACTTGAATGCTTATCCTTGATCAAACGACTTGATGGCGCTGGAGAAAATTACTCAAGAAAATAAACGAGCTAGCAAGATACGGCGTTACATTGTTGTTGAAGCTATATACTAGGTATTGCAAAATTATACGTAGCAGATATGTTAAATTTGTTATTAATGATATCTTCTCCCAAAAACTTACAACTACCTGTGGGAAAATATAGAAATAAGTCAATAACTGTTGGTAGTAGTCTCAAAAGGGGTTAATCTCTTTCACGACATCCGTTTCTCACCACTGACGTCATACAGATATTGCAAATAGTGCAAGTTCCTTATCTTGCAAATGCTTTCTTTTGAAAACTATTAATAAAACTTAACCTTGCAAGTCATATCTTATTTTAAACAACATGGTGTTATGTTCTTGAGGGTTTGTACTTTTAGGTGGTTCACGATATGAACATACCTTTTTTTTGTTTGCAAATGATTACAGAACTCTGGACAGATAGCTCCTTTGGATGTGATTATCAGACTGAAGGAGAAATTTCGTTTTCGTGTCTTGCTAGATGAGAGCAACTCATTTGGGGTGCTTGGAAGTTCTGGTAGAGGTCTTGACTGAACATTACGGTGTTCCAGTAAGTTTGAAATTCACTTGGTTCAATTGATAAGCTGATATCTCAATGGTGCTCTTAGTATATTTATTGTTTTGTTATTGTAACAAATTGACTTCATTTAATCAGATTGATGATTATGGCCAAGAGAAGTTGTGGAAAACACAGAAGCAGCTCATGCCACGGAAAAGGAAAAATCACGAGTAGTTTCGGATTGTATGGGTAAAGAATGCCTGAACTGCGTAGTGTATATTTTAAAAATACATTAAGCTACCAATGATTCCATCTATGTGTTGCAACAGGGATGCGTGCATAAAGTTTGTGCAGCTATGGAAGGAAAAGCATGAAACTGGCCAGTGGCTTGAAATTGATTCAGCTGAAACAATGTCGAATCCTTCTGACGTCTCTTCTATGATTGCTCCCGGCACTGTGATTTCTATTGAGGCAAAGAAGCAGAATGAATCTGGGGAATTATGGCATGAGTCAAATGCAGGTATGATTTTCATTGTAGATGGGCCAGTCAAAAAATATCATTTACATTTTTCCATTTTCCCTTTGGCTTAAGATATTTAACCTGAAATAAATCTCCTACTATCAAACGACATTTGAAATTTTGGGGGTAGCAAACCAACCATCCTTCCAGAAAGTTTTTTCATTTGGTTTGAGGTTGTTTCCAATTTCAATGTACAGGAGTGTGAGTGAATAAACACTGTGAGAAGAATTCAGTACTTTTTAGCACATTCAGATCCCACAAAAAGAACTAAAGCGGTTCTTTAACATGCTTTTTATAAAAAAAATTCTGACGCCTTCTTTGGATATCCCAATCAAATGAAATAAGCAATGTATTATTTAAACTTTTCCAGAGAAAACGCCTCCACTGGATTCCAGAGAAAAGGCCTCCACTGGATACACAAATACCCCCAGGCAGCCAGGAGTATTTCCAAGGACAATATCAGCATCCTATGTACCCTCAGTGGCCTATTCATCCACACGGAGCGCCTCCCATCTTCCAGCCGTACCCAATGCATTCCATGCCTTACTATCAGAACTATCCAGGAATTGGACCATTTTTCCAGCCACCCTATCCTCCTATGGACGATCCTAGGTGCTTATTTTCAAACTTTATATACATGTACTAATTTTGCACTAGACATTCTACTGTTATGCAACTAGATATTAGTGGCCACTAGCTGTGTTTGTTGACATTTCATGTTTATATTCTAAATTTTCACTCTATAAAACCAAATTCGTGTTATTGTAGGCAAACTTTGGTTAGTGGTATTTGCGCAAAAAGCGGGGCCAATGTGCAGTCAAGAAGAGGTATAAGGAGTGCTAACGTGATGTATCTTAAAGACCTTGCACTAGGCGAAGCTAAAAACAAGAACTTCGTTTTCTCACCCATGTCCGTTCAACTACTACCTGTGAGTTTCACTCTTTTTGACAAGTTTTTACACCGTTAAATAATTGTGTGTTTGTCCGGGTTTTCATAATTTAGGATGTGTTTGATTGCATTGCACAAGGGAATCAATGCTTGCAATGTGAATGCTCTTACTCTACCTAGGATCAGTTTGCCCATGGTGAAGACTGAAGAGTATGTCTACTATTTGACTAAACGTCATCATAGTTATAGCAGATTTGGCATTTTGTGAGTCTGTGCTATTGCCTTAATAATGGCCTCGATGCATACATGTGGTAAATGTTTCAGTGTGCTTGCACAGGGAGTTATTATATATACAAACCTGAGGTTTCATCAGAAGGCCCCAGGCTTTCAGTAGCTAGAATCAAGAGGATATAATCGAAAATCAATAGTTAACATATGTCTTTTGCAATTCCTTCATTGTTTATTTATATTTTTTTCACTTTCGTTTACAGCTGTATATTTCAGTAACATATTTTATGGTTATAATAAAGGCAACAGGGGAAGATCATGATGGGTTCCTCAGCAAATGGATTCAAAAGGTTACAAATGCACTAATGCCATCGAAGGGATATCTGATTTGGCAGATGGCCCAGCTCAATGAACACTGGAGTGGACAGAATGTAAAAATGGATATCAAGGACTCGCAATTCTATCTCCTTGAAGGAGACTCTGTTGAAGTTCCCTACGTGACTAGCGCCACAACACAACTCATCAATACTTTCGAAGGTTTGAAAGTGCTAAGGATTCCTTTTCGCTTTAAAACCTTATCTATGTACATTCTTCTTCCCAACAACGGAGACAAGCTCTGGTCTCTTATTGAGAGGGTGGATTCTGATCCATGGTTCTTGAAAAGATGTCTTTGTCCAAATACAGATGCAGTTAGTATGGGGAGTTCATGGTACCAAAATTCAAGATCGAATATGCGGTGGCATCTCCTATGATTCTTCGTGGCTTAAAATTAAAACCGCGTTCTACTTTGATAGCAGATTCGAATGCGTTCTTTGACGAACTAAAGACTGAGGAAGCTAATGAGGTTGAAGCTCCTGATGCTACTGCTATAGCTGTGGAATCCACATCTGTGCCCGAGCCGCATGTGGATGAGGTCGATTTTGTGAAATCTACTTTTGTGATGTTGGATTCATTTGGAGAGGTGGTCGATGTATTAGAAGCTAACTACATTAGTAGTTGATCACAAAATGTTAATGACGAGCAATGCAAAAAGATTGACCAGCACCGTCTCATGAAATTTATTACATATCATGGACCTCATGTTTTTGAAATTTGTCCGTCTATACCAAATGCTGAAATAATTTACTGTATGAGTTTGTGTTAATGTGTATGTATCAGATGTTGTTTACTTAAAGAGTGTTGGATGAATTCTAATCTTTTATTTATTGTCATTAGACTCAGGTAATTTGCACCATCTTCTTATGGTGAGCTCCAATTTAGATCAATGCTTCAACTCACTACCAATCAATATCACAAACGCATACACTTGCTATTCCTTTTGCTAGCCAGCCTTAGTTGTCATCAAATAAATGCCGGGGAAAAACACAACCAAACCTGCTAGAGTTCTGCTTGAGTTTGATGCTCCTTTAATCTGAACATAAATTATACTCATTGAACTTTTTACAACAAGAAAATCTGGAAGAAAATGAAAGGATAGCACGGTAAAAGATAAGGAGTTCTCAAGGATCCCCGCCAGTGGATTCATTGGCCAAAAAACCGACCTTTGCATCCTTAGAACTGCAATATACACACTAGGACTGCATGCTTACAGAATGTGTTTTCAAACTCACATCTCTTCATCTGATATATTCTCGATGAAGTTTGCACAGATTTGTTCGTAAATTGTTTGTGAATATAGTAGTTGAATGTCACATTTCTATCATCAAGACGTGTTTCTGATCAAATTCGAGTCTGCCGTTGAGTTGGTCAAAGGACTATGTTGATGGGGAGGCCACATGATGCGCTCTGGTGGGCATGGTGCAGGAGCCGGGTGGGCAATGAAGGTCGGGATTTTTTCTCCTGGCATCAACACAAATACCCCTTTTGCGTACACAGACATCTGCAGGAAATTAATCGAATAAATAAATCACCAGATGTCTCATTTCTTACAAAAGAAATTGTGATTCAAGTTTATTTCATACCCAGAGATGCACATTGTTTGAGAACATAGTGATACAAGGTATGAAAATGCACAACACCAACGAGTAGAGTTCAATAAGCACTCAATTGTTGTTTCCTATTATATATGGGATCTATTTATGTTAATATTCCTGTTTTATCTTGACGAAACTAGGAATTTGATTTTGTTTCACACTCTTTATTCAAATAAGTAAATAACCCAATAAATTAGTACAAATGTTAAGATTAAATTGGAAACGATCTTATTTAGATAACCTTTTTTACTATCCAAAACACACAAATTAAATAACTGTTATCTTACTTGCATAGAAATTCAACTCAAATGTCCAAGGATAAATTTAAGAAGTCTTATACAATCCTTTTCCACAAGCTAATACAATTACACAATTACACATCTTATACAATTAAAAATCTAAAGGTAACACAACACTAATCGTCTTAGAAGTCTTAGAACTCTGTTACTACTATAACTTATAGATATCTGAGTGGTTATAAATCTTCTCCTCATCCGTTCATACCAAACAAAATCTCTCAACAAAAGCTGTAAGCAAATTGTTTTTTTGTCGCTCAAGATCCTCTTCATTGTCACATATCTTACTGTAAACAAACTGCAGAAGTAGTATACTCCCCAACTCCCTTAGCACCTCCAAGAGTTGTAACACCCCAAACACAACTGACAATAGAAATAATTCCTCCAAACACCTGCAACTTGATCATATAGCGATTATATCCTAAGGCTTCCAGTATAATATATATTTATACTAACACCATAAATCCCATCAGCAAGAAGGGCACCGGAAGCCAACCCAAACATGAAACAAATCAGCGTCAAAATCGGCAAAGCAACACAACAAGCAATCACTCTCGGCGTCACAAGGTAATCCATCGGGTGGTCATTACCAAGAACTCTCAATGTATATCTGCTCCAAACCCGCATTGTTCCCTAACTCGCTGCAAATGCACTCCTTATCGCCCCCAAAGGTTCTTTGTCTGATCAAGTAAGTCTTTGTCCAATAAGACAATTTCTAAATCATTATCAGCTGTAGTGAATAAGAGCAGCAGCTATAAGAGGAGTTAAAGCTTTAGCCAAAGAGAGGAAAAGTTGTTCAGGCTTACCTTATGGATGACGAAAAAATATATACCTCCAGAATTGCTCGGTACAATAGACGATGTATTCTTGCACTGAAAAAGAATAATGGTACGAAGTGTTAATTTTTATTTTACCCTCTTGATAAATATTCTAACAAAATAATATATTAAAGGGTCTAACCTTATGCGAATATATTGAAGGTTCTAACCTTATGCGTCATAGAAGAATTATGATGTCTACAAATACAAAGAGCAACCATAGAGAAAAAGTGCTAAAAGAGCATAGAGGAAAACATCCACAGCTAATGGAATATGAAAAATGTAGCTTTTTAAGTGTTTTTTTAAGTGAAGTTGTCGGCTTGGCTGTAGAAGCCCTCGAGATTTGTCTTTCCGGGGACGATAGTAGGACGGACCTAGGATGAGATCACTCGCTTTCTCTGGTCGCTACCCATTGGAAGGAGATTGGATAGGTGCATTTACCAATAGATTTATTAATTTCTTGATACTACCGTCATTTCTTCTCTAGGTTTGTTCTTACATACTTATTCACAGCTGATGCAATGGTGTCTACTAGCCTCTCAGTCCTTGGTTATGACTACATAAACCTAGGTATCATTTTTTGCTTATCAAAAGTTGTTAGGTGCTCATATGTCCTTGGTCTTATTATTCTTGACAACTCATTGGGGTTTAACTAGATGATTGTTGGGTAGAATTGGATATAGACTCCAAGGTACAAGTAGATAACAGGTTTTTTCACACTCATTTTCTCAATTTAACTTTAGAACCTCCACTACTAATTGTTTGTGTCAATAAGGTAATATTGGTAGTTATATAACAACAGGTGTTAGTTTATGCATAACCTACATGATATTTCCATTTCATTTGGACATAGACATGTAAATTTCATGAATGAAGCAAAGACACCATATTATCCACCAATAGCTATAGCCCCCTCCAGTGATTTTTCGTAGAATAACTTTAACTTTTTTTACCATGGAAGGGAGTTTAAACATCAAATCCGCTAATATGCATGATGGACAACTTAACTTTCTATCATTGATCCGTGGATGTTAGTGTTAAGGTTAGCAATGTATCATTATTAGGATAAACCAAAAGTACTTTTGTAGATTATTTTTACAAGCATGTGTTGATTATTAATAGGGTGATTATTAACGAATGTATAAGGTTTAAATAGTAAGGCAATCAAATGTTACTTTGTGTTTAACTTAGCTAGGTAAGATATACAACATCTTATTAGCTAGATAAGTTCTACTACAAATAAGGGATGAGTAGAGCAAAAAGAGTCATGAAACTTATATATTGAATATGAAAAAGATTTCTTGGGTGTGTGCTACGAACAAAAACCCCACTGCTTATTATTTGGAGTAGCATAACGCTTATAAAAGTTTCCTGGAATGCTTACTATTTATCGCTAGACTGACATTGAAATATTTTGGTTGTGAATGTGGTCTACCTCAAATGTTTTAACCAACATAAATTCTGCTTGGGTTTCGGTGTTCAAATGTTTAGATGTTTTTTCGATACACACTCTTGAACTGAGATTGTATGTGTGTGAGGGGGAATTGAAGCCTTATGTAATTTGATTACCTTTTCTTGGCTTTTTATATCTAGAAAATTTCCATGCTTCACGTTGGAGTCTGCATACTCATGACCAAGGGTTGGGAGGCATCATACATTTAAGTATGTAACACAATCCAAGAATGACGACATGCCAAAGAAGTAGAAAAATGAATAAAAGAAACTTAGGTAATCAAACTCCCTTATAATCAAACTAACCTTTGGGTTGGTCTTGAAACAACCTATGGTTTTACTTAAACTAATTTAGATTTTATCTTCTATTTTGAATACCTTTTGGTGAAAACCAAGCAATCTGGTTCTACATGTAGTTTAGTTAGTACCACTAGTAAATGAGCACGTGCATTGCACGTGCAAGTCATACAGTTAGTTTTTTTTTATTTAGAATAATAATGCCAAAAATTTAATATGTGAGTCTCAAATTTGAACGACAAAATAATAAGATAACCCTTGTCTAAACTCTAAAGTTGCATGATTTCGTTAAAGTTGTTTGAAGAAATTTCCTGTGCCAACGTAATAAATACATTTTTTTTTTTCATGTTAGTTATAAAGAATTAAGTAATCATAAAGCACAGACTCCCACAGAGTCAACAATCACCACCGCTGGTTGTATATTTACCATACATTCCGATTTTCTGCCCATATCCGTTTAGAATTTGTTTCCTTAGTCGAGGTTCTAGGTGTTTCAGTAGAATTTTCAAATGGTAATATCTGAATCAAGAATAAAATAAATAAGGCAGATTAGTAGGGCAATACTGATTCTCTGATATCAAGATTTTCACTATTCTGGGAAGTTACTATGAAGGTATTAAAATTGGCTTAGCCATCTAAATTTACAACCAAGTGAACCAACTCACGCACTAACGACTATGTGATGGCATATTAGTATGTACATTTTTCTCTAATATATATATAACAATTAACCCAAGTAGAACAATTAAATGAAAACCTACTTTTCAATTGGTTCCAGATCATTCACGTACTTTTGGGCTCTCGGGTATAGGATCTTGGTAGTTAGTATCAAGAGCATGCAATTCCACCGTGTCGACCAATTTCCGGCTTCAGCATAAATGAGAAAGATGCAGCCTGCAGTTATGATGGTCAAGTCGTCAGTAGCCTTAGTTCAGAGGCAATTTTGGGTGGTGTACTTGAAAGTTTCTATGCTAATCAGTTTGATGATAGTTTGAAAGTAGAGGCATATGAGTTGATGTTCAACTCACAGACAAATGGGGACTGTGTCTGCTGTCAACATGTGCACGAGTATGAAAGACAATTTGGCAAATTCATTCTTTAACAGGAAAATGGAGACAGGAGTGAATGTTGCTGAAAGGCTTTGTGATCTCACAACATCTATGTGTGCACAGTTTTACACATATGCAAGTATCTAGGAATTCTCAAACTGACTCATTCTTGCGGATCTGCATTTCTATATATGTAGCTTCTCTTCCTGCCATTTCATAGTTTCTCAGTCTATTTTGAAGAAATATACGATTTAATCTGTATGGTTACCATGTAATGAATTGGTGGCTTTGGCATTTGAAGAGCTTCTGGCTAGGGAACTTTGGAATCAAGAACGATGGCATTACCACCACTTTAGAGTTCTTTTCTGTAATTTCCACACCTCATATATATGTTTTGAAACAGTTGTATGCATCAGTTATATTTCTTTTCATTTCAATGTATCAGATAGGTTCTATAAGCCATAGGGAACAACGTAACATAACTAAATTCTGTCTTTTGGGTTTCTTTCCATTGATTGGAATGATCTAATAGGTGTATATTGTTTTCTGTTGGATAGATATACCTTTAAACGTGTATTTCGGTTCTTTCTTTCATCTGAAGACAAAACCTCACCTCGTAAAAGAATTTAGGCCAGAACATTAATTTGAAGTTGTTTTGGTTGTACTGGATATACTCAAGTGACTTCCCTTTGGTGGATATTTGGGTTTTCTGTTTTTTCTCCTTTCAGGGTCTTTCGCTAGTCGCTACTGTATATTTTCTCTGGTTCTCCATTTGTTTCTATATTGATGCTATAGCAGAGGCCACTTAGGTTTTTATTAGCCAAACATTCCACAGGCAACTTAATGCTTCTTTGCAAGTGTCGGGCATCTCAACCTATATGCTTATTTGATAGCCTCAAGTAATCGCTGGTATTTGCTCTCTGCTTATAAACAACATGTATTTACATCTTCCAACATCTATTATTACTGTACAAAACTGGGTACTTGGGATCATATCCCACCCAATTTTGCCTAAATAAAAATAACGAATCATCAGTGCATGCATAGTAACACATATATAACATAGCAACTATCTTTGTTTAGAGTTCAAATGTTCAATGTTCAAAGAAAACGAAGAAAAATAATAAATATTAAAACAAAATAGAAAAATAAGTAATACAGGAATAGCAATGAAGTAACAATGCTAATCTCTCCCCCCCCCCCCCCCCCTAATGTAACCAATGACATCATCATCTAGTATAGGCTTAGTTATATACAATAACTTTGATCTTGAAACTATACATATCAAAGATATGAAGGCCTGATCAGAACCAATAAACATCAATTATATATCCTCTTCAAAACAAATTTCTAATCTTTTAGAATTCTGAGTTCACAGAATCTGAGAGAAGCTTATGAATAAGAATAAGGTTTGCTGAAATTAATGAATTTGAACCTATATGATCTTCTACACATCAACGTTAGATATTCAAAACATAAAACTATATATAGACAACAAAAGGAAAAATAAATAAAAAAAAGGGATAGGAAAAAAAGAACGGAAAGATCAAGTAAATATAATACTGAGACTATGGATGACTTGGCCGCTGCTGTGAGAGTCCCATAAGCGAGATGTAGATCTATCAGATCAACCTTCACGGGAAAAGATAGAGAAGGTGGTTATATAGTGAGACAATGTAAATCTTGTCATTAGTACAACCAAGCAAAATGTAAAGCAACTCAGTGTTATAATCATGAAAAAAAATTATGTACTGAATAAATAAAAATTAATGTCTTGTGTATCTATCCTAAACATGTATCAATTAGACTTTTTCTTTTTTACCTGTTCAATGTGAGTGAGCATTAGGTCTCCTTCTAGCCTGTAATCTACAGGAAAAACTTTAGTTGCTATGGAACCATTTGTGGCCTTATCCTTGATGTCACTATATTTATTTCAAAAATTAATGATGAACCTATAAGCTCATTCAGTATATTCTTAACCACTTGAGAATCACTTTCCTGTTTAAAGAAAAGTTTATATACCTAAATGAGATATATTCAAAGGAAAATAAGTTATTACTGAAACGTTTAATTGTAGATTTACTGATTTAAGCATCCCTCCAATTCATATGCTGGGTGTTTAACCAGTTCTTCTACTTGTCCAAATATGGCCAATGCGGACTCGAATTTGATATCTATCATTGAATGTCAATATCAATAATAATTGAAAGGGAAGTTAAGAGGTTCTTAATAAAATTTCATAGTTTTACCTTGCAAATGGAGATGGCATAAACTCATTACAGCTATTACACCAATAGCTATCACCTTTTTCCAATATTTTTTTCTTGGCCAAATATCAATCTAGTATCGCTCAAAGTGATTCTCTAAGAGTTAGCATAAAATAAGAGTGAACGATGTCTTTAGAAACGACAATGGTAAGTAAATCTCTAAGTAATGATTGATACTCATTGAACAAAATCAATCTATAATGAAAATGCAGCATTTATTACCAAGTAATGATTGAATAAGCAATAATAATGTCATACTAAACTTCTAAAACATTTACCTGAATCAAGTCAATAGCTCCTCATAAGGCACCCCCAACCATCTGGGGAAATCGTCAAGCTCCAAAGATCCAATGAGTTCCCACCATTCAGAGTAGTATCCCTACTGAATAGGCTATCCATTGAACCATCCCAACTTCACTCAAGATATGGGATTTGAAGAAACTTCATCCGAGACTCAAAATCGGATAGCTATTCAGAAAGATTCTTGGCAGTATTTCCGTCAACTGGCACCACAATCTCATAATTGGTATTCTGTTTCTTACTTGGGTTAGCATTATGCTCATTACTTACTATAACGGTTGAGAGGACATAGGTTATTTTTGGAGTCTCAAGTTCCTGGTTTCCATCCAAATTCGGAATAACTGAGAGAGTTGCTCCCTTCGAAGTAGAACACAATGTGTCTCCATCAGCAGGGGTAAAATACTGGAATCCACTTTGATATTTCATTGAAGCGAAATGACCAATAAACTCTGACCACAAACCCAAAAGAGTCATCACTCATGTAGTTCATCAAACTAAAATCCTAATTAAACACTGGCCTCTGCAAGGTGTGGTTGCCAGCAGGCAGTGCTTTATGTGGATTTGCTTTCACAGCGCGAGTTTGAGCAGCGGGGGAATTCTCTTGTGGGAAATTAACCTTAGCTTTGTTTCCACGGATCATGTGTGCCTCAGCATCAAAAGCTCTTGCAGCTTCTTCAGCAGTGTAGAAGGCTCCAAGCCACACCCTGACACCCTTCCTGGGGTCCCTGATCTCTATTGCCCATTTCCCCCATGGACGATGTATGATACCTCTATAGTTTGTACTGATACTTCCTTTTCCTCTTTGCGGACTTCTCAACATATCCATTGAATTCCACATTTTTCAGAGCAGCAGATGCTTCTACAGAATCGAAAAAAAAAATCAAATAAATTCATATACCAGGCACCCTTCTTACAAAACCACGACTAACCATAACAATGAAACCACCCATGACCCCTTTAGTTTTGGCCAACTAAAAACAACTATGCATGATTGAGGGCTTGAACCGTATAGGCTTGTCACTGGTAGTCTAATGCACTCTAATGCATTAAAGCAGCGCAGGGGTAAAGAGCATGTGACTTGTTGTAGAATCTTGATAAGGAAACACTTCACGCTGCTGAATAACTTATCAGAATCTAATGCATATCTCCTACCAATTAAGTACTGGTAAAGGAAAATGTGTGTGTGACCGTAGACTCATGGGCACAAACACTCAACACTGAAATGTGATAATGAATGTGGCTAAAAATATGCATGCATTCTCTTACCTAGCCTATAAACCCTGGATAGAGGACATAAGTAACATCAAGTAACCAGCCCACCAAGTATAAATGGGATTTCTCATTTAAACATCCAGATAGTGGCTAAATATAAATTTAGATCATGATGGTAGTCAAAATCTATGGCAATAGATGCAAAGTTTTCATTAATATTTTCACTAAGATGGTGGTATTTGATTAAGGGACCTTCTAATTTAAAACAATGAGACAGTCCTCCGAACAGAAGTTCTAATCCAGAATTTTGTACCTTTTTGGCTTTGCCAACATTACAACAGAGTATGCATTCTAGGTCATCTTGCACGAAACTTTCAACCATGAGTATCTAATTTGTACAAAATAAAATACAACAAAATTGCCAAGAATCCAAGATAAGTACCTTGAACTTTGCATAAGTCCTACATGCAAAAGTTGCAGCCCTGGCCTTAGATAGCAATCTTGAGAGTGACAAAGCTAATCTCATATTCCTTTTTTGTGATATCCTGAACTTTGTTTGCCATCACTAACGGGATCCTATGGAATAGGGAGTAGTAGATACATTAAATCAACCACCAAACCAAAACGAAGAAACTGAAAGGGTATAACTTTGTTGACGAAATTCTTATAAAATCATTATAACTGATCAATGAAGATGAAAGTTGATAGATTAACATCGGGCATACGAATGATTTAAAAGCTTTTTATAGTTTCAACTAACATATAGATGAGCCCAAGATATTAGTCGATAAAATATATAAGAGAAAGAGAAAGATGTGTACCCAAATGTAGCATTTGAAACTCGTTGTCTCGAAATGTGAGGCTACCCGCAAGAGACGCACGGACATTGGAATAATCAGGTAAAAGTTACAAGAAGCCAACAATTATTTCCATAAAAAAATGTTGACTAAAACAACCAACACATTCGAAGAAGGCAAAATATAATGCATTGATCTGATTCGAGTTACCTTTAAGGAAACCCATGCCAAACACATTTAGAATCCTTTATAGCACATTAAAAGACAATCAGACCCTACAGAGAAGGCTTTTGTCTTTGTTTGATTAACATAATAATGCCAAAGTGTTAGAATATTCATTATACTTTGTGCCTTCAAATCATGGGTTTGTATGACTCCCTCAATTGCAAGGGAACTTCGAAAATAGAAAGCAAAAAGGAAATGAATTAAAGATGCTTGAATAACTTGGGTCAAGTTTGAAAGTAAAGTTGTGAAAGTTGTGACGGCAAAAAGTTCTTATTCTAATAAGCATCTCACTATCAAACATCTCCTCTAAGCCAACCAATTGGACGCAATTATATCATGGAACTAAAACTTGAGATTACCGAAAAATCAAAAGGGGATAGAAGAACGTACCTTTGAATTTTAAAGAAAAGAACGAAAACAATCCCCGTAGCAATTGTTACAACCATATCAAAGGCAAAAAGACATAATTGTTGGAAAATTGCAGACTTATATTACAGGATTAAAGAATATTAGAAAACAAAAATAAACGAAAGTATTACCTTTGATTTTGAAAATGGAAAATAGGGTTTAAATTTATGTTCATTGGTTGCAAAATGTTTGATTTGAACTTTCAAACTTAACGGGTTTTAATTGGGAATATAAGAAACCAGAGAAGACGAACGAACGTGGTTTTTTTTTTTTTTAAATTGGGAAACAGCGAAACGGTGTCTCTGTTTCTGAAGACGTTGAGTTTTATAGTCCTGGGAATGCTTTACATTACTGATTAACCCTTTAAGCGAAGAGCAAAAAGAAAATAGCTGTCCAACTTTCTGGTACCCTTTTGATTAAAAACTTTGGCCTAAAACCGGAAATACTACAACTAATTGAAAAAGCAAGTATCCGCCATTATATATATTGCCCTATTCGGTTAAAGGTTTCATACTATCAAAATGTATCCGACTTTCTATCAAACATCTTTTTGCTCTATCCTGCATGCTCATGGTTGCTCTATGTGTTTCTAACTATTGTGTAGTAGGGACCTGAATCCGCAACCTCATGGAGGTGCTTTTCCTAATAACCTAAACGTGCCCCTGCTATACCTCTGAAGTGCAATTATAAAGTAAATAGCCAGAGAGAAAATATTCATGAGAGTTCTTCGATAGAGATTTACCTTGTTCTCCTTGATTCTGCTCTTCCTTCTCACTCCCCAGAGCCTGAGGTGTCGATACTGGCAGAGTCTTCAACTGAGTGGCATCTTCTTTGTTCGCTTGAAGGGAGATAGGTACCCCACTTATACCTTAACATATATGCACTGCTGCTGATCCTTTGTTGATATGTCAGATTCGCCAACCGTTCTTGATTAAAGCAAAGAATAAAATGGAATGAAAGGGAGGTTCCAATATGAAAAGTGGTTAACTCATTAAAAACAGAAAACGAAAATACGAATATGAAACAAAAATTACCTTAAACCCATTTCACATATTATCATTATCGGTGGAGATTTGTTATTAAAAATAGCGAAGAAGATGAACAATTAGAATAATAAGACGAACAAATTTGGTTAAGCGTTTGTTTTTTTATTTGCGGGTAATTTGCCTGAAGCGGTGTGTCAGTTTCGGAGTATTATTCGCGAAGCCGCAAAACGGTGTCTTGTTCGCTGAAAATGTCAAGACGTTGTGTTTTATAGGTCTGGAAATATAGTAAATTATATATATACCCTTTTACTGCAGAGCAAAAAGAAAGTGGCTGTCTAACTTTCCGGTACCCTTCTCATTAAAAACTTTACTATAAAACCGGAAATACGAGAACTAATTGGAAAATCTGGTATCCGCTTTATATATAAGATTTGCCTGAAGCGGTGTGTCAGTTTCGGAGTATTATTCGCGAAGCCGCAAAACGGTGTCTTGTTCGCTGAAAATGTCAAGACGTTGTGTTTTATAGGTCTGGAAATATAGTAAATTATATATATACCCTTTATTTGCAGAGAGCAAAAGAAAGTGGCTGTCTAACTTTCCGGTACCCTTCTCATTAAAAACTTTACTATAAAACCGGAAATACGAGAACTAATTGGAAAATCTGGTATCCGCTTTATATATAAGATATACCCTTTTACTGCAGAGCAAAAAGAAAGTGGCTGTCTAACTTTCCGGTACCCTTCTCATTAAAAACTTTACTATAAAACCGGAAATACGAGAACTAATTGGAAAATCTGGTATCCGCTTTATATATAAGATATAAGATATATAGCCTAAACTTTTCTAGATATATATTATTCTGCTCTTGATCTATAATGCAGAGCACATATAATTATTAAAGGTTATATATAAGACCTGCCCACCGTATTACGAAAAAACAGGGGAGACTCCGGTAAAGACAAAACACTAAACATCCGTTCTTTCTATAGGAAAAAATTGGACTCTCTTCTAACACCCCAAAACCTTTATTTTTATCGCCTTCTTCACCGTTATTCAGATGGCTTTGCTTAGCGGCAAGGCTCCTCACATCCTCTAATGAAACTATTTATTTTTGGATCGGTGAACAAGATTTAAATTAGACAATGATCATACCACAAATCCATAATTGGCAATAGAAGAAGTATTCAGGGCTCATACAATCCCCAGTATCTCCTATAGACCCTGCCAATAATTTCTCAGAACTCAACACCAGTGGGAAACATGAACTAGATTCTAAGAGCTATTATTTAGGTCAGCACTCAAACGTTGGTAAGTTTTTGTTTTCACTGAACTTCTATTTTTGTATAAGCTATCTGAACGTGAAATGTCAGGAAGGAGTAGGAATCTGTAATAGCACTGCCAAGTTTTTTTCCATCTTAAATGTTGCAACCCATTTCACAATTTTTTTTATTTTTATAATTCTCGACTACTTGGTTAGATGCTGAAGGCGAACAATACACCTAATCTGACTTCATCAGCTGAACCCATTTGGGTTGCCTACGTACCCCCTTATCGAGGGATCAAGCTACACCGTAGTTCTCTCCTCTCTCCACTCTTTTCTATCTCACTCTTGGATTCTCCTCCTCTCTAGATGTCATCTCCTCTGGTTGTCTCCCTATTCTCCTCTCGTTGTCTCCTCATTCTGGCTCCTCTTATCTAGGTTTCTCCTCCTCCCTGGATGTCGTCACCCTACTCTTCTTCTCAAGATCTCTCCTCCTATTCCTCCTTCTCTCTGGCTGTCGTCTCCTTTGGCCAGCGTCTCCTCTAATCGTCGTCTCCTTTGGCCGTCGTCTCCTCCATTCTCTGCTCTAGATATCTCCTCCTCTCTTCCTCCTCATCTCGGGACATCATCTCCCTACTCCTCCTCTCTGGCCGTCGTATCCTCTGGCCGTCGTCTTCTCCCTTCTTTGCTATAGATATCTCCTCCTCTCTTCCTCCTCATCTCGGGACATCATCTCACTACTCCTCCTCCTCTCTAGCCGTCGTCTCCTCTGACCTTCGTCTTTTTCCTTCTCTGCTATAGATATCTCCTCATCTCTTCTTTCTCATCTCGGGACATCATCTCCATACTCCTCCTCCCCTCCCGGCTGTCATCATCTCCTTCTCCTCTTCTCTAGATCTCCCCTCCTATTCCTCATCCCTCTCGGCTATCGTCTCATCTAGCTTTTTGTCGTCTCCTTTGGCGGGCGTCTCCTCGACCGTCGTCTCCCTTTGGGCTGCCCGTTCTATGGCCGCCGTCTCCTCCTTTCTCGCTCTAGATACCTCCTCCTCTCTTCCTCCTTATCTCGAGACATCATCTCCCTACTCCTCCTCTCTGGCCGTCGTCTCCTCTGGCCGTCGTCTTCTCCCTTCTCTACTATAGATATCTCCTCCTCTCTTCCTTCTTATCTTGAGACATCATCTCCCTACTCCTCTCTGGCCGTCGTATCCTCGGGCCATCGTCTCCTTTGGCGTCGTCTCCTCCGGCGTCGTCTTCTCCCTTTCTCGCTATAGATATCTCCTCCTCTCTTTCTCCTTATCTCGACATCATCTCCCTACTCCTCCTCTCGGCCGCCAGATCCTCGGGCGTCGTCTCCTTTTGGTCCTGTCTCCTCCTCGTCGTCTTCTCCGCTTCTCTATAGATATCTCCTTCTCTCTTCCTCCTTATCCTTATTATCGAGACATCATCTCCCCTACTCCTCCTCTGCGGTCGTCGTATCCTCGGGCCGTCGTCTCCTTTGGCCGTTGCCTCTCCTCGGCCGTCGTTTTCTCCGCTTCCTACGCTAGAGATATCTCCTCCTCTCTTCCTCTTTATCTCGAGACATCATCTCCCTACTCCTCCTCTCTGGCCGTCGTATCCTTTGGCCGTCGTATCCTTTGGCCGTCGTCTCCTCTAGCCGTTGTCTCCTCTGGCCGTCGTCTTCTCCCTTCTCTGCTATAGATATCTCCTCCTCTCTTCCTCCTTTTCTCGAGACATCATCTCCCTACTCCTCCTCTCTGGCCGTTGTATCCTCGGGCCGTCGTCTCCTCTGGCCATCGTCTTCTCCCTTCTCTACTATAGATATCTCCTCCTCTCTTCTTCCTCATCTCGGGACATCATCTCACTACTCCTCCTCCTCTCTGGCCGTCGTCTCCCTGCTCCTCTTCCTCCTCCTCTCTGGCCGACGTCTCCATTCTCCCCTTCTCTAGATTTCCCCTCCTCTTCCTCCTCCTCTCTGGCCGACGTCTCCATACTCCCCTTCTCTAGATTTCCCTCCTCTTCCTCCTCCTCTGGCCGCGTCCTCATCCGCCGCCGTCGTCTCCTACTCTGGTTGTCTCCTCCTCCTCCTCCCCTCAACTTTCTCTTTTTTCTCTCTCGGTGCCTCTTTCCTCCATTTCTTCTTTTCTCCTTCCCCTCACTTTTTTCTCTCCCTTCTCAAGTCCTCCTCTCCTCACTTTTATATCTCCTCTTTAGGTTTACCTCATGGGGCCTAGTAGGGTCTTGGGCCTATTCTCTGGGCCCAATACCTACAAAGGCCCATCTTATGAAAATGGCTATTACATTAAATAGACCACACACTTGAATATAAAATTCAGTAGTTGGGTTGGAGGTAATAATCTGTGTAATCATCATACGCTCGATGACACTGTTCCCCTTTTTTCATTCATTTTCCATCTGCTGCCTTCCAGAACTTCAATATTTAGCTATGTTGTTTTGTAAGTATCTCATTTGCAAATCGCCATAAGAAACTTTTCTTTTCACACAGTTTTTAGTATTTTCCAGGAGGTTTATAAACTCACCTAAAAGCCATTGCTTGGTCTAACAATGCCACAATCTAGCAATAATTATTCATCCCACAATATTATTTAGAAACTTTGTTCAGTTCTTTAGTTTGCTTTATAAGTAGAGTAAGCATATGGTTTTTGTTGATATTTGACGAGTAAGCATATTGTTTTACGTACTGGATTTGATCTATATACAGCGATAACAACATTATGTATTCGTTTATTTATGTTGTTCCTCCCGAGTTTTAAAATTTAATTGTCTCATATATGTATATTGCAGGCAACTTCTCGGTGTGTGAAGCGGTCAAGGGCTGAACTCTGTGAAGTGGGTGAAGTACTGAAGTGTTTTAATTATGAGCCTCAGATCAGGTTGAAGGCAAGCTTCCTATGAATCCCAGCCATGTTTTTCAAGAAATTTCAATGTACATAGATTTTTATATATCTTAAGTTAAGTTTTCAGACTTTTAATCTTGCATTATAATCTTTGATGTCCTAAAGCTAAGTGCTGCCTAAGATAGAGTAAACAGAAAGGTGCGCTACTAGCCCTTTGCACTCCTGCCTCCCAAAGCAGAGACCTAACATAGGTTTCTTACATATTTTCTTTACAAGCTTTTTAGGCTTTCTTGATTTCAATTGTGTGCTACATCTATGTATTCATGCATTCAGTGTACCATCTTGATGAATGGGTAGCCTCTTTGCTAACCAGGTTAGTATATATAGCTTTTCAAACAATGATTTATGATTTCAATATCTAAAATGTAAACACCAGTAAAAGAAAAGGGTTTTTTTTCCTCAACAAATAAAGGCCCTTAAATAATATTTCTGTTTCTCTTAACGTTACCCCACACGTTCACATTAAATGTGTAAAAAAAATTGTGTAGTGTGTTTTGCGCATTATTGAGTTTGTGTATTTCATTAATTCACTTTCGCTCTGCTAGGTATCGTGTTAAGATTTCGCTCTATTGTCTATAAATTGTAACAACACTTCTATATACAACAACCCATTCCATTTGCTAGCTAGCAGGACCATGAGAAGCCTTTTTGTACTTGGGCAAAACTGCTTACAAGTGACAACCATGTTCATTCATGCCTTTTATGTTCTTTTTCAATTTTTCATAAATTATATTGTTTGAAACAGTAATTGAACAATTGTTTGGCACGTTCTTTATGGAGAAAGTTCGTATAGCATACCATACATTACCATAGATAGAGTTCCTTATGCTAATGATTATTTCCAGCTTCAGTTTGACTCCCATGAGCGTTACCACACACGTTCACATTAAACGTGTTTCCACAATATTTCTTTGTATTGTGTTTTGCACATTATTGGAATTACGAGAAAACCGTTGACAAAATCAAATGGTTTCCTATATGTCTTAGCAAAGAAGACATATTCCTAAAACCCTTCATTGTCTCCATTAAAACCTTAATCACTCTCCAAGTTCACAATAGCAATGTTCTCTAAAAGTCAATTTGTTCTCCAAGTTCACAATAGCAATGTTCACTTTGATCTCTAAGTTCAGGATCATTCTCACTGTCCCCCAACAATTAATTAGAGTTTGTTTGCTCAGGTTAATAGTCAGTATGCACTGTTATGGAAATTGTCTATAGGGAATTTTGATTTAGTACGCACGGGTCAGTTTATATATTCTCTTAATAATTGATAATTACTGCAATGAGTTTGATGTTATGTTTCATTAATAATCATTTTTCTCTTTAATATCTTTGCAGGTTTTCCTATTTGAAATGTTGTTTTAATAGATAGGATTACGAATTATTCTCTCTATTTTGCAATCTTACCAAACAATTTGTTGTTCATGTTTTAGGCTATGTGCTTCTAAGAGGAATAATGTTCACGAGAACCAGTCATCCATATATGCATGCTGAATTGTCCATGGAATGTGCCCACTAAATGCATTTCAAGAAAGTTCTCAAAGATTCTTGGGGGTAGCCCACTACCGTACATTACTATTCTAATCTTGCTAATAGTAGAGGTACCTTATCTGTTCATTGAACACATTCACTTCTTTTGCTACGACATCTTTCTCCAGCGCCATCAAGTCGTTTGATCAAGGATAAGCATTCAAGTTCCAAAATACTAAGTAGAATTTGAACTTTAGGTCAACATCAATCACTGTTGATGTTTTTTCTCCAGCAGATGCTTTCTCTTCACTTTCTTGATAGCTATCAGGAGACTTTTCATCATCGTCTTTATCAATCACTGTTGATGTTTTTTATCGAGCAGATGCTTTCTCTTCTGTTATTTTGAGGGTTTGAAGAGATGATTTTTTTTTTTTTGAAGAGTTGGAGGGCCTTTCCGTTTTTTTTTTGTTGAACAGAGGTGTAGGTAATAATTTATTCGCCATTGAAATTCAAGAAAAAAAGAGAGAGAAAGTGAAAGTGAAATTGAAGGAAAGTAGAGAGAGACTGTTTTTTTTTTAACATTAGCTTTTGTTTTTGTTTTTTGGAGAGTAGTGGAAAATGATCCCAGTGACCCACGTCAGCCCCCCTTTTTTCTCTGAGATAGACACATCAGATTTTTCATAGAAAAAGAAATTATACGCTCTTTTTTGCCGATTTCAATTGTTCGTAACCCAAAATAGATAAAACCCTATTTCTATACTCTTTTTTCAATTCTACAAAACACTCCCAACTCTCAAAAAAAAATCATCTCTTCAAATCCTGTCTCTTATTCTTCTCTTCTTCCAAAATTAAACCAGGTAAAAAAGGAGGATGATAGACCGTATCAATTTGGATTTTTATTTAATGATTAAGTCGAAAAGAAAAACCGTTGTACGCCCTCCCAACCTCTCTCTTCCTTTCTCAATTCATTCTCTCGCCTCTAATAGCAAAACAGAAAGCTCTGATTTTTGCCCCAACCAAAAAAAAAATGGCTTCGTTGATACTTCCAGCAGCTTCTATTTTGTACATGTTTATTAAAAGAGAAAAGCAAATTCTCTCCACTCTTTTCTTGAACAAAATTTCCAAACGAAAGTTTAACTTCAATGTGTTGGAGAATTTAGAGGTTCAAGAAAATAACCCTCCATTTTCAGGTAATATGGTACTCATAACCCTCGACAAACCTCTTTTTCTTTTGTCAATTAAATTTGCCCCAATGATTCCTTGATTGGTTAAGTCATGTGAATGGAATTATTGAAGGTGTACAAACTCGATAAATCTCTTTTCACATACGCTTCACATTCAAAACAAATCGGTGGTTTTGTCTTTTTCATTTTTCTCATTATTAATTATTTTTGTAAGTCAGCCATTTAAATGTCAACGATCTGAAAGACACCTATATGGATTTAATTGTTTGTTGGATTAATGCCGATGTAGTACACATTAATATTTATTCGATTGATAAAAAATTTGGTGGTTTTTTGAAAGTTAACTAAATAATTTGATTGAGTGTTTATCTTTAAGCATTCATAACCACTGTTTCTCTTTTATTAGAATTTTACCATCTAAATTGAGCATTCATAACTCACTGTTCAGTGAGAAATATATGGTAAGTGAAAAAACCAAATTAACTTCACATTATCACGTATCCATTATGCAGGATCATAAGCATGTTTGTCTCTAAAGTATGTTTTTTGCCTTCTTAGCTCAGTGTCCATGTCAACAAATTTTAAGTACCTAGCAGTCCCTTTTTGGAGCTCTCTAAGAGTGTCCACGTCATTTTTTTATTCACAGAAAATTAGGAGAAAAACAAAAAGAATATTACTAATTTACTTCTCTAAAACATATTCTTTAAAAAAACCCACCCCAAAACTCTCTCAATCTTCACCGGTTATTTTGAACTTCAAATTTCTCTTTATAACCTAGGTTTGGTGAGGAACTCTATCGTCTCAAATCAAGATGTTGAGAAACCCTGAACACAACTTCCATGATCGCGAGGTAAAATCAAGCTATTTTATTATTAATGTTATTTTGAAGTTGTTGCATTAGGAGTGTTGATTTTTATTTTTTGGGTTTGGTTTTGAACTTCTGATGATGAAGATTAGTTCCTCATATTTGTTATATATTTCCAGAAACGGAATCTGAAATCTCTGCAATTGAAGGGTTTCCAACACTAATTTTATCGTGTTCAATCTTAGAAATCTGGTAAGCTATCATTTCTTTTTTGAACACTGTGATTCAACAATTATTAGAACTGCACCAGTTTATTTTCTTTTTACTGATTTTAATCAATATGTTCTACTTTCTTAAAGCAATTTATCGTTTGTTAATTCGCCGCACTCAGCCACTGAAGTCTATCATTTGAAATCTTGATATGCCGCCTCTGCAGGTATATTTAGTATTTTAAGAAAATTAATTTGATGAGCACGCTACCCTTTCCCATTTGCCTTCAATCTATACCAGTCGGGTGTTGAAACTTGACTTGTTGGACAAATTTTTTGAGTTTTTTAGTATTTTGTTTTCTATTAGGTTTGAACCTGGGCAACAACGTAAACAATGTATTTTAGTTTTTTAAGATAGGTGTACAGAAGGAAAAAAATGCTTCCTTATGATATGTATTTAGTAGTGAATGCATAGTGTAATGGAGATTGTCTATTTGAGACTTTTGAATCTAATGTGATCCAGGAGAACCAATGCTTATTCAATCTAATCTTTTGAATCATGTTTTTTTTTCCGGGTCTAACATGATATGCCTAATTGGGTCTATTTTGTTCGCTCTAATAATTATAATCAATGTAAGCTACTTTGATTGCTCTTTATATTTTCTGAAATTATGCTATTTACTAGATTACAAAATAACATAGAGATCTTGCCGACAGAGGTTCAAGTTTTGTTCATGCCTACTATACAAAATTGCGAGAACATGTTTGTTACTAAACATAAACGGGGGAATCTTTATGTTCCTGTTGCCTAACATTAATTCTTTTGTGTCAATCATGTACTAGGTACTTACAAAGCCAGTCAGATGTTAACATTGAGACCATGAGTGGCGACTCTATAAATATGGAATATGTCATCAAGTAAATCAAACTAACCCCTGTTAGTGAGGTTAGTAATGTCCTTTACTCCTGTCTTCGATCTTTGTCAGTCCATGAGTTATATTTTGTGAATTATATTGGTTTGGTCGTAAGAGATCAAAGTTGTTTAATTGAAAAGTTCTTCATATGGATTACTAATCCATTACTTTTAGGGGTGAACTATATGTTGAACACAACACTATTGTTTGGTTTATCTTCATTGGTCAAGGTTAGTGGGAATTCCATGGATATATAGTATTCCAAATACACGATATTGACTTCCAATAGGTTTGTTTGAGTGTTATATTGGGTATATATCGTGATCATTTTGAGTTTTTGGACATTACAAGTTTATATTCGTCATTAGTCTAAGATTTTGTCAAGGGTATATATAAGTGTACTCTTTCCCAACTTATATGGACGGTATTACTGAGTTTGTAAAAGTAGTGGTTGTGAGTTGAGAAATCATTTGAAAGGCTAGGAGCACCATAGAAGCACCACAGAGACCAAAACACAATTTCCCACCAAGCCAAAATTTATTTTGTGCTTTCATGGTTCGAGTGATATTCTGATCAGATTGATTTGAAGTAATACTTCCAACAAATCTGCGAAGAAGTAAGTCCATTTTTATTTTATTATTAATGAAGCTCAATATTGAAATCGTAACATGGATTTGCACACATTGTCCATCATCACCATCCTCATTATCACGAATTACATGATCATCAGATCACCACTAAATGCAATTTTAATTCTAACCACCTGTCTCCTTTCCAAGACAAACTCCATACCTTATAGTGTAGAGGTGAATAAAGTGTTAATGGGCTATGACATCCTTTGTGCACTTACTAGAGAGTGTGTCAATGGTCCATAGTTCACACAAATACTGGACATAGTGGTTGTTGATAGTTTTGTCTTATTTATCATTTGCCTATATTTATAGGATTGATTTTGATTATTCATTGAGTAGATAACGTACAATAGTTGGTTGTCATCACGTTAGATACAAAGGCATATTTGTGACGGATTTTCTATTTTCATTGAGTAGATAACAGCAGTTGGTTGCCATTGCCAAAGCAACGAAAGACACGCTAAAACCAATAGACATACATCTACTCTAAGGTCAGCTTATAGGTATGGACAACATTATAAATGCGTATGTGTTAGGTTTTGTCAAACATTTTATTTTTTCCATGTTCAATTAATGAGTGTGTGTCTTCGAATTATAGCGTGGGTTAAACAATTTTCAGTTATTCAAAGGATAAAAGAATGGTAGATTGCGAGCGGAGTCAGCAGGGCCTACCCTCTAAACTTTCATTTGTAAGAAGGAATGTTGGTTTAGTTTACCATTAGTCCAACTAATGTTGAACTTTCTTAACCAATTTCAGTTTACCATTAGTCTAACTAATGTCGGACTTTCTTAACCAATTATTGCCCTGAAATCTTGAAGGAAATTGTTATGACTATTGAAAACATTTTGGAAGAAACAATTGGTAAATTAGTCTCCAAATGATATGAAATTGTTCCTAGGCACAACAACCAGGTATAGGGATTATCTCATCAGTGGTAGCCCACATTCTCTCTTACATGGTAACACT
This sequence comes from Coptis chinensis, assembly GCF_015680905.1. Taxonomy (NCBI): domain Eukaryota; kingdom Viridiplantae; phylum Streptophyta; class Magnoliopsida; order Ranunculales; family Ranunculaceae; genus Coptis; species Coptis chinensis. Next base: position 97,186,091 of record NC_141463.1, read on the forward strand.
CATTTCCCCTCAAAGGAGGTGGGCACTTGCATTTGAAACTGCAATTCATCCTCAGTGAAGAAGAGCGCAAGCGGATTCGAACCATGGTATGATTCTACAATTTGATTCATCTATTCATTTAATTGTGTGGATTAAGTCGAAAAAAAAAATTAAAGCTTGGTGAAAAGAATTGTATGAAATTTTGCTCTAGAGAATTTATCCTGATCAGTCATTTATTAGTTTTTCACAATGAATCTACTAAAAAAATTACTCAAATAATCCATCATTTATTGGTTTTTGGCACTTTGATTAGTTATTATATTATGTTATTATATGTCACAACTTCATTGCTTGAGGGAGTCTGCATTGAAAAAGAAATGGGAGGACCTTCTCATTAACAGTAAAAGGTACCCAGAAGCGACTACATGTGGGAGTGTTTCTTGAGTTCTTATATGATTTTTTACTGTAGCATTTTGGAAGTTATATTCTCTATTACGTATTGATCCTCTAATTTGTTGCAAGCAATAAAGACTGGACCCTAGATTTCCTTTACGTATTACAAACCCTAAACTAATAATCTATGTACAGATATTTTAAATTTAGTGATGTAATACTCTCCTATAAGTAATGGATATGATGCCGGATGGTACTGCATTCTAAAATTAAGCCTATGAAGTGTTCAAGTCCTACAACGCGTTAAGGTCATAGAAATTGTGTTGATGTACTTTTGGAACTCATGCCTTTTGTTTAGTAATATTTCTTCTTTATTCTCTTTTTGTGTCTGTTCATTTGTGTGAGGGGATGTTATATCTACTTCAGTTTTCATTTGGTAATATTTTTTTCCCCAATTTTTATTTTTCAAAGTTTACTGGGATTCTCTAATGCATCAGCGTGACTATATAGACTACTGATTTATCATAACTGTGTTGACATTACCCTATACTTATATATATATTTTTATATTTCGGAGCATTTTGTTGCTAGAATCCGATACATTAAGTAGTTGAGAATGTGGATATAATGCATGCAGCTTGCACTACAGGGCATTTAATGATTACATTAGCGCCAATGGGAGTGACATCCGCAAGTGCCAATTCTACCTGGTATGAATAATGAACGGGTGCCAAAATGGTTGAGAAAAATTGAAGCAAAGGATGGCCAACAGAGTCTTTTGAAGCAAATATCCATTGATATCTTCAATTTTCAGGTACCTCATTAAATAAAATTTTGGTTTTCTTTCTAAGCTATCATATTTTTTGTTTTAATTATCAATTTTATGTTGTAGTTTTATGTCTCTCTTGAGTTGTTTTATCTTCTCTATAGGTGTTGTATTACTTCTTTTCCTTCTTCTTTTTTATTTTCATTGTTTTTTTCCTTTTGGTTTGATAAGTCACTAAGTTAGAAGAATTGATCGATATTAACGAAACTATGGACTTGGATTACGCTGTTGAGATTTATAGAACTCTTAATCCCAAGGTTCTTTTAGTTCACAAATTCTTATGCCCGGAGTACTCTTGCTTTATGCTGTCTAATTGGACAAGGCATAAAAAATTGGGGTGGGTTTGAGATAAATCAAGACCCAAGTCTGAAAATTGAAACACACAAGTGCCAGATTGGGTCATCATTAACACACTGAGTCTCATATCTAGAGTGCAAGACCCACATACTAATATTGTTCTACATGGAACTAAACAAAGTTGCATCATTAAGACTTTTAGTTTTATTAATGACCCTTCTAGATATACCGTAGTGAATAAAAGGCCCAACTAAAGTTCCTTTTAAAAGGATCCCCAAGCTAACCTTTGGGGAGTTGCACAACTTTTCTAAATTAAGTTCAACAAAGGGATTACCCAACTCATTGCTCTTATTTCTATTTGGATTTCTAGCAAAGTAAGTATGATTAATGTAACCCCGCCGGCCTCCTCTTACGCTCTCTCACTAATTTCAGTTTATTTTCTTCCCTAGATTCACAATGCTTGCCCTCTGTTCGTAATGAGTTTGAAGTCCTTGAGAGACAAGGTCATCAGGGAGCAACATTTTACTATGTGAGATTTCATCGAAACAGTAAATGTGTGCTTTGAGTTCTATTACCATTTCTCTTCACCAACGTTTACGTTTCAGCATTTCAGTTTTAAATCTCATACTGAGGAACAGGTATTCTATGCATAAACTTATAATGCAATAGAAGTTATTTGCTTAGGCTTAAATATATAATATTTCCAATCTATGTTACGTATTTCCTTCAACAATGTCGAATCATCTTTTGATAGTGGGAAGAAGCGAAAACAAGACGGTAGCTTGCTACTGTAACATGGAGGTTTGATGGAATTCCATAACTGTTCTTTCTCTTGGTTGCAATTGGTAAATTTCTGTATATTTATCTTTTGTTGATGTTTTCTTATGGTAATATATATTTTATTTGGTGGACGTCTGTTTTGTGTGTTATATGCTTCACATTTTGAAGCTTCTACATGTAGAATGCACTAAGGTCTCAAGAAATAGAGATGCTAGAGTTGGGTCAGCTACTATAGATATTCTCATTTTCATAAGTTTCTTCATGAAGCTAGCTCGAAGCACCACCTTATTTTATTGTACCACAAAGCGTTGGTGTACTTTTGACGGATTGATGCTCATGAATGCCCATGGAAGATTGGAATTGATGAAGACTTTATTATTGTGCCTCTATTTGTTAGAACTTAAAAAACTCAAGAGAAGATGCCAAATATGGAAGGTAAAAGTCTGTCAGTGGGTACTATTTGGTTTATCCACCTTCCCTTTCTCTTAAGTGCAAGAGAAGTTATAGGTTTGGAGTGACAAGAAGAAACATGCTCAAGTGATTGAGTTTCTAAGCTAAACTTTATCTCCACCTCACCTTTTGTTACTCCTTTTGAAAGTTGAGTGAATTGGAGAATAAGCACAGCTCTTAGAATGGATTTCATTGTATATAAAACGGTTGTCCTTACTGTTGAGGTTTTGGTTGTCTTGCTTTCTATATATTTGAATAGGTTATTGACAATGTTATTTGGAGGTTTTATTTGGAGGTTCAATTTTGTACTTAATTAAAGAAGGTATATTTGATTGAAGGATTTACTTTATAGCATGCCAAATGCAAATAAGATGACAAATTATTTGGTATTATTGAAAGGAATGATTCCTATAGTGTATCCCATTCTATTTGGTGTGCATATGTAGCATTTCACCAATAATAGTATATAGTTCTTGCGCTGCAAAATGTAAAATTACTTGGCAGCCACAAGAAAATAACACAATTGGTCATGATGACTTCGGAGATTCTTTCAAAATCCTTGAGGCGCCGATCTCAAAAATGTCTCACTACCACATTGACAAGGAACATTCAGCTCACAGAACCCGTTTGGCGGATATGGGTCATATAAAGCAGATATGAAACCAGAGACTACAACAAGGGCCAATGATCACTTCGGTATCAATTTTGGAACTAGCGATACACATGTAGTCATTATGGAAGGAGAAAGCACTAAGTTTATTGCCAACTTTTCCATCAGTGGCTGCATTTAACCGTGAGGTGAATTTTATTATTGGACCGCAGGCAAAGAGTTTGGCGGGACCGATCCAACAAACACGATTACTAGGATTCGGCATCTTTTAGGCAGAAAATTTGATGACTCATTGGTCCAGATTGAAAGAAATGAAAATGGTTTCCTATAAGATAGTTAGGGCTCCTAATGGAGATGTGTGTGTTGCCTATCGAAAGCAGTATTCTCTAACAAATATTGCAGCCATGATTCTGAAAGGCATAAAATAGACTGCGGAGAAGTACTACGGAAAGTCAATATTTAATGATATCATTGTTTTTCCAAGAGAGACTACTGATGTTCAATATAAGGAAATAATGAATGTGTTTTTTAATGGCATGGCTAGATCCACTGATACTTATTAATGAGCCTATTGCTGCTACAATATCTTATGAGTTGGTTAACAATCTCCTTTAAAAAAAAATTAGAAAAACATAAACCCTTCAAACAAAGTATGCAATGAATTATTAGCTATCAATATACATATATTATTTATTCAAGTGGACTTTAGGTTTTTGAGTCATTAGCTATCTATGTAGCAAGTTCGGCCATAGGCCGGACCAAATGGCTAGTTAAAGTAAATAATGGGTCTTTCAACACCTCCGGGGATCTCTAATGGAGGGTGTTAAACCGTATAGAGTGTAAAGTTTACATTCCAAATATCAAAAAACTCTTTCCAATAAGGGTGGTATACCGTAGATAATAGAGTATTAGTTGATAGAGGAGGTGGCCGGGGAATTTCCCATCTCGCTATCAGTTGATAAATAGCTCGGGCGACACTTTAACCAACGTCCGAACAAAAAAAATTTCGGACGTCACTTTAAGTAACATCCATTTCTAATTCTAAAGTAATTTTTTAACTCAGACGTAAGTAATGTCACAGTTTAAATTAAAGAGGGACATCACACTTTAAATGACGTCCCAGTTTAAAATCTATTTTTTTTTTACACTTCTCCATTAGGGAGTATAGAATGTGGATATTTATAGGCTATATAATATTATACAATTAGAGGTGTAAAATCCTAATGGCACCTACGTGGAGCCTAGGTGGAGGTATAATTTTACACCCCCCATTGGAGATGCCCTCACTACCACAGTTCGGCAATTCCAAGGGAGATTAAATCCGAATCTACAAAACAAGAGTAGAATCAGGGGCGGACCTAGGAGAGGGCGGCATCAGGCTTCATCCCGGGGGTCCGTTTGGGTAAAAAAAAAATTAGTATATATAATCTCAATTAGTAGAGTATACCATAATTAACATGGACATTTAAATTGAACCAGCTTTTTTTTTACCACTAAATGTCCTTGATAAAATATTCAAACTAATTATTCAATGCCTTTAAGAAGGACTACTTTGTCATTTCAAAATTTACTATCATTTATACCCTTAAAATTATATAGTATTTTAAGGACGTATATGTAAATTCAAGCCGGAAATCAACTACACGCCAACTATTCAATTGTTCGCGACTTGGCCTCACATTAATTGTCAATTTATTACTATTTATACCGAAATTAAATGCAATAAACTAGTCGTCTCTTTTCTTCTTCTCTTTCTTCTTATACGCCCTTTGACTCTCCCAAATCTCCCATAATTTGCTCTCCCTTTAAAAAAAAAAAAAAAATTAAACTGAAAGCCACAAAATGAAAAAACATATATCCCTAATTGATTGTCTCTCTACGGCCGATTCTAACGCCGATTATTGTTAGAAGTAAAGCAAAAAAAAAAAAAAAAATCTCGGTTTCAAAAGGTAATATATTCTCCTGTATCTGAGTCAAAAGGTAATATATTTCTCTTTTTTTTCAAGAATCGGAGTTTGAAACTTGTGATATATGATGAAATTCTTTGAACATGTTGGCTCTCAAAGGTCAGAGATGAAGATGGTACCACTGGATGGAGGGTTTTCTTGGAAGTCGTACAATGAAGAACATGTTCCGTATGATGACAATTCAAACACAGTGATAGGGCTGTTGGAGCAAATAAATATCACAAGAGATGCCTCGGACTATCTGTGGTACTCAACAGAGTGAGTAATTATGACAAACCATTGTCGTCTTTCTGTTTCTGAGACATTGATAAAAGAAAAAGGTCGTTTATCTAATATATTATTCTACTTGGATTGTCCCGATTGAACTCATGGTCTCAAGTTAGACTTGGAAAAAATTGAGACCGGCGTGTTGAGCGATACATTGTGACACGGATCAAATATCAAATGTAATTTCTGGTTTGGTCACTCCGAAAATAGAGATGTTGGCTCACATTTTTCTAAGAGAATGCAACTTTGAACTTGATTTGTTATCTTATGTAGCTGTTTTTTTTTTATTGATTCTTTTCTCTCAACATTCAGCGTTAAGATAGATCCAGATGAAGCCTTCTTGAATAATGAACAGTATCATGTACTCATGGTGTTGTCAGCAGGTCATGCTTTGCATGTCTTTCTTAATGGACAATTATCAGGTAAGCAAGGTCTGTTTTACCTTCTATGGAAACTAATTACACAAACAAAGAGATCATTACTATAGCTTATATTCTTAATTTTTCATTGCTTTCGGTCTTCTTGGCAAGAACTGTGTATGGGAGTTTAGAAAACCACAAACTGACATTCATTAGTAGAAGCTGGCATTAACAAGATTTCCTTACTTAGTATAGTTGTTGGCCTCCCGGTTTGTTCTTACTCTTTCACTGAATTTTCCTTATACTCTATGAAGCACGTTTGTTGCAAGGAATATTATCGTTGTTGTTGTTGTTTCTTTTTTTTTTTTTTTTTTTTTTTTTTTTTAAAGAATAGTGGTCCACATTTTGAGACATGGAATGCTGGGGTTCTTGGCCCCGTCATGTGAAATGGTCTTAATGAGGGGAGACGAGACTTGTCATGGCAAAAATGGTCTTACAAGGTCTGTCTTGCTATTAGTTCCTTTAAATTTCCATTGTTACTACCAAATAGAGGCTGACTCTTTAGATTTTTACCCGCAGATTGGTTTAGAAGGAGAAGTTTTGAGTCTTCATTCACTCAGTGGAAGTTCCTCTGTTGAGTGGGTACAAGGATCTTTTGTGGCTCAAAAGCAACCGCTAACATGGTACAAGGTGAGAATTTTCAACATTATTAGTGCCACTTTTTTTTTAAGGATTTCAAAGCCTATATCAACCATCCTTTTCTAATGGCCTGATATGATGTATTTTCCTTTGTTGTGATGCTTTTAGACTACATTCAATTTAACATATGGGAATGATCCCTTGGCTTTAGATATGGGTAGGATGGGTAAAGGTCAGGTATGGATAAATGAGCGAGCATTAGCGCATCGGGCCTGCATACAAACCATCCGGTACTTGTGGTAGTTGCAGTTAATCGAACGATGATGAGAAGAAATGCCTAAGCAATTGCGGAGATGCCTCCCAGAGATGGTGAGGCAAAGGTGACCTTTCCTAATTACATAGTTTATGTTAATCAATGTTACCTAATCAATCTTTTATGTTCGATGCAGGTATCATGTCCCCGCCATGGTGAATCCAAGCGGTAACCTTTTAGTCATATTTGAAGAATGGGGCGGTGACCCAAATGGAATTTCTTTGGTTAGCCGAACCGTTGATGTTGTTTGTCTTTGATATATTTGAATTGCAACCGATGTTGTTAAGTTATCGAGGCAAGTCTCGAACAATCAACCAGCCATTAAGGCCCAAAGCTCATTTAAGGTGTTCTTCTTGGCAGAAAATTTCGTCTATAAAGTTTGCTAGCTTTGGAACTCCCCAAGGGGTCTGCGGCAGCTTCAAGGAGGGGAGCTGTCATGCCCATAAGTCATATGATGCTTTTGAAAAGGTAGAAAATTCACATGAGAATGCCCTACTCATCATTTTTTTTTTTTTTGTTTGAGTAGTCTATTTTTTTCATGGTTACTTTTTATGTTGTAATTGTATGAAAAGCTAATATTTTTGTTTCTTCATCTAGATTATAGTTACTGATTTCATCCCATCGGTTGGAGTTCATTTTATGACGATTCATAGGTAATGGAGTCACCATAAAATTACTATTCTCAATATCTCCCCCTATAATTTCTTGAAGTCCTTGGTATCAAATCGATACTTCTCAATTTGTTTGGAGTTCGTCTTCATTCCAGGCGTATGATTTTTGTATTTATGTTGAAACAATTTAAGATGTAATGAAGCATTTTTTTCCTGCTTAATTTATAAAGCAGGCGTAGTACTAAATTTATTAAGTACGCTTACATTAAAATTAAGTATTTTTGTTAATATTAGTGTCATAATTAAATAATTATAACATGAAGGCCTCTAATTAAATATTGATAAGGTTCAAAAATGATCTACAAAAGCTACTATATGAGATGAGAATTTGGTTGTCTCATCTCACAAGTAGTGCTTCTATGGCTAACTTTGTGCATTGAAATTTATAAATTTCTTTTTGTATGGTAGCATGAGTACAGGACACTGTTAGAAATGACATACCCAAATATTCACTTTGTATTTACTTCCCTTCTTACTTGCTAATTGATTTGTATTAGAAACTGTTTTTGTTTCAAACACGCCATGACTAATTAGGGGTATCAGATCTTATGGGAAACATTTTATCTGAATGTTGTGAAGTTCTGATATCCTTTCCATCTAAACTTTCTATGTATCTATTGTATATATATGTTGTAGTAAAATCAGGAACTGACATGAAATGCCCCTGTTCTTATTTGTGAGGGAGATACTATGCGTATGCAGAAAGTTTTCCTTGATTAACTTCTTCACTAACAGTTTTGCAGGTTGACACAACACTTTTTGTTAATCTGACATTGATATATGATTTTGTATATGCACTTAAACGTTAATAGTATTATTTGACTATTTGTTTTCTGGTTGATTTAAGCGCATGCACATGTTGACAAGTCAAAATGTGTATTCTTGAGTACATTCAAATACCAATAGAAGATTGACCAAATGTAATTTTACACGTTTCCTATGGAGCACAATTAAGAAAATTTTCAGTGATGAAGATGGGAAGACCTTTACCTTGTTGATGACAAGGCTGTAGTACTTCAACTTACACAATGAAGGAGCCTGTAGGACGAACGTACTTGTGGGCTATTAGATAACCTATAGCATAAAATAAACCTTACTGACTAGCCTTCCTGACCATCGTCCTATTTTTTTTGTATTGTTTAAATGTTTCTTTTCTCGCAACATAATTACTTGGATACATACGCCTCTCTTCTTTATGTTGTCACAAGATTTACTCCTATCCTTCTTCATATGGTTAGGTGAAACCTCTTAAGCACTCTTCAGATTTGCCACCTCCAGAAACAAAAGGTCGTACTTATATTTGCAGCTGTACGATTTTCCTGCATCCCACTAGTGGAGCGAAGCAAGTAATGAAGAAGTGGATTGAAGAACTCCAGGGTCAGCCATGGTCCAGAAAAGCCAAGTCTAACAACCAACCCGCTTTCAACTGGGCTTTGAATAAAACTGCTGGACAGGTACTCAATTTTTTTTCTCTTGCTATTTTCCCACATTTTATATTTTTGCTGTATAGTGTGTTTGATTTGAATTGGAATGGGAGAAATGTTTGATGGAGTGAGTATACGGTAGTTTTCCATTTATTATAAATAAACCATTCTGTTTTTAAGATAATGAAAAGGAAAGAACAACTCTTAAAATAGAAATGTTATTCCTCATTCTCGACTGGAGTTCAAGATGAAAAATGATATACTTGAGATGGATCCTTGGGATTGTTCAGTCTGTGTAACCGGTAGCTGATTTACAATTTGAACCACTTTATTTATGAGTTCATGATGCTAGAATTACAAAAGGAAAATGGAGATAAATAACTGGAGAGCAAATTCGGTCCTTATGGCGCTACTATTCATTAGAATGAATAAATAGAGAAGCAAAAATTCTCCCAAACTCATGAGGTGAAAGTGATATACTTAGGTTCATCATTTGGCTGATCGTCAAGAAAGTCAGTCAAATCGGGATGATCTGGATCACATCATTAGCAAACAACTTCTGAAACTGTCACCTTTGTGGCTTTGCCTCATTTGTTTCTCCTTGAATAGTGCATGATTTTTTATGTTTACTTTTAAGTCTGCCGGGTCGATTCAGATTTGCTGCCACAAGTGGCATTCCCTTAAGGAGGGTTGTACTTTAAGAATCAGACATGGGTCCAGGAAACCAAGGGGCAGCATGTTATCATCCATAATAATTACATCATTGGTTCTGACAAGAAAATAAAGCATTTTCATGATTTTGGACTCTGGTTGGTGGATGATCGTGCACAAGAATCCCCCCTTGGCAGAGTATAGAATGACCTTATTCACCAAACAAAGTACACATTTTTTTTGTCCACTAAGCCACTGTTGCCAGGTCACTGGTTGCTGATGTTAAAAGGGTCCAATTTGCATACCTTTGAAAATTCAGTAGATAATAGGCAATTATATTCATCATTGGTCACAGGGTGTCTTATTTGCTATTTCCTTCCTGTGCTTATGAGAGATACAAGGTGTGAATGTTAACTGGAAGGAATTGAAGCAGCTTTCTCTTGCAGATCAAGTAGGAGTTAGTTGCTTTTTTAACCAGTATATAATTATACTTGCTGGACTTCATTAGAAGAGGCCGTCTATGCCAATGCATCCAAAACCCTTTAACAAATCCATAACCCAATACATCTAGGAATAACACCATGTGAAATGTTTAGAATTGATTCCAATGTTGTAGATTCATTGATTTGGAAGTATGGGGTTATGGAGTTGTTAACTGTATGCCTTGCTTATAAGAATGATATTGAAGGACTAAGCAAGGTCTGAAATCAAGTATGGATTTGAAACAAAATTTTAAAATGTCGTAATACGCACTCTTAAGTTTAATTATTATTTAGCTTGACTATTAATTAAGTTTAATAAATATTGAGCTTGCTCTCTTCCTTTCATTGCAGCATTGTGATGGGACGGAGAAAGAAATGGGCCATAGAGTTTCATAGAGACAACAAAGCAAAGTTGTAGAGGTATCCTTTGCGTGATCCTTTTTTACTTTTTTTTTGTGTAAAAAAAATAATCTTAAAAAAAAGGTCATCAGGTTAGTTGTAGGCAGATTGATTATGCCAGGTAGACATATTACCATAGGTCTAAACTTTTTAATTGGTTTTTTCTTTGGAATTTTCCTGCTTTTGGTAAAATCATATCCATTAACACAAAGCATGTGAGAGGCCTTCATGTATAGGCTTCTTTCATCCAAGCATTTTGAAATATGTGTAATTGTAAGCAAGCTCTTTGTAAATTTAGAAAAACCTTATAAATATGTCAATTCCACTTTTTCCTGGTTTATTTTCATGAGAAATAAACTTTCTTCTTTGTTAACACTTTAGATTGTGTTTGATCGGTGAGAACAAATATATCTGACCGTTTATTTTTAAACATTTCCTCTTCTAAGCATGAAATGTTGGTAGGCCATTACCATAGGTTTCTTCAGTTGATCCAAGCGCTTAACTGTAGATCAAGCTCTTTGGGCTATAAAAAGCAAGAAAGTTTAACAATAGGCACTAAAAGTGTTACACTTCACCTCATCAAGCTACGCCATCATCCCACCATATTCTATCATGTTGAGGGGGCTCCTTTATTGCCATATTTATTTTCTCGAAGTTCAACCCTCTCCATGTTGTAAAGACGCCGAATTGTTGATACTTGATTGACAAGCAGGCTCTCATCTTCTTAGATCTTGGCTCCCAAGACAAATTGTCAGAATTTTAGCGTGTTTGTAAAGCGTTAGGACAAGTTCTTGATGTGTATGGGCAATGTAGCCATATCAATTGACTTCACTTGTGAGGGGTAGGTGGTTACAATGAGCAGATGGTTGTAGCTTCTTCATATACCAACTAGAGAACACCATCATTGTTACTACATAAGAGAACTCACGCAACATTGTCATTGCTACTGAAACGAGGATGTCAGAGTGACTAACGCATGCACTCTTATTCTTATTGTTGTAATCTCCTCTTATTCTTATTGTTGTAATCTCCTCTGTGAATTCAGTATGACCCTTTGTAATACATAGAAATGTTGCATAGATGCTAATATGCTATTGTAATCTATTCTTTGCAATTTGCATGAATGGTTGACAAACCAACTATATGTAGTGGAGTTTGCATCCTCTTTAATTTGCTTTATTTATTATCCATGTGCAAAGCACGTGCATTTTGGCTAGTGTATCTAAAGCCTAGCCCAGCGATAAACAGAAGAAACTAGCGACAAACAAAAGAATAGAAATACATCAGATAAACAAACGAACAACCCGACGATATCTCTTGATTCTTGAAGTCTTGATTCTTCATTCCTCACTAATAACTCTAATTGCCTAATTCTAATTCACTTTCTTCACTCATTCTACTATTCGTTCTCCTCAGGTAATTTATTATATATATTTTTTTTCCTTTGTTTTTTAAAATATGAAATGTTGATGGTTAATTGGTTTTTGGTTTTGATTATTTGTAGCCATCTAATAAGATTAGTAAAGTGTTGTTTATTAGTTTGGTGGTCAGCTAACTGAGGAAGAAGCATAAAATTTTAGGAGGTGAGTTTTTTAGTGTAAGCTAGTTTGTTTATTGTGGATTTGTGAAATTGTAGAAAGAAATGATTTTGGTTATTTTTTTTAAATTACATTGCTTGATTTGGCGGAATATAGGTTTTAGATATGTGAAAATTGTTGTTTGAAAATTGAAATGTTGATATGGTTCGCTGGTTGTGAAATTTTGTATGTTATCTGTTAATGTGTCATCGTGTTGAGATGTACTGTTTTTCTTATTTAGATTTGAATTTTGGTGCTTGTTAGAATCGAAGTGTGTGATTTTTTTTACTTTTTTATTTTAATATTGTTTCAGACGTCTAAAATGTCAAAGGGAGTGCAAAAGATAGATTCATTCTTTAAACCAAAAGAAACTGAGACATCCAATGTTGCTAGAACTATTGAAAAGGATGATCAAGGTCGTTCAAAGCTCCAAAGAGTTGAGCCCATTGAGCAACTTCGTCCCAATCCTCAAGGGATTGAACCCATTAAACAAGTTTGTCCCAACTCTCAAGTGACTGAATCTAGCAAAACCGGTGTTACTAGTTCTTTGGTACATGATCCGGGTATAACCGAGGGGAAGCTAAGTGTCACACCCCAAATTTCCAGACAATATTTAAAACAATTATATTTAATTATCTGGAAACCCGGGGTGAAACAAAACCCAAAACCTTGTTATCAAACACGATATATACAAAACTGAAATCAAAAGAAAACTAAAAGAAACAATCCTTAAATCACATTATTAAAACTACAAAGAAACTAACCAACTCTATTACATCAGTCTCAAAACAAAATTGTACCCTTCAGAAAATCTTAAACCAGAAGACTCCAAGAGCAACTCCAAATCACGTGTCCTTATTCACTCCAAATCACTTGTCCTTATCCACTGCACTATACCATCTATGTTCCCAAGAACACACCCACGTTGCAAAACAAAGCAAACATGGGTCAGCAAATTGAATTTGCTGGTATGAGTAGACTAACAACAAAATATATATAATAATATTTCAAATTAATAAATATACCATTACCAACCATTTCAACTTGGAAGACAATATAGTTCTGTTTTCCAAAACGGCGTGTAGTTTCTTCCTAAGTAAGATTTCACCCCCAATATACAAATTCCAAGAATCTCATATAACAATACTCATCATTCCCACTTTCCAAAATAACTCACAACATAAATACCACTTACATTCTATTTATAAAATGCACATATGATAACCTAATTAAATATAAGTTTGGTATACCTTACCTTTAAGCCAACACGTCATCTTCGGGTAGAATATTTACGTCCTTGCAGAAAAGATTAATAGATCCTACCCTCCTGCAAAACAGAGTTAGACATCACAATAAAATAATTTATCTCAGTTAGTCAAATTTCCATTCATAACCAAACCTCATTTAAGACATTTAAGTCTAATTGATATAACCTGGTTCGTCCGGCATATTCGGGGAATACCACTTATCATAATACTTATATCAAGGGTAGTCATTCATATGACATCATTACGTCATAAAGTTTATGCGTGCATAACCATAGATCTCAGACTATCACAAGTCATTAATATTTTTGTAAGAACATATCAAGTTATAGTCATTTCGCAGTCACATAGAAATCACAATCCTTTACTAATATTATTCACAGCCACACTTCACATCCATAACATCACACAATTCATATATTTTTACTTAAAAATCACTCGTCTACTTATGAGAATGGGGAAAATATCACACCCAAGGAGTACATTCATCCCTTGTGAGTATCAACTCATACAAACCACGTATATATTTCTCATAAGAAATCATATACATCATATGAAATGTAACACCCGTATTTAAAATACGTAATTATTTATTTATTAATTATTTATTTATTTATTTAAAATTGGATCGGATTGGATTCGGGATACGTAGGCCTGGTTTTTGGGCCCGAGTCTGTGTTGGGCTTGGGTTTCGGACCCAAGTATATAAACACATTGTTCTAGAGAATAGGGTTCTGGAAGAATAAAAAATAATAAAAATGGAGGCTCGAGCGTTGGAGCGCGACGACTCGGACTCCTAGGAGGAATTCGTAGGAGCTGTGAATACCGGTGAGTAGACTAGTTTTTCTATTTCACGTATAATTGTACTGTTCAAAGTTTTCGTTCATTATTCGGTTATTGTTATTCGTCCTGTAGTTGTTAAAATTAGTTTAAACTGTATTTCGAAATTATTCTGTTGGTACTCGGGAAATCGATATTTGAACTGTCGAAGCTTTGCATCCGACACTAAGGGCGTCGCCTGTCGTTTGTTTTTTTATTCGTCGGCTTGAAAGAGTGTGGGTTTGGACGATGGATTGTTGTGGTATATTGGGTGAGTGATGTCGGGGGCTATTCAAGCTTTACTGATGCTCTGAAAAGGTGTTAATGGCAGTTGGAGAAAACCGCCAGTGATTATTTAGTTGGATCTTGATGTTGTATGTTGGGTTTTGTTTTTGATTGTTGGTTGGTTGGTTGAAGTGATGAAGTAGTGTAGTGGGTGTGAGGGCGGTCGAGTGGGGGCAGTGAAGCTTTGAGGGAGGCGTTAATGGCGTTACTGCCATTACTGTGATACTGAGGGATTGGGTTTTTTTGGGATTTCGTTGTTGTGAACGGTTTGGTTTGTGTTGCGGATTGTGGGTTTGAAGTGGAGTAGTGTAGTTGAGTGGGGGCTTGACAAAGGTGCTGTTGAAGCTTGGGTGACCATTAATGGTGGCCGAAAATTGTAGATCTAGGTTGAGAAGAGTTTTGATTTACTAATATTTGTGGTTTTCGTTTTCATTAAAGTTATATGGGTTGGTATGGGGATCGAAACCGTGGGGTCAAAATGGGTGGCCGATTGGAGCTTGGTAGTGGCCGGATTTGGTGGTGGTGGAGAACTGCTGGAGGAAAGAGATGACCGAATTTGGGCTTGGGCCTGGGTCGGTTTCCTTGGGCCTAAACCTTTTGTTGGTTGGGCCAAAAACCTTATTTTGTATGGGCCGAAATCTAATTTAGTTTGGGGCCGGATTTTAGTTAAGTTGTTAGGGGCCGGACCACATTAGTTATGTTGGGTCAGTTCTCTTTGTTTCTTTGGGCCGACCCAATTAAAGTGTTGGGCCAGTTCCAAATTAAGTTGTGGACCAGTTTTGGTTTTGATTGGGCCGGTTTCAGGTCAAATTTTCGGACCGAACCACTTAACTGTTTTGGGCAGGTTTAATATTCTTGGGGCTGCCATAAGACTTAATAGATCCCAATTGGGTCAGTGGAATAAATGAGTTGGTTTTAGACTTAGGGTTCTAAGGTTTGGTTCCGGCTAGTTGGTCCGAGACCATTTCAGTCGTCGTGAAGAAATGGATTTAACATTGACATTTAGCCATTGAACCGCATTTATGATGAATTTGTCGAACATATGGAGCAGCGGTTTGACTTCGATGATGATGTGTTGACTTTGACCACGTGATGTGTTGACTTTGACTTTGACCGTTGACTTTTATATAAATCTATGTCTCCAAAACTATTGCATTCAACATATATATCCCACATATTATATAGTGTCACAATATCCACGTCAAATCTTAATTAAATAAATGACAAATCTTAATTAGATATATGGAGACATAGATTTATATAAAAGTCAACCACAAAATCAAAGTCAACACATCACACAAAGTCAACACATCATCAGTCAAAGTCAAACCGTCGTTCCATGCTCGACACAGGTTCAGGTCATAGCCACGGTTCACATGGCTCGTCAACGTCGTGGGCTGCTCACGACGAAATGGTTCTGGTTCGGACTAAACCAGAGCCCAAAGCCCAAAACTTAGAACCCGAAAGTCTAAAACCAACTCATTTATTCCACCGACCTAATTGGGATCTATATTAAGTTTTATGACCGGCCCCAAACAATATTAAACCGGCCAAAAAAATTAAGGTGGTTGGTCCAAAAATTGAACTGAAACCGGCCCAAAAACTTTAAATTAAACTGGTCCATAAATTAAACAAAACAAAAAGAAAAGGGCCCAAACAAAACCAAAAAGAATTGGCCCAAAACTTAACATAAAAACCGGCCCAAACTAAAATAGATTTTTGGGCCCAACCAAACAAAACAAGTTAGGTCCCAACCAAAACTAAAACATTTCGGCCCAACTAACCAACCCAAAGCCCAACAATCTAAACCGGCCCAAGCCCAAACCGACCACAGTTCATCTTCTCCAACTGCCACCACCAAAACCGGCCGACCACCCATTTTGACCCCACGAGTTTTCCTCCTCATCACCAACCAAACAACATTAACAAAAGCCAAAAAACCGAAAATCATACAATCAAAACTCGTCCTAAATCTAGATCTGAAAATTTCGGGCTGCCATTAATGGTTCTTCAAGCTCCACTCGACAGCCCCCACGCACTCAAACACACCCCTGTTCAATCCATTATCACTCAACCAACCAAAATCAACCCAAAAACAACCAAAAACAGTTTATATTGGTTTACTGGAGGATGGGCGTGCCGCCATTAATGGTTTCTCCGAGCTTCTAACAACCCAGTAAACCAACAATCGCGCCCCATCACCAATCCATCAGTTCTCAACCAATATCAAGACAAATTTCCAATTGAAATTGTATCGACCCTTCCTCCTCACTACCTACCTCCCCGGCTTTCAAGTCCGCCACCACGACCACCAATTCGGTTTTCCAAGGCCCCGACTTGATGCACGATTGATTCCTAAATCAATTTGTAAGAGAAAACCTTAAATCTTGAGCTCACACCACATTACAGAGTTAGTGTTCAGCAAGTAACACAGTTCGACAGTTAAAGGCTCAGTAGCACAGTAACGCATACGGACAGAGGAGCATTCATTGCCTTGGGCTTTAGCCGCCATTGACGCTCTCTCGAGCTTCAACAGTTCCAACCAGTTTCAATAATCACCCCAAAAACAGTATACCAATGTTTAACTAATTTAATAATAACGAGACACGACGAAAAAGAATGAACAAATAAAACGATTTCGGTATACCGGTGAAGTAGAAAAACTAACTACTCACCTGACGTAACAGCTCGACGAATCCTCCTAGTCCGAATCGTCGCGCTCCACCCTCTAACAAACAAGCTTCAAGCTCTGCCTCCATTTTTAATATTTTATTATCTTTAAAACCCTATTCTCTAGAAAAATGTGTTTATATACTTGGGTTCGAAACCCAAGCCCAACACAGACTCGGGCCCAAAAACCAGGCCCACGTATCCCGAATCCAATCCGATCCAATTTTAAATAAATAAATAAATAAATAATTAATTAATAAATAAATAATTACGTATTTTAAATACGGGTGTTACAAAATAACTCCATCACACGTAAAATCAATATTTTTATTTTGCTTATTAATTATCTTGTTGACTCATTTATTCAAAGACATATCCCAACTTTTAGTTCCTACTCAACGATTTGCACTACACACATTTGCCAAATCACACATATCCGTGTGCCTCACTCATACCGAGTACCACTACAAGACATATGTCCCAAGCGGGATATCGCCTCCAGGAAACATACTTTCATCTTGTAAACTCGTAACTTGTGAATCATAGCCATCTCTGGGCTTTCCATACACATAATCACAAAGCCTCATTTGGGCATAACAAAATATCAGGTCATTCATGGCACATTCAATGAATATCTTGGGTCATTCCCGCCACATTCAAGGAATACCTATCATAACACTAACGGGTCATTCATGGCACATTCAATGAATGCCCTGAGTCATTCCCGCCACATTCAAAGAATACCCAAACCTACATTCCCGTACATTCAAGGAATACGACCAACCCGCAAGGCAAATACCTTAGTTCCTCTCTAGGGCAGTCCAAACTATTGGGTCATTCATGACACATTCAATGAATACCCGGGTCATTCATGACACTTTCAATGAATACTCATCTATCACATGACATCACAAGTCATAATATCTCATTACCAAATCCTGAGGCGTTGAGAGTTCTAAAGATGTAGGCGACACATTAAAACATTATTATCACTTATAATTATACTAGCATTACTCATGTCAAAACGGACCACACATGAAGAGAGTCATTTTTGTGCGTCAAGGCAAATCAAGCACTTAAATATCATTGAATGTAAACAGACTTATAATCAAACAAATACAATTTACATAACCACACTCATATACACAATATCATAAATAAATAGTTCATTAGCCCAAATTCAAGTCCACACACACTAATGTCCAAAACAGATCCACATATACTAAAGTCTATATTCATATACAACTTCTATCTCACACATATATATTTATGTAGTCTCAAAACAACAGTAATTTCTAACACAATCACATAGTTATCACACAAACTAATATATATATTATAGCTATAGTGGCTGCACTTTTATTCAAAGATGTCTACGTATCCAAATCTTTCAGGATTGGAATCAAGCCTTTGTAGTTCTTAACCAATTCTCCAAATATTTTAATAATCACGATAAAAGAAAACATATAGATATCTTTTCATTCCACACCAATATTTCCACAATAGTAAGAATATATCAAAAGTATAATAACCACTGACCATATAATGCCTTGTATGTAACCACCCAACTATATCCATTTTAAACTTTAACTAATTCTAACAACCTTGTTAATCCGTGCCTTGACAGACAACCCACCATTGGATCTGCCTAAAATTTGTATATGTCATTTAACTAGATATCAAGAATTTATGGATTTAAATTTTGAGGTCAATCCGATAATAGGTTGACCTCCGTCTAAGCAGAAACAAAGGACTGCACCCATTAGTTTTCTGGTGTAGTTTCTACTATGACTAGTCCCACTAATGGAAGTCTCGACAGATATCAAGCCGTTGGATAAATCTAAAAATCTAATATGGAAGACTACACTGTGTCAGGAAACTATGGATTAAATTTCATACAAATCCGAGTAAGGAAAGGTCACCATCTAAGCATAAACAAAAGATTGCGCACTGCAGTTTTTCTGGTGTAGAAACACTACGACCTGTCACGCTTATGTGCGCCTCGACAGAAGTCCAATCGTTGGATCTGTCTAAAGTTTTAATATGTCATATTACAATGTCTTATAAAACTACAGATTAAATATGAAGTCAATCCAATAATAATTTGATCTCCATCTAGTAAGAAACTTCTGACTGCGCAGTGTAGTTTTTCATAGAAGTCCGTTTTGTTTAAGGTGATGGCTGGAGATGACAATGACGTTACTGGTATTAGAAATAATACCATATCTGCTGATTTGGGAGCAATATTAACTCAGTTGGTGCAAACTATTCAGAAGGGTCAACATGCTAATCTAGGAGATCCTTTTGCTAGGAGAAACAAGGATTTTGCAACTTTAGGAGGTCAAAAGTTCAAGGGAGAGAAAGGGGCCATTGATGCTGAGAAATGGATTACTATGTGTGAGTCCGTATTTGCTAAGATGCAACTCACTGAGGTGCAGAAGCAGGAGTTGGCTTCTCACCAGTTGGAGGGGTCAGCTTTATTTTGGTGGAGGTCTATCAAGGATAATGTGGATGTAGGAACTATGACATGGGAGGATTTTCAAGTAAGATTTGAGGGAAGGTTTGTTCCTAATGCTGTTAAGGAGCAATTAACTGAGGAATTCTTTCATCTGACCCAAGGAGGAAAAACTGTTACAGAGTACGTGACTAAGTTCAATGAACTATCGAGGTATGCTCCTTATCTAGTGGATACCAAGTAAAGAAGAACAGAAATTCATTAAATTCGATACCTTTGGACTAGAGCCATATCTATCGAGTTATTTGATACCTTTTGATTCAGAAACTTTCGATCGCGTGTTAGATTTGGCATTAAGATATGAACAATTGGATAATAAACCCAAAGATGAGAAGTTTAAAGAGAATGTCCCAAAACAAGCCAGCTTACACTTTATTTCTAGTCAGCCACGTCAAGGGCAGAGAAAAAGTCAGCATCACCCATATAATAGGCAAACAAGTAAGCTTGTGGATAAGGACGCGAGTGCTTTGCTAAAGAGATTTGATGGTAATTGTTTGAACTGCGGGGAAGTTGGGCATACTATTCGAAGATGTCCTAAACCAAATGAACAAGTAGGCAAGTGTTATAAATGTGGACAGTTGGGACACTATGCTAAGAATTGCACTGGTTAATGTTAGGTATGTTTGAATTTGTTGTTTACTAGTTCCTTTATTGGTTCTTAGTATGTAAGAATTTATCGTATGATTATAAAAATAAAATGTTGGTTGTTTTAACGGTTAGTTTCTTATGATTTATAATTGAAATTGTTCAGCATGTTATAGTGTTGTTTTCATAACGGAGTTTTCGATTTTTTTAGTAAGTATTGGTTAAAGAAAAAATTGTTATTTTAAAATTTCATTTTTTGAGTAATTTGGAATTTACCCAAGGAATAAGGAAAACCCTTTTGATAAAGGTTGGATTTGAAAGTTTTTTTTTTATATATTGTCCAAGTTATGTATATCGTTGGTGTGTGATCCAATATACATAACATCTCTCTGTATGCATTGTTGGAGTTTGATCCAGTGTATACATGTACACCGTTGGAGTGTGATCCAGTGTGCATACTAGACATTGTTGGTGTTTGATCCTAGGTGATGGTAGAGAGTTAGTATGCATCGTTGGTGTGTGAACCAGTGTATACTTGCATATCGTTGGTGTGGGAGCCAGTGTGCATGCATCACATTATAGGTGTTTGATCCTATGTGATAGTGGACAGAGTATAAGTCGTTGATGATATGAATCTGTTGAACTGTGAAAGAATGATTTTAATTAAGTGTTGGCAATTGAAGAAAACTAATTACGTTTATTCCTTTTAAGGTGTGTATACTTGCGTATACACGTATGTATATTTATATATATATATATTGATTGACGTACTGTTTGTTTGGTTAATCTACACTCTACCTTGAATCTCGGGACGAGATCCTTTTAAAGTGTATATATTATAACAACCCATGTTTTTATTCTTTTATTTTCCTAATAATAATAAGGATAATAATAATAATGAAATAGATAAAACAGAGATAGGATATCCAGCAGTTACGGATAAAAGCCCGTAGGTAAATAGATAAGGGTTGTCCTTATTTTTCGGTGAGTTTTCTCACGTAGAGTTTTGGGGAAAAACACAGCGAGAGTTTTATACAGAAAAACGAGAGTTACTGAAAGAAGAGAAGGTTTTGAACGAGGAAGATCGTCGTTTCGCGCAACTGTCGACTTCAGTCTTTCGGGTTTTTCTCGATGTTCGGTTTATAAACAGTGAGTAGATTTTTTTTTATCTTTCACTGAACCAATATTTTTTAAGTCTGTTAAAAACGTTAATTTCTGATATCTGAAAATCTGCCTATTTATTTCTGTTCAATTATTCTTCAATGTTGTTCTACATACTGTTTATTCTATATACTGTTCGACTTAGTCTGCAGTACTGTGATCGACTTCGTCTGGGTACTGTGTAAACAAACCTATGAAATAAAAAGATGTTTTTGGATCAAATTTGATTAGTTATATACGTTTTGGTATAAGCTTGTTACTATTGGAGTTGGGTAAGCCAATTTTATTGGGTTTTGGGTTGAGGTGTTGATGTATATCAAGTTGATATGGGTTGTTGTTTGAATTGGAGATTGGAAGTGTTAGGGTGATAATTGGTGATAGATGGGTTGTTGGTGTCGCGAGGTGGGGATGCTGAAGCTCCGGAGGAGCTTCAATGGCGACCAAACCAAACCAAACCGTCCTGCGTTTTTATTGTTTGGATTAGTGTTTTTGTTTGGTTTTTGTTGGGAGATTGTTGTTGGGTTGAGGTGGATTGGGTGTTGTAGAGGAGCTGTCGAAGCTCCAAAGGTTGTTAATGGCGTCGGATTTGGATTTTTACAGTATGATGAAATCATGAATTGTTAGGATAGGTGTGTAGGGGTTTGAAAAAGGATGAAAACCGCTGGGTTATTTTTAGCTATAGATGGCCGGTGGTGGCTGCATCGGTGGTGGAGGCGCTGGTGGAGGTTTGTGAGAGGAAGGAGATGAATAGTGAAATACGAATTTGGGCTTGAGCCAAATTGTGGGTTGGGCTTGTGTGTTAAATTTTTAGATTTTATTTTTGACTTAAGTTTAGACAATGGGCCTTAGGCTTTGGGCTTTTGGGTTAGAGGAGTTTGGGGTTGGTTGACCCTTGGCAGGTCGACTTTGACTTTGACTAGGGTTGACTTTGACCGGAGTTGACTTTTGACCATGGTTGACTTTGACTAGTTGACCCAATTTGACTTTTAACTCGGATTATGATTTGGGCTATTAGGATAGGTCTAGGGCTATTAGCATGCTTGGCTTTAGGCTAAGACCTTTCTAAATATACTTGTGTATGTGTATTTACTGCTTTGTGATTTTTCAGTCTTTTACGATACACAACGTTATGACACTTATACATCCATGAAATTAATAACGCGTAAACCAAAAATACTTGAATCAAGATATTCCTTCGTTATCTGAAATAATATATACAATAAAGTTCAATAATCGTAAACAAACTTACGCACACCCTTTTAGAACTCTCCACTTTAAGTTTTGGAATTGAGTTTTATGGTGATGATGTCATATGTTAGGTGGGCATTTATTGAATGTGCCATAAATGGCCCGTTAGCGTTATATAGGGTATTCATTGAATGTGCCATGAATGACCCGATTCTTTTGGACTGCCACAGAGAGGAACTAAGGTATTAAGCCTTGCGGGTTAGTTGTATTATTTGGTTATGCGAGTGTTTGGGTTTACTTTTGAATACCTAATATAATATCTACGTAGGTTATATAAAAGTTCTAACTTTCTTTTGCAGGAGGGTAGGACTTAATAACAATTTTGTCTTGAGGGCCGGTCCTACCCTTATCCAAAAGTGGATATCGGTAAGTTTTAATTGAGTTACCTAGTTATAATAACGAGTTATGATAATGAGTTAATAGAATGGAAGTTTTGCTTGGGGAGAAAATATGCTGGTTGAAATGACGGAACTATTCGCCTTCCAAGTGAGAATGATTAAGTTATGGGAAAATATAAAGTGATTGTTTGGATAATTAAAGTATGATAATGTTTATATGTGGTTAGTCTACTTCATACCAAGCAAATTCCATTTTTGTCAACCCATGTTTGCTTTGTTTTTAGCGTGGGTGTGTTCTTAGGAACATAGGTGGAAGGCAGTGGAACCGCGGCGTGTGATTGGGATTCGTGCCTGGAGCAGTCCGGGAGTTTATTTTATTAGGTCTGATCTTTTGGAAGTATGTAAAACGTAGTTTTCTTTTCATATGACATGAAAATACAATGTTGAAGACATGTTATTATTAGAGTGGTTTGATGTTTTATTGGGACGGAAGATAGACTTTTTTTATAAAGTAATAAAGAGAATTTTGGAGATTATTTTTGTTGTTAAGATTTTTTTTATGATGTGGGTTTTCGGTTTTGGCATGTGTAGTATCCACCCCGTCATAGCCTGGGTTTTTAGACAATTGAATATAGTGATGTTTGAGATATTTATATTTCAAATATTCATTTTTTTTAATTGTTTAGAAATTCGGGCTGTGACAACTTATATTAAGGGTAGTCATTCATATGACATCATTACGTCATAAAGTTTATGCGTGCATAACCATAGATCTCAGACTATCACAAGTCATTAATATTTTCGTAATAACATATCAAGTTATAGTCATTTCGCAGTCACATAGAAATCACAATCCTTTACTAAAATTATTCACAGTCACACTTCACATCCATAACATTACACAATTCATATATTTTTACTTAAAAATCACTCGTCTACTTATGAAAACGGGGAAAATATCACACCCAAGGAGTACATTCATCCCTTGTGAGTATCAACTCATACAAACCACGTATATATTTCTCATAAGAAATCATATATATCATATGCAATAATTCCATCACACGTAAAATCATATTTTTACTTTGCTTATTAATTATCTTGTTGACTCATTTATTCAAAGACACAGCCCAACTTTTAGTTCCAACTCCACGATTTGCACTACACACATTTGCCAAATCACACATATCTGTGTGCTTCACTCACACCGAGTACCACTACAAGACATATGTCCCAAGCGGGATATCGCCTCCAGGAAACATACTTTCATCTTGTAAACTTGTAACTTGTGAGTCATAGCCATCTTTGGGCTTTCCATACACATAATCACAAAGCCTCCTTTGGGCATAACAAAATATCAGGTCATTCATGACACATTCAATGAATACCTTGGGTCATTCCCGCCACATTCAAGGAATACCCGTCATAACACTAACGAGCCATTCATGGCACATTCAATGAATGCCCTGAGTCATTCCTGCCACATTCAAGGAATATCCAAACCTACATTCCCGTACATTCAAAAAATATGACCAACCATAGAGGCTTAATACCTTAGTTCCTCTCAGGAAGGTCCAAACTATTGGGTCATTCATGACACATTCAATGAATACCATCTATCACATGACATCACAAGTCATAATATCTCATTACCAAATCCTGAGGCGTGGAGAGTTCTAAAGATGTGGGCGACACATTAAAACATTATTATCACTTATAATTATACTAACATTACTCATGTCAAAACATACCACACATGCAGATAGTCATTTTCGCGCGTCAAGGCAAATCAAGCACTTAAATATTATTGAATGTAAACAGACTTATAATGAAACAAATACAATTTACATAACCACACTCATATACACAATATCATAAACAAATAGTTTATTAGCCCAAATTCAAGTCCACACACACTAATGTCCAAAACAGATCCACATATACTAAAGTCTATATTCATATACAACTTCTATCTCACACATATATATTTATGTAGTCTCAAAACAACAGTAATTTCTAACACAATCACATAGTTATCACACAAACTAATATATATATATATATATATATATATATATATATATATATATATATTTATTCTTTTATTCAAAGCTGCCTACGTATCCAAATCTTTCAGGATTGGAATCAAGCCTTCGTAGTTCTTAACCAATTCTCCAAATATTTTAATAATTACAATAAAAGAAAACATATAGATATCTTTTCATTCCACACCAATATTTCCACAATAGTAAGAATATATCGAAAGTATAATAACCACTGATCATCTAATGTCTTCATGTAACCACCCAACTATATCCATTTTAAACTTTAGCTAATTCTAACCTTGTTAATCCGTGCCTTGACAGACAACCCACCATTGGATTTGCCTAAAATTTGTATATGTCATTTAACTGGATATCAAGAATTTACAGATTTAAATTTTGAGGTCAATCTGATAATAGGTTGACCTCCCTCTAAGCAGAAACAAAGGACTGCGCCCATCAGTTTTCTGGTGTAGTTTCTACTACGACCAGTCCCACTAAAGGAAGCCTCGACAGATATCAAGCCGTTGGATAAATCTAAAAATCTAATATGGAAGACTACACTGTGTCAGGAAACTATGGATTAAATTTCATACAAATCCGAGTAAGGAAAGGTCACCATCTAAGCATAAACAAAAGACTGCGCACTGCAGTTTTTCTGGTGTAGAAACACTATGACCTGTCACGCTTATGCGCGCCTCGACAGAAGTCCAATCGTTGGATCTGTCTAAAGTTTTAATATGTCAGATTACAATGTCTTATAAAACTACAGATTAAATATGAAGTCAATCCAATAATAATTTGATCTCCATCTAGTAAGAAATTTCTGACTGCGCAGTTTAGTTTTTCAGGTCACCCTTTTTCAGTTCATTTTCTTCTCAAATATTCCTAGTTAATATAAGTAACCAAACCTTAACAAAATTTAAGAGGAGAAATCCAGCACGCACAAGATAACTGTATCAATACATACGAAATTATCCAACAGGAAACCAACGTGGAAATTTTCCATTTTATTTTAATTGTTAACCTTGACACCATATCAAACAACACTTGCCTCATCCGTTCTAACCGATCTTTTGTCAAACCACAAGACATTAATAAATTACGATAATAGATTGTAGAAGCGAATATATATCAAAGAAAAATCCACTCACCTCTGTTGTGTTTACGAGCGACGTGAATGAATATAAACTTGGGAACAAAAACGTCACGCAACAATCGTCAGAAAGCAATCCCAATAATCTTCTCCTTTCTCTCTTTTCCACTTTGTGTAAAACTCCTTCCCCCTTGAATCACAGTGGAACGAGGCTCTCTACGAAGGTAGTCCCCCGAGTAAAACCATTTGGAACAGGCTTGGTGTTGACACTCCTTACGCTTTGGTGTTTAGGATCATACAAACAAAGAATTCTTTTTTTTTTCTTTTTGCAGTACAATTTCTCTACTCATTGTAATGCTGAGAGGACAACCAAATTGTTCGGTTATATACAACTTCATCCAGGACTCCTTGGTTCCATACTCTTTCATGTTTGTTGAATCTGTACCCAACACCATGTTTGTTGAAGTTGACGATTGTCTTCATTTAGGTGAGAGTTTGGAATTCTTAATGCATGGAGTTGAGATATAAGATGTTTATATGGACTAGAGTTTGGAATTCGTGATGTATGGAGTTGAGATATAGGATGTTTATATGGACTCTTCAAAATGTTGTCATAACTCGTGAGCTGTGGAAATGAAATAGAAGTGCTGCATGAGGAAGTGTATAGTTGCTTTGCATGGGATGGTGATTCTTTGCATTTTACAATGGCTCTTTGTTCAGTAATTCCTGGGTAGAATTAATATCAATCGTCCCTCTTTGGTTAGGTTGTAGCTCTTGGACATTGGCTATATACTTGTATCTACGGTCTGAAGCAATATTTGGAACTGAGTTTATCTATTATGACATTTTGCAGAGGATGGAGGTGTCATATGGGAGCTCAATAAATAGCTTTTGGGCCATCTATTTTGTTTCAGAAGTAATTTAAACTATGAGAACAGAGATCCGGAATTCTGTGGCTTCTGATGAAAGTGTTGATGTTCCTGCTACTTTGTTCATCCGATGCATCTTTAGTTGCTTTAAATTACCTTGTTCAAGATGGAAATATTTTTCCTTCAGGTGTATACATTATGATCTTGTTGAAGGATCGTGATACTTATGTTTGTATTAAGATTTTTTCTCTGCATTTGATGAAAGTGTTGATGTTTCCTGGTACTTTGTTCATCCGTTGCATCTTTAGTTGCTTTAAATTACCTTGTTCAAGATGGAAATATTTTTCCTTCAGGTGTATACATTATGATCTCCGCTTCATTCTTCCCCGTACGAAGGATCGTGATACTTATGTTTGTATTAAGATTTTTTCTCTGCATTTGATGAAAGTGTTGATGTTTCCTGGTACTTTGTTCATCCGTTGCATCTTTAGTTGCTTTAAGTTACCTTGTTCAAGATGGAAATATTTTTCCTTCAGGTGCATACATTATGATCTCCTCTTAATCCTTCTCCATACGAAGGATTCGTGATACTTATGTTTGTATTAAGATATTTTCTCTTGAGCATCGAACACAAGGAAAGAGTATAAATTACATTTTGATCTAAATAATTTTTTGTTAGGCACCCCAAACACTAGGCAGGCTTCGTTTGGGCTGACTGAAATTAAGTTTGATGAATGGAAACGCGAGGAAACTGTAAATTCAATTAATTACACTCTACACAATACACATCCCATAAACAATTAAACATTGGTCCGGTTCCTGGTACTCAGATTTTTTTTACTCAAGTTTTTCCTAACCATCAGTTCATCCAATGGTTTAGATTAGAGATGAAAAAACATTATTGCTTTCTGTAGGATGACCCCGTCTTATTTCTGTTTCATCGTCTTCACTTCTATTATTCTGTGAAGAGTAAAAACCAGCAGTCTCTTATTCTTCTCCACTTCACATTGTTTATATTAGATTACTTAAATTTCTCTTACATTTTTATTTTTGTTCATGTGCCGATGTGCATCACCTAGTACTCAAGGTTCGTACAAAAGAAACATAGTCAACTGATAAGCCTGTAGAAGTAGAGAATGGGGAAAAGGATGAAACCAATTTCTGTTAGTTGCTCTCTCCCTCTCCATCAATGAAGCATAGTCACATACAAGGGCCGCGCAACGCTAATTAAGGCGTAGCAAAAGATCTTTAGCTGCGATTTTGCTAGTATTGGCTACGCTTGCAAGCGTTGCTAAAACCCTCATCTCTTGTAGTAATACACAATTACATACTCAGGGATTCTGGTGTCGAAATGCCTCAATTACATACATGACAAGGGCTACACATACACTTGTGGTTTTATGCAATGAACATCTTCATATCTTGAAGTCGATGCTGTTTTGGGCTGTGCTTGTATCCGTCTAAAGATTTCCACGTGAATCTGAGCTAGAAGCCTATAAGCTAGAAGCCTATACAATATAATTAATGATGGTTTGGAAGTAGAATAGCCGAATAGGTTGAATAGGGATGTTCTGAAAGTGAACTCTGCTACAAGTATGTTTAACTATATGTATTAACATGTTCAAATTCATTCCCAAATATGGCTTTCAGCTTTTTAAAGCGTTTACTTTGTGTACAATTATTGTGACATTGTTTACTTTTTCTAATTGAGCCTAATAATTAATACTAATATGATTTATCATTGGACCCTACACAACTTATTACAAAGCTGACTTTTATTTATGGTGTAGACCAAGTGATACTGCACTTTCAGGCAAATTACTTAAAAGACGATCTCTGTAGTAATTACAATGTCACGAATAACGGCGATAGATCATAAAGTACATACTTGAAGAGCCTTCCAGGATCTTGGGTGCATAGGTGTTCTAAAGTCTACAATATGCATGCTTCCTAGTTCAGAATTCTAGATTTTTGATTGGGTACGATTTGAGCGTGAAACTAATAGAGAATCTGAACTCTGAAGACGTACATTTAGATGTACTGTGAATGTACGAAAAGTTTTTAGCTGGGTTGGAAATGAAATTAACTGTCTGGGGAAGAAGTGGGGTACATAGGTTGGTTGAGGGTTGAGGGTTGAGGGTTGAGTCAATGCAATTATGTACGTGTGGACCGTCTCTCTGGTAGTACCAAGTCAAAGAAATGTTCAGTTTTTGCATATCATAGCCATGCAAAGATTGGCAAGCCACAATCAAATGTCAATGTGTGTTTGGAGTCCAAACTTTGGACTTTGTTAATTTGACATACACTCTTTGAGTGAGAAACCATTTCATAGTCGAAGTCTCAATTATATGCATTTAATAGCATTTCTTCATTTTAACACAATATATAGACTTCTTTCTAGCATTCATTAAGCAAACACATTAGTTCATTTTTCTTTAGTATTCTGTTTCAAATTTTGAGAAAAATGGGGAGGTTTGCGAACAATGTTGGAGTTTTTAGTGTGGTGGCTGTAATGCTGTTGTTGTTTGTAGGAATTTCGGAAGAAAGGCGTCTTGAAAAGGATTATCTTGGTGATGGATTTGGAGGTGGTCGAGGTGGTGGTGGAGGCTTTGGTGGTGGTTCGGGTGGTGGAGGTGGTTCGGGTGGTGGAGGTGGTTCGGGTGGAGGTGGAGGCATAGGTGGTGGTTCAGGTGGAGGCTTCGGTGGTGGAAGCGGTTCTGGTGGTGGCTTCGGAGGGGGGAGAGGTGGTGGTGGAGGCTTTGGAGGTGGTTCGGGTGGAGGTGGAGGCTTCGGTGGTGGAAGCGGTTCAGGTGGAGGCTTCGGTGGTGGAAGCGGTGGTGGTGGAGGCTTTGGAGGTGGTTCGGGTGGAGGTGGAGGCATAGGTGGTGGTTCAGGTGGAGGCTTCGGTGGTGGAAGCGGTTCTGGTGGTGGTTTCGGAGGGGGGAGAGGTGGTGGTGGAGGCTTTGGAGGAGGTTCTGGTGGAGGAGCAGGTGGCGGTCAAGGAGGTGGCTTTGGAGGCGGTCAAGGAGGTGGTGGAGGCATTGGTGGAGGCGCCGGAGGTGGTTCTGGCGGTGGGTTTGGTGGTGGATCCGGTGGAGGGTTCGGTGGTGAACATTGAGAAGCTATCTGTTTTCTCCAAAAATAAATGTTGTCACAAGAATGCAAAGTGCCCAAAGCTGTAGGTAAATAAGTATGTATCTCTGAGTTTAGTATGTAATCCTCATAGTGTAATTCTCTTTACAAATGTAATTCCGTATGTTACACTCCTACTAAAATGAAAGGCATAATCTTAAATTCCAATTTTTTTTTTCCGATAAATCCTAAATTTCTAATCTCGGAAGTCACCGAATCATGTTATAATCCTTACTTTCCAGCTTCAACACAAAAAATGATATACAGAACTGTCAAGACTGGAGACAAGGCAAGCGCAAATAGTACGGCTGTATGGTTTGTGTAGTAAAAGGGTAAAAATGCTACCAAGAAACTTTTTTTTTTTTTTTTTTTGGTAAAACCAAGAAACTTTTATTACTATATATATGTATATATGCTGGGGTGTAATTCTGCCCACAACTTTCTTTCGAGTTCGATCGACATTAACAACGTATTGCGCAAATAGTAAGAAAATAATATGACTTAATCACTTACCAGAAGTTAGTTTTAACAACCCATTCCACTCTTTCATAGATGGAATCCTTCTTCTTTCACTGATATTCACCCATTTAGTCCAACTGGATGGTACACAAATATTTCAACACATTTCTGTTTGAAAATTGAAAACAAACCGTTTCATGCCCTAGGAAAACCAAATTTTCAAGCAATATTTTAAATATTTTCATGAGACTGATCTTTGTAATATGCAATTCTCCCAACACCCCAACCAAGAGTTCCCACTGATTGTATGGAATTAGAGTAAAACAGCACCACTGGTTTTGTCGCTGTTGAATATCCTCATGGACCTGAAACTGTCTGGGCTTAATCAATGGATATATTTCTCTAGGTTGATATAACTGGCACGTCCATGTTTAGAAAATTTTGATCATACAGACACAATCCCTTTTTCCTTTTCAGTTTCAAGCTACATACCTGCGCGACTGCGCCAACAAGAACTACTTTGTGAATTATACGAGTAGAACAGATTAGCTAGCTAAAATTGTCCGAGGATTAGAGTAAGGACATGAGTAAGTCATTGATGAGTAATCTAATAACCTTTGTTAATTGGGTTGGTCATTTGTCCATATTCTTATTTTTTTAAGTTAACCAAAAAGACTTGATAAGGAGAGACACATGCATGAAGATCTATCTTGAAATCTTCTTTACCATTGTGGTGCCACTCATATATTAGTGGACTATATGTCTATATGAAAAGGACTTCAGCACACACACTGGATAAGGATCAATAGCCCTTAATTTAAAATTAGGTAAAAAATCAATAAATTAATTCCCGCATTTTTTAAGAGTGGCAAACTCATTTTCTACGTGTTTCAGCTTTACATTTCGGTATTACGATGTGATGGACGGTCTGCTTGTTTAATTTATATAAATTTGAACGCCGTGTGTCGTTGTTTGCAAGTATCTCAAACAACATCACTTTCTTTGCATTTGGCCTTTGTAACAAAATCTTGCTACTTAGAATTGTTAGTCACACTCTTAATGACTTCAGCTCTGAATTGTAAAATCTGCTTTTGGAGTTTCTCAGATTAGGTGCTCTGGCATTTTAGGTTTAATTTCAAGATTGAGATTAATGCTCAGGGCATGGTGTTGTAGCGTTAACCAATTTCAGATGCACGACGCGTCCAATATAAATTACATTTAAATTTAAGAAAAGAAATTGTTACATTTGTCGCTTAGAATAAATGGCAGTTAAGTATGTTGTTCAATTCGAGCCTCTATGCTAACTTTATCCATACAAATACCCATGGTTTTCTACTTTATAATTTTCTGAAAGTGAAGTATCTTTGCTGAGCTATAATAACTAACATGAAGATCTCAATAGTCGAAAGTTTATAACTCATTTAACCGATTCAAGTTACTATTGAGTGTTTAAGTGTGAAGTATCAAACTTCTTGTTGTTCCGCATAAACATTCACTTAGAAGGGGAAGAGGACATAATCATATTTCAAATACTACATAATCAGTACCTGTCTATGAAATTGTGGAAATGTTAGAAAAATTACGTAAGAGCCTGTGAAATATGAGAGACAGACGTATATATATAGGCGGAAAACATGCAAAACAGATAAACTAATGCTCAACCGAGGGCATTAAGTCATTGACAAAAGAGAGAAAGAAACTCAGTCATCATCCCATAACTTAATTAGTTTCTAAGCAATTTTAGAGTGTCTATGTTCAATTGTTTTCATAAATTTTGTAGCACCAGTGGAGTCACCGTATTTGATTATAAGCCCACAAGTCAATTATTTCTTCATTTGCTAACTTTTGTTTGTATAATTCTGATTTAGGTGGTTCCACATTTCCGCCTGATCCAACTAAAAGAGAAAAAGGAAATTGGAGAGCAATGCAAACAAGCTTCACATCGACCTTAGTTAGTGTTAAACAACCACCATCATATCATTTTGCTCTTCTGTTTATCATTTAACTTTACCATTTTCTCAGCAAAAGAGGAGCGAAAGTTATTAGTGACTCAGAGAGAGTCCGGGTAATGAAATTAAAGTAAATAATGGGTCTTTCAACACCTCATGCCATCTCTAATGGAGGGTGTAAACCGTATAGAGTGTAAAGTTTACACTCCAAATATCAAAAAACTCTTTCCAATGGGAGTGGTATACCGTAGATAATAGAGTATTAGTTGATAGAGGAGGTGGGAAATTTCCCATCTCGCTATCAGTTGATAAATAGCTCGGCCGACACTTTAACCAACGTCCGAACAAAAAAAAATTTGGATGTCACTTTAAGTAACGCCCCTTTCTAATTTTAAAGTAATTTTTTAACTCGGACGTCACTTTAAATGACGTCACAGTTTAAATTAAAGAGGAACGTCACAAAAAGTGACGTCCCAGTTTAAAATCTATTTTTTTTTACATTTCTCCATTAGGGAGTACAGAATGTGGATATTTATAGGCTATATAATACTATACAATTAGAGGTGTAAAATACTAAAATCCCAATGCATGGCACTTACATGGAGCCTAGGTGGAGGTGTAGTTTTAAAAAATAGTATGTTAGAGATGCCCTCACTAGAAACTAGTTGGGCAATTCCAAGAGAGATTAAACCCAATACTCTACAAAACAATAGTACAATCAGGGGAGGACCTAGGAGATTCTACTATTCGCTCTCCAGGCTTAATTTATTATATATGGGTCTTTGTTTTTTGGGTAAAAAAAAATAGTATGTATAATGTATCTAAAGCCCAGCCCAGTGATAAACAGAAGAAACTAGCAACAAACAAAAGAATAGAAATAGTTTGTTTAGATAAACAAACGAACAAATGATTTTTGGTGATTTTTATCTCTTGATTCTTGAAGTCTTGATTCTTCATTCCTCACTAATAACTCTAATTGCCTAATTCTAATCCACTTTCTTCACTCATTCTACTATTCGTTCTCCTCGGGTAATTTATTATATATTGTTTTTTTTTTTTGTTTTTTAAAATATGAAATATTGATGGTTAATTGGTTCTTGGTTTTGATTATTTGTAGCCATCTAATAAGATTAGTAAAGTGTTGTTTATTTTTTTGGTGGTCAGCTAACTGAGGAAGAAGCATAAAATTTTAGGAGGTGAGTTTTTTAGTGTAAGCTAGTTTGTTTATTGTGGATTTGTGAAATTGTGGAAAGAAATGATTTTGGTTATTTTTTTAAATACATTGCTTGATTTGGTGGAATGTAGGTTTTAGATATGTGAAAATTGTTGTTTGAAAATTGAAATGTTGATATGGTTCGCTGGTTGTGAAATTTGAAATTTTGTATGTTATCGAATTTATTCTTTAATGTGTCAAATCATGTTAAGATGTAATTTATTTTTCTTATTTAGATTTGAATTTTGGTGCTTGTTAGAATCGAAGTGTGTGATTTTTTTTACTATTTTATTTTAATGTTGTTTCAGACGTCTAAAATGTCAAAGGGAGTGCGAAAGATAGATTCATTATGTAAACCAAAAGAAACTGAGACATCCAATGTTGCTAGAACTATTG
Source organism: Coptis chinensis (assembly GCF_015680905.1). Classification (NCBI taxonomy): domain Eukaryota; kingdom Viridiplantae; phylum Streptophyta; class Magnoliopsida; order Ranunculales; family Ranunculaceae; genus Coptis; species Coptis chinensis. The sequence continues at coordinate 97,220,217 of NC_141463.1, forward strand.
AAAAGGATGATCAAGGTCGTTCAAAGCTCCAAAGAGTGAGCCCATTGAACAACTTCGTCCCAATCCTCAAGGGATTGAACCCATTAAACAAGTTTGTCCCAACTCTCAAGTGACTGAATCTAGCAAAACCGGTGTTACTAGTTCTTTGGTATGTGATCCGGGTATAACCGAGGGGAAGCTAAAGGTGCTCTTATTGCACTTAGATCGTTTGAGTTTGTTTTCATGTTAAATTTGCTACGTAAGACTATGGGAATCACTGACATACTTTACAAAGCTCTGCAAGATTAATCTCAAGACATTATTAACGCTATGCATCTAGTCTCCACCACAAAAGTACTCCTTCAAAACCTGAGAGACGATGGTTGGAGCACTTTTTTGTGTGAAGTTGACTTGTTTTGCAAGAAGAATAATATTAATATGCCTAATATGGATGCACGCTATACGATGGGCACGGATAGTTCTTGTCAGTAACATAATTTCATAACGTTTGAGCATTGGTATCGCATTGATATATATAATAGTGTCATAGATTTTCAGTTAATAGAGTTGAAAAGTAGATTCACCGAGGAAACAATATAGCTTTTTACACTTAGTTTTGCTTTGACCCCTAAAATGCTTTCAAATCATTTAAGATTGATGATATTTGTAGTCTTGCTGAGAGATTTTACTTTTGAGATTTCAGTGATCAAGAGTTATTTATATTGAGAACTCAGCTGGAACATTATGAGATTGATGTTTGTCGTAATTCAGTTTTCTATAATATGTCCACGGTGTCTAAGCTATGTAGAAGATTAGTTGAAACTGAAAAATCGAAGTCCTACCACTTGATTGATAGATTGGTTTGTTTCTCATATCTACAGCAACTACAGAGAACTACAGAAAGGCGTTCTCAGTCATGAAATTTATCAAAACACACCTTCGAAACAAGATGGAGGATGAGTTTCTTACATATTCAATGGTCATCTATATTGAAAGAGATTTTACTAATGATATTGATTTGGATTTGGTAATAGATGATTTTGACACCCGCAAAACCTGTAAAATACCGTTTAAGTAGTTTCTCTTTTTAAATAGATTTGTAGTCGAACTTGACCAAATATTTTGATGAATTAGTATATATATTTGGCTACTTATGAATTTTGGTATTTCAGTTGTTTCTTTGGAATGTGTATTATTTTTTTTTGTTTAAGACTGGCTATTGTTGTTTAGCCCGGAAAGAGTTGAAATGCTGGGTCGCCCCCTTGAGTACAATACTCGATGATGTATAATATACGGTTGGTAGGTCAACCATGCTTCCTTGTTCCACATTTCCATCACCCTAAACTTGCCTTGCAACCGCATTATGTGCCAACCTTTCTTCCTCCACTATAATTTATTTATTATTTATTATTCAATCAAACACAAACACAAACACAGAATTACACACTACACAAACAAAGTGAATCGGAAATGGCATAATAACAGGATATATATGTTTTACAAAAAAGCACATCCAAGATTCATGTCTTAATGCCATACACATTATTATATCCAAAAAATACTTGTATTTTACTATGACAAGTTCCACACTTCCACTCCTCCTATGGCTGTTGAATAAACGCCTATCTCTTTTTCTTCGTCTGACTTACTTGAAGGTACTGGTAAAACATCGATGCTATATCTCTAGAGAATTTCTATTAAAAAGTGGATTTAGCACAGAAAATTTCTCTCGCCTAATCAAATGCACCCTTTAATCTAAGGATGGATTCTACATATATTCTAGAGAGGTCAACATGGATTTCATCCTTAATAGTGCCACCACAAATTTGTTATGTATCGAGACTCTATAGTCTAGACAGACCCATGTTCAAGTGTTCGACTTTAGGAATAAACTGTAAAAGAAGTAGTGGCTTTTGGAAGATGATGTATACATACACGCCGCCAAGGCCCCAAGGTCGTGAAAGGTGGCTTATAAAAAGTCAGAAGACAAGATTAAAGTCAGGAACTCAGAATATATATACAAGTAGGGTCATAACAGGGACCCAAGCAACAAATGTGAGAAACACACAAGAAATTTCTGCTTGCAGGTGACGCCAATGTAAGGATCACTGTGCTGACCATTTGACCAAGTCTCTCATTAAAGGACCAAAATTTGTTTTTCAACTGTATAAAAAATCAAAGCATAGAATAGACTCTCTCAATGGCAATAGTAATTCATATCAAGACATTACACGTGCAAATAAAACTTAAATGTTTGCCTGCCCTGTGCCCCTGTACCTACTTTTTGATCAATCAGTTTTCAGGCAGTTCAGCAGTTGGAAATTGGAATACAATACATTTAAAATTAACATCTTTTCTAACACAAAATGTTCACAAACAGTATTGCCTTGCTGCTGTTGTTTATCTATCACTTGAAAATGCTAAAAAGGAAATGCATTTAATTTGATTGCTATTGCTGCTGTTGTTTATCTATCTGCTACTATTATTGAAAAGTAAGTAATACCTGTGAAATCTTACAGAAATGCGCCCGAAATATATGTTGGTAAACTATTCTGGCAGGAGTACAGGTTCTATTCTTTCCACGGGCTCTATTATTGAGACTATTTTTCGTTTTCATGGTTCAAGCTGGTAGGAGAATAATAAATGGAACTCCTTATAACATTACAAATAACATTAAACAAAGTCTCTCCAAAAAATTTTTGTTGAGTCATTAAATGTTGAGATGAGGGTGTTTGTTTATGGAAAGGAAAAAACAAAATTTGAAATTGAAAAAGAAAACCAAGTCCAAAAACATTTAGTTTGTTACAAACTTTAAGTACCATAGACCAATACCTCTGCACATTGTGAAGGGCTTCCACAATGTCCTAAACAAGCAAAGACTTTTCCTTTCACCTATGGACGGGGTTTTAAACGCTTTGTCCATGGAAAACCTAAACAGAGAGAAATCTTACATTAACTTCTTGATAAAGAATAAATCACTACCTCCTACAACGTCAGCCTTGAACACTACTTTTTTTAGGTAACCCGTGAACGCCATCTGCTGAAAGAATTATACATTCACTCACTAGTCTCCTGTAGAATTGGTTCAACCAAAACTCGGCAAGATTGTACATTCACGATACTGTAATTAGCAAAGTCAATTCACTACTACCATATAAAGGGGGCATTGCCATACTAAAATGCACCTGAACTGATGCAACTATATTTATTCGATATGTAGTAAGCTAGAGGTTGTTCATGTAAAAGAAGGAATTGCTTTGAATCAAAACTAAACCCCCCCACCCACCCCTCCCCCCTACATGTATATTCTCTATATTCCCTGTTGGAATTCTTTCATACATTTCTAAAGAGGTATCCCCTCTAGTGGTTTCTTTCTTCCACTGTCAGTGCAAAAACACATTAAGCTGAGGGTTTTGGAATTCTCCTACCGTCAGTCTCATAAATGGAAGAAGAAAACAAGCTAATGGCAACTTAGACTGCTAAATTAGTGCAACCTATCGCCGCCCATTCAACCATTGACGATTGTGACTCCCAGGTCTCGCATGTGAATTTTTGTTATTGCTACCAAAGCTCTGTTTAGGGAGATCATGCAACTCCATCACTTGTATAGTTCTTTGCTTCTTCGCTGCATTAAAAGCAAACAAAATTTTTCGTAACTCATCCATTCAATTCTCAATTAGCATTATAAAACCAAAAGGAAAATAATCTAACAATAGGAAGCTAGGAGGACAAACCATTTTCAGCTTGTTGGTAGCCTTGATGTAGCTTCCTCTTTGAAAGTTCAAGTTTTTGGTCTAAGACAAGTCCCGGAGAATTTGATTTCTAGCAGTCAGAGTTTCGTCAATAAGATAAATGCTATTTTGGTATTTTTAATCAGCTAGACTTTCACATACAATACTTACATCAGATTGATCAGAAACAGGCTTCCTTTGAGTTCTAACTGTATCCAATTGTTTCTGCAACTTCACCTCGTTGTTTGGTTTCGCCTCCAAGCCTAGCTTAGAAGGCTTTTGAAACCTTGAGTCATTGTTGGAGGGCTTGGTTTGCTTAATTGAGTTTTCGTGTTTCACCATCGAACGGTTCTTGTCATCCTTGGGGAGTATATTTTCCTCCCGGTGAAAAGATGACTCCCTCTTCTGAACATTTCTGTTTTCGTTTTTAATAGTTCTCCTGTCCAACATTGGCTTCCTTCCATTTGCATTAGCATTTCTCCCACTGTCAAGGTCTTCAAAAATCCCAAATAAAATAATTAATTTTCAAAAATTAGCAAATACAACTAGGGAAAAAAACAATCAAGCTCTTTAATGTGACTCACTTCCATCTTCATCTATTCCATCAAAGAACTTCAACAGGTCCAGTTTGAAATACCAAAAAAAAGCACATTCCAGTCAGCTAAAAGCAAAAAGCTCCAAACTGCATGTGTTCATCAAAAAAAAATCACTAACTACCTTGGAAAGCTCCATAGAGTTGGCCTCGGGAGCAAAGAAGAGTCCTTCATCAAGTGGGGGAGATGGGAGTCCATACTCTTCCTCATCCATTACAGCTGGTTTGACCGAGTCAGGCGAGTCGTTGGAATCTGGAGATTTACAAGTCAGATATTGCATTTTACTACAGGTGTGGCATTACACTGAGTACAAATAGAAGGAGAAGTAAATCCATACCTTTAGAGGCTTCTGTTGCGACAACCCATTCACTGATCAAAGATTTCCACGCACTGCAGTTCATAACAAGCCCTTGAATCATGAAATAAACATGATGTTTTTCTACAACAGAAATATGGACAATCATAATATAGTACTAAGTCCTAGCTAAAGCCTAAATGAGACATACAGTCTAAGCCGAGGATAGTTCGACATATCCAGGGATGGAAGTAACCAATTGGATAAGTGATGCAGGAGCATGATCCAACAAGACATCAATAAGCTAGTCTAGAAGCACACAAAGAAGTAGTCGAAGATGGCCTGTCTATTCAAGAAGAAACTGACTAACAGTAGGAAATCAAACCGGATCACTGGTTCCACTAAGTTTACACGATTAAATGAGGATCCAACAATAACAACTTAACAAGGGATTCACAACTTAAGAGTAAACTGAGACTCTAATTTTATTTGCAGAGCAAGAAGTTCCATACCTAACAAGACTGCGAGAGAGTCTAGAAATCTCCTTTATGTGATGCTTCCTGAAAGCACTAACAGCCTTCCCAATATCCGTTGACTGAAAAGCAAAACAATTACATGAGAAGAAGCCCAGCAACCTCTCCATACAAGTAGGGGGAAAAATGAAGTATGTTCGACTAAAGGTTTGGATCTTGACAAAGAAAAGAACCAATACATCATTCAAAACCATTCCAACTTCAACCACAGAAAACATGAACTATAAGAGCAGTGTCTGCATGCCCAATAATCCAAACAAAGATTCATAATGCAAAATCAAAAAGAAAAAATAATAACACGTAATCAGTACCAGCAGTGTTTGCACCGTGATATCCATCAGTTGGAGCCTCGTTAAAGAATCAAGCAACGCCGAAGTAGTCTGGAAAAGGTAAGGAGCAATAAAAGAAGCTCAAATTAGTACCTAAATCAATCACACGAAAAGTAATATGACCTCGACATTCCGCAATCAATCACTCACTCAAAGCCGCCAATCATTATCAAGCTAACAAAAGAAGCAATTGACTTTATGACAAATCAACAATAAACACAAAATGTATTTATCTGAATACATCAATTAAACTAAAAAAAAAAAACTTCCTAAAAGTACAAGCTCTGCATTGGCATTTTCTTTCTAACTAACACATGCAATATTAAGATGAACAATCTAACAATACAACAATTGAAGTAAAAGTAGTACTGGTATAGTGTTAGGAACCATACCACGTCTTCACTATTTTCAAGAATTGCTTTAATCCGATCCACCTCATCGATAGTCTGATTCTCTTCCTCAAGCATTTCAGTTAAAGCTTCAGCTTCATGGTAGCTATAATTGCTAACTTTATTCTCATTCAAATCACTATATACATTAGTACTACAATTCCCTTTATTTTCCTTCTCTTCAACATCTAAATTTCCCTTTACATCATCATCATCACCTTCACCCTCTCCCTCCCCTTCTTCCACAACCACCCCAGGTAATAACTCTCCTACACCATCACATCCAAAACACCGCGGTAATCGACACGTAAATAGTTTTTCAGCAATCCTATCTCTTCTTATTTTAAATTCATTTGGACAATCAGTTGCAGCAACCAATATAGCTTGTTCAATTACATCAAATATATCAGCATTAGCACTTTTAAAATACTTTCTCCAAGACTCTATATTTCCAGATTGCATCGACCCACCCATGCTACTTGATCAATAAGTTTTATTTATCACCTATATATACCAAGTCAACAAAATGATCCAATCTGTAAAATCACCTGAAAGATAACAAGAATTGGACAGAAACCAACTACAGAGAGATAGGTGCACAGTTTTAAACTGGTCTATAAATGAAAAAACAAAAAAATAAATCAGAAAAAGGGATGAATGTTATGGACTAAAAATGGATTTGAGAATTAAATGTCCAATTTTTTTTGCCAGACTCAAAAAAGGGAAATAAATGAGTTACTATTTGTTGATCATCATTTAGGGTCTGTTTGGCAAAAAAAAAAATTATGACGTTGAAGAGATAAACATGAAAAAAAAAACACCCTTTCAAACTCCAGATTAAATGTTCTCTGAAGATATGAAGAGGAGGAAAACAAAACTGATTTTGTTGTTTGTTTGTTTTTTTGTTGAGGTGTTTTTTTCTTTAAGAAAATAATAATAATAATAAAGGTGGTTTTTAAGTTGTAGATAAGCGGTTTTTTGCAGTGGTTTTGTTTGTAATGAAAAACGAAACGATTTTAACGAATCGCCGCGACTCCTCGTCAATGCTGGGCTGGTTGTTAACTCTTTTGTCAATATAAAATGCCGCCCTCAATTATTTTTGTCTTTGATTAAAAAATTTGAAATTAGTATCTGTAATTAGTAGTGACATCTTAGGGTGGACTGTGGAGTTAATTTTGAGATTTTGATCATTTACTAATAAAGTTGCTATTGATTTTCTAATAAATTGAGACACCTTGGATAGACTGGGATAAGAATTAGGGGGGATGCGAGATCGTTGGATGGCTAATATGGCAATTTTGTTTTTAGATCTATTATGTTTGGTATTAGAGAAGAAAAGTAAATATATTCTAGTTAGAATAACTGAAATATGTATTTTACCATATGGAGTTGATCACACATTCTGATCCGATGGATATAATATGTACTATTCAATGTATTCTCGTTAGTATATATTTTTAGCTTCAAATTCTTTAATTAGGATACACAAGTAGGTCAATTCTTGGTGGATATTGGGTTTCGTGGTTTTGATTCTAAGTATGTGGTGCGAACATTTCTTCCTTGTGGTATCAAAACTTTTACTTTTGGTAAAATAAAGTGAATATATGAAGGTCCGCTCGCTATCATGGGTTCTGATGAATAAGTGGTATGGTTACAACAATGGCCAATTTCGATCGGCTCTCGATGATTGTATTTGACGTTCACAGTAAGCAGAGCAGGGGAGGATCTAGATTGTATCCCTTAACTTCACTCAAAACCCACAAATACAATGGCAACTGTTCATTAAAAAAATATATATATAGTAGTGAGGCCGGTCGAAATTAATTGGAGTTGAACAAGATATAACTCTCGTGGAATAGATGACCACAAGTAATTGAAGGAAGTGTCTCCATCGGATTATCGAATTGAGGGTTAAGTTTACGCAAGAACTTATAACTAATCATGTGCTCAAAGTTATCTATAGTTAGTCAACTTATATTAGGTAAGACGTGTTATAGTCGATGACAATTTATTTTTGGTCTCCTTCTAATTGCCTGATATAAACATTTACCCTACTCTAAACACTTAAGTAGTAAACCGAAAAATTGTAAACAACTAAAACTGGAATCTACTTTCACAAAAAATTATGGTGCAAATTGTTAATATTCATCTAGGTAATTGTCCACTGCGAATTAAATAGTGAAATTTAAAATGAAATAAAATTTGAAAGGGGGACACTAGGACTTTTCGTTCTAAACAATATGGAAACAACTTATAAATTATTAGTTCAATGCTCCACTAACTGGCCATTTTTGGCCAATAAGAAAAAGGTTTGTGTGGTGAAAAGGGAGAAAAAAAAGTTATTCAAATGGTGGACTCCCCCAAACAGGGCATCGTAATAAATTACCGCTCATGTGATTACTATTGGCGCCAAACGACTTAAGCGGGAAGTCGTACAAACTCGGCGAAATTCAAAGACCAAAGACTATTTTTAGAATGCCACGTGGTGACTCATGTATGTGCACGCTCTTATCAGCAGTTTCGAGGTGTTGCATATGGCTTCTCTTTCACAGTCCACGAGTTTTTCAATTTATTGACAATAACAGTGTTTTGTTCTAACAAATAAATAAATGCTAATAAATTTTTATTAATGACTCAGATCGGCAGATATGATCGTAAAACTTTAAGTGTGCCCGTTATATAAACTCTACTACCAAAAATAAATTTATAAAATAAATTGAAGACTGATTTTTGGTAAATATATTTTTGAAAATCTTTCTATAAAAAATCAGCCTAAACAAAAATATTTAACATTATCAAAATATGAAATAGTGAAATAACTTATTATGCAATTTCCGGTATTAAATTTGTTAAGTGTTCGCCAATGTGCCATGTGTGGGATCTGGTCTGTTTTTTAAGCATGACCCAACGCCGGAAATAATTGATAATTTTCAGATGAAATGTTTTTTTTCGATATCTTTTGTGTGTGACAAATTTCATTAATAAATTAACCAACCCCACCAAAATACTTGACGGCAGCATAATTATGTTTAGCATAAATCTCAAAGATTTATTCATATATACGAGAACAATTTTCTCTCAAAATAGACAGCCACATAAAAGTCACGTGGCAACCAAATGCCACTCATAAAAATAAATGTGACCCATGAATGTATTCAGTACTGCAAACGTCTGAATGCCACACCATTGAGACAATTATATTCGACCCTATCTGAAATCCAAGATAGATTTCTTTTTTCATTGTGTTTTTTTTAGTTTTACTGTTTCTGTGTGTTTCTAGACCATTTTACGGGTGAACTCTCAAAGGACTAATCGGACGAAAAAATTACTCTCAAAACCATTTTTTTTAATCACTCACACAGATCGAGTAGATAAAATATCAAGTATACATTTGATTGACACAAAATAATAAACAATCCGGCCCAATATAAACAACCCGATGTATTTAGTATGAACAACAATTCTATTCAGAGTATGAACAATTACTATTCGTATATCAACATAACATAATGTATGATAAGTGAGAGCATGTATTGAAGTATGAACAATCATTATTTGTTATTGTTTATACCTCAACATAATGTATTATCAGTAAGAATATTTATTAAATAATCATTGTTCATACATATTTGGAGTATGAACAACCACTGTTCATACATCGACATGAGCTACGAACAATCACTGTTTATATGAACAATCATTATTCACACCTCAACATAATGTACGATCAATAAAAACACCTATTGGAATATGAACAATCATACATATTTGGGATATGAACAATAATTGTTCACACCTCAATATAGTATATGATCAGTAATAACACCTATTGGAGTATCAACAATCATATATATTTTGGGGTATGAACAATCACTGTTCATACTTCAACGTGAGCTATGAACAATCATTGTTTGTACGAACAATCAATGTTCATATCTCAACATAATATATTATCAGTAAAAACACTTATTGGAATATGAACAATCATTGCTCATATATATTTGGGGTATGAATAGGGTTGTCAATGGGTATAACCAAACCAATAAAAAACATTTTGGGTTTTGATAATTGGGTTTGCCTTCCACCGACCTGAAATCGAACCGATAAGATATTGGTTTGGTTTCGGGTTTGCCCTCCACCGAACCAATATGAACCTAAAGCGATAAGATGACATTTTAGTAATATTTATGATTAATTATGTATATGTTTTATCAATTGTGTGGTTGAAATTAATTAATTTAATTTATAATTTAATTGATTCTATAGTTTTCGGTTAAGGTTGGTTCGGTTTCGATTTGCAATATATCTTATCGGTTTGGTTCGATTCGGTTTTAGGTTTCCAATTTTCTTATCAGTTTGGGTTCGGATTTTTCATAACCCGATCCAAACCAATCCATTGACATCCTTAGGTATGAACCTCAATATGAGCTATGAACAATAATTATTAACATTAATTTGTCCGGTTATTTTCACTCGAAAATTGGTTTTCCAATTCTTTTCTATATGAAGCAACAAAGGGTGTGTGATTTTTTGTATATAAAAGTAAAAATGGTATTTAAGAAAAAGAAAAATGGTCATGCCAACTTATTTTGTCCTTGATGGTTATTTTAATCATAGTTCGGGATTTCAAAATTTTTCCGACAAATCCAAAAACCGAAATTCATCAAATTTCGACCTCTATCATATTCAGAATTTCAATTGATTTCGGAATAATCAATATTTTGACTCTATATTCGGAATTATGGTTTTTTGAAAAACCAAAATATTAGGCAGAATTCCGAGATTTCGTTTGGAATCACGAACACCAATTTTAATTAAAACACCGAGTCCGTAAGTTATTAAAATGTGGAATTTGGTTATGTGAATAATTTATAAAAGACCCTATCATTTAGAGTGATTTTGGCCTGAAATTGGTCATTTGAACCAATTTCTTGTTACATGATGGGATTCTGGTAGACATACACATATATGATCAAATATATCCGTATATGTTAGAAATATTCGCAAATAAATACTGGAAAATAAGGTATAGATATCCGTTTGTTATTGATTTTACTTTAATTTGAAGACAGTGGAAACTAGGGACTTGATAACTTGATATGCAAGGCATAGTTCAGGATTTTAAATTCCAAAAATCTAAAAAATCGAAATTGATAATATTTCAATCCATATTATATTTTGATTTCGATTAATTTCAGAATTATCAATATTTCAATTTTATATTGTTTTTTCAGTTTTTTTTAAATCAAAATATTTGACAAAATTCCAACATTCCGTTCGAAATCATAAACACCCATGTAAGATGGATATATAGTCTTTGTGGGCCTTGTAGACAGACCCTTAAAAGAGGTCTCAACAAATTAAATCAATCGTGTACAAAGAAAGTGGAGTCGAACACTCATCCCTATAGGGATATCCTCGTGGTAGCCCATATCCAAAAAACAAACACTCGTTGAGTTATTGTGTCTGTAAAGTGAATCGGATTGCTGACACAGAAATAAGTTGCAAGAAGTGGGAAGCTACATGTAGGCTAAAAATTCAACAGAAGAGCAGATTCTCACACGCCAAACGTACTTTGCTTCCTTTTCTTAATTTCAACGTGTTATAGCACCTGTTACGTGAGTGTAGTTCACCCACATATCTGTGGTCCTCTCAGCCACAGACGTCAACTTCAATGGAATGTCTGAAAAAAAAATTCCACAAAATTCTGGTTATTATCAAGTATAAACGAAAAATACCAAGTGTCGGGTTTTGGTGAAACTTTTGAGTTTTGAGTAATCAAAATCAACTTACAAGTTACAACTATAGACTTCTTTATCGTTATAAACTAGTGAATTTTTTTGGCCTCCGACTCGTTGTTGGAACTTGGAAGTCAAGTAGGCAGTAGGGTCTGTTTGCGCTTGTGAAATAGTGAAATGTGCAAGGTGTGCCGTGCACTGAAATACTGAATGCTAAACTGGAATATATATATATATATATAAAAGTAAATGAAATTTACATGCACTCAGGTAGTTCTTCTATTTTCGTGTTTCATGAAGGAATAATTAATCTGTTTTACATAGCGTGCTGATAATTTTGATCACATGGCCTACTTATCTAATAATACGATTACGATTAGGTGGGTCACACATTCCTTCATGTTTCACGTTCCGAGTGGTGGACCCTGTACTAAAGGACCTTTTGCTGAAGTCATTGTCTTTGTAGGTGAAAAAAGATTAGTTATGCGACACGCGTCCACGCTCAAAGGTAAAAGAACAACATTGCTTTTAGCAAAGAAAGTCAACTTTTATAACGAATTATGGCATCTTTTACTCTGACCCACTTAGTCAACTCCGATTGATCACTCTCTTGACTCACTCTAGACAAATTCGAGGTTCATTCTGTGATCCCCAATGACTGAGATGTTCACATTTATCACGTACAAACTACGAAACGAGGCTCACCATTCACAACCCGTTACACTAATTCACCTTCAAATCGCCAATACCTATTAGACTTCTGTCTTTTTTTTAAGCCGTTATACGTAACTTTCTTGTTTTTGTAAAAATAATTAAATTTCAGATCTAATTTTAATATCTTTGCCAAAATTGTTTCATTTTCTACTCTTTCATGAAAATAGAGATTTAAGATTGACGAACCGAAAATTACAAAAATAAAAAATATGAAGAACACCGAAACAGTGATGTTCTTATTTCTTGTTTCACTATTGAATTGAAGAAACAAGCTTCCACTTTTAGATTATCATTGTTTGGCCATTGAAGAAACAAGATTCGACATTGAACAATTGTAAAATGGGTATTCTTACATCTGAGATATTGAAGAAAGTGGTATATATTTTCAGCTCGATTGTCTTCAAATTTGTGTTGGATGCTTTCTCAATTTGATTACGAACTCTATTCAATGAATGCTTATTGTTTATTTCGTATTTTATAGTTTTATGTAATTATACATCTTTATATTGTTTTTGCTTTGTTTTAATCTGGTTTTATGAGTTTCTATTAGATTTTGAATTTGTTATGAAAAGTAAAATTTTCATAGTGATTAATCAGTTTTGGTGTTGTTACTATGAAAAGTTAGATTTGTGTAGTGTTCATCAATTTTGGCATTGTTTTTGTAAATGTAGTGAAATGGATGGATTGTGCTTTTGGATATTTAATTTTATTCGTTCTTTAAAGCATAGTGTGATAGAGACAGACTCGGAGCTTCAATCCTTTGCGTGATTCTATTGGGTGAAAAGTGAGTTCCGTTGCTATGGCCACCGCAAGCTTCAACTCTTGGATTCTGCTAGAACACCACTTGCCTATTACTGCAATGGTGGACAAGATCCGTGAGAAAATTATGAAAATGATGTATGATTGGCGAGAGTTGGGAGACCAGACAAGAAACAGAAGCAGAGCACTGGTGCTACAAGAGGTAGGAAGAAGAATAAAGCGCCCTTGCTATGACCACCGCTCCACTCCTACAACATGCTTTGCACCGATTCAATTATTTGTTCTTTGATGGTTGCTTTTATATAAAAACAAGATGTTGATGATTTTGCATTATTTGATCTATTCTTTGATGTTGCTCGTATATAAAAAATGAGATGTCCACTACACCATAATAGGATATTTGCAACATGCACCTTTTTTGCTTTGCAATGGTTATTTATCGTTAGCAAGTTGCCAATGCTATATAAGCGTTAGCAATGTTGTAAAGTGTTACTTTATTTTGGTGAATTTCCAAAATTAATTGCTAACACTTAAAAATCGTTTGAGAAGTGTTACAAATCCAAAAAACCAAAACAACATCGAAATTTCAAAAAGAGGGAAACAAAAAAGAAATCAGCTCGGTATGTCAAAATAGAAAACCTCTATTTCTCTCTCATAGCCGTTAGGTTAGGATTTTTATCTTTGCTAGTGACTACCGATAGGATGCCCCTTTGCCAAATTCCAACTATATCTAAAGAAATCAAAGAGGTAAGAGTGGAGCAAGTATTAAGCAATGAATTTGTTCCTCGTGAAGGGATTCTCCTCACTATTCATGACAAATCTAGTGACAAGGAGTCGGACAAGGTTATGGTCCATGTGGGAATGGGGAAATCAAACAATAGCAGCCAATCAAATTCATTTCATCATGTGGAAAAAGATGGTGCTGGATCTCAATCACGGGGAAGAAGGAAGCTCAGGGACTGTTACTGTATATAGGTCATTTTCTCCGTATCATATAACTGCGCCTTCACCACTTAGTGACCTGCTTGAGTTCTCTCACCTTGGTTGGGGACACTGGTTTACATTGAGGGACTTAGAGCTTACAACCAGTCGGTTTTTTTAGGAAAACGTCCTTGGGGAGGGTGGATATGGAGTTGTTTACCGTGGTGATTTGATCAATGAGACTCCAGTGGTAGTTAAGAAGCTCCTCAACAATCTATAAGTTGACAAATGGTTCTTTTTCAAATTGTGTTATATTTGTACATCTTTTTTCTTGTCTAAAAATGTATTGCTCGTTTTTTTTTTAAAGAGCCCAAGCAGAGGAGTTCAAAGTTGAAGTTGAAGCTATTGGTCATGTGCGTCACAAAAACTTAGTTCGACTTATAAGCTAATGTGTTGAAGGAACTCACAGGTCAGTGTCTACTCGTAACTCCTCCTACAATTTCTCAGCCTTTACCGATATCATGTAGTGTTTTTCGCACAAAATTCTAATATGTTGCAAGCTTCTTCTGATTTCTGTAAAAGTTTCAGGTTATCTTAGATACTGCTTATAATATGCTAATAGCCAATGCACCAACAAATTTATGAAATAAGAACAACCATTTAAAGAACGCCCATAGATGCTCATCGTAATTTTATTTAGTGCATTCATAGTTAGCCCGTTATATTCATAAAATGCAAACTTTTTGAGATCCAAGATGAATCACTAGATTCCTAATTTCACTTCTTTTAGTTTACCTTCCCCCTCCCCATTTATTGTACTGCTTGTTTGATTGGGTATATTGGAAGAAGTGTGCGTGTGTGCCTGCTTGTGTGAGCGCGATTACACTAGTATCATGTAGTGGAAAAGAAAAGTAGAAAACGTAGTGGATTCCTCCTGTTGAATTTAGTGTTTGCAATTGAAAATAGCTATATAAAGAATGTGATTAGTTTAATTATATGTTTTTGTTGGTTCTACAGGGAGGTACTAGAAGTTAGAGATTTGGAATGCATGAGAGCATGTTCGGAGCCTTAATTCTTCTCTTGATGAGCACACCTTAGAGTCACATGTTAAAACTGCAAATGAAGCTAAATACTATTAAGATTTTGTTTGTTTCTTTTACACAATTAATTCCTTTTGAGCTTCCACTTATTGGGAAGTAATATATTGTGCATATTTGACTAAGTACACAGGCACATAAGTTTTGTTTCATTCATAACTTGCACAGTTACACTAGTACATACATAGCTATACTAACTCTACAAGGATGTGTGGCTCATGACCCTCATTGTTCTTTAGGGAGCAATGGAGCACATGACCCTCATTGTTCTTTATGACCCGCTATACTAACTCTACAAGGATGTGTGGCTCGACCACGTGTCAATGTCTTCACAATTTATCATTATTTGTTGACTTTTTAGGTTTGGTTTTCCCTATTGGTGGACTACTTGGTATCTGAGTTTGCATTGTGCTTAAGAAATATAAAACAGGTTAGACAAATCTTTCGTAAAACTCTTTCTTACATTTTTTTTATCTACAATTTCTTTGCCCCATTTATCTCCGTGTTTGAAACTAATGTCTTGATGACTAGATGCTTCTAGTTGGGTGTCATGGTTAGAGAATCCACATTATTTGCTCTATATATTATCATTGGACACAAGTGTTTGTTTGAAAATTTGAATTTCACTTGGTACAAAGTAGGTCGACCTGCTCTATACATTGTTATGTTTCGACCCCTCCTTTTTAGAGTTATGTTGGGTCCATGGCTTGCTAGTGCATGTTGATGCAGGACAATATTTTTGGACAGTCCTAGGTTTATAGAAGTGGTGCTTTTGTTTATATATAAAGTGTTTCAAAGCCTTTTAGAATAGCTAGATAGATCATTTTGTTGTCGTTCAATGTGTTGTTCAGTGTGTTGTGTAGGGTATCAATTTGATGGAGGGAAAAGCAAGAAGCATACCAAAATAATTGCTCCCCAATCAAATGATCATGGTCACCTCAAGCTCCTCGTCAAAGTAAAAGCTTAAAATTCCACCCTCCATTTTCTCATTTTTTCAACTTCTTACTTCCTTTAGGTGGATTTTTAAATATTTAATTAATTGCATGAGTTTAATTAGTACTATTGTATTTCTAAGTTCATTATTTGTTTTGTGAATTTTTAGAAATTAGATGGACTTTGTGGAGCCGCACAAGGATTTATAGTGAATGAAGCCATCACCAATACTTGGTATTGTAATGATTTGAGATTGCTTGGAAAATTGTATTGAATATGTTACCCTTATTTGTAAATATGAATTTGTAACTCTTATAAAATATTTTGAAGTTATATTGTATACATGGTTTAACGAATATCTTATTTTTTTCAGTCTTTTACTTGTGTTTGCTATTATTTACTTGTCAAATGGTATGAAAAGTCAATTGGGACTTTATTATAGAATTGAGATGTTTGTTTCAATATAGAACAAGTAGTGTTATTTTTGTAGGTTAAGTGCACCCTAATAAAATGGGGCAGGTTTAGCTGGTTGCTGCAAAATATGAGAAATTTTTGTTTTTTTATTTGCAACCCATCAGCAACGGTTCATAACCGTTACAAATTTAAAAACACTGTTAAAATTTTGTCCGAAACAGGCATAAACAAGCGTTATAAATAATATTTGCAACACTTAAAAACCGTTGGAATGTTTTTCTTGCAACGGTTAATAACCGTTGGAAATTTCTGTTTGCAACGCTTATTAACCGTTGCAAAATTTTCCAACAATTTACCCACGCCATATTTGCAACGCTTAAAAAGCTTTGCGAATATTATTAGCAATGGTTTTTTGCCGTTGCAAATAGCCTGTTATGGTGTAGTGGTTGATGAACTTGCTTTCTTTTTTCTGACATTGAATTTTATAGTTTGGCATTGGATTTTATATGTTATGATTTTTAGTTTGAGATTTTTAAAACACTAGTTAAAAGAGGTTTTGTATTACTGTGTAAAAATACTTTTACATAGTAACTTTTGAGATTGAAATTAGCCTGATACCTAACAGAATATATATAAATATATTTTTACATAGTCATATATTAGATATTTAAATCTATATTTACATAGTAACTTGACTTATAAAAACTTACATTTACATAGTAATTTTTTGGTAATGAAAATTTTCCGACACCTGACAGAATGTAAATGTATTTTTACATAGTCATGTATATGTATCTATATTTACTATTTACATAGTAAAACTACTATGAAAATTTAAGATTGTATAGTAAAACTACTATACAAATTTAAGATTGTAGAGTAAAATTTAAGATTGTAGAATAAAAGTACTATAAAAATGTAAGATTGCAGAGTAAAACCAGTATGAAAATTTAATATTGCAGAGTGAATTTTAAAATTGCAGAGTAAAACTACCATGGAAATTTAAAATTGCATAGTAAAACTACTATGTGGACCTGACAACTAACCTTTAATAATTGAACCAAAAAAATAAATAAATAATCAACTTAAGTCTTGCTATGTACCATCACCGCATGTTTACATCCCTATAACTACATATTTGTTTTCTAAATAGCTTCATATAATAACAGCTTCAAAGACACAAACACTCAAAGACCTACCTATTAAAGCTTATCAAAACTCTAACATCGTGAATTTTTGAATTGACTACTTAGAAAATATAAGAATGCATAGTAACAATTATTACTAGATCTGTGACTTTCCCTTTTAAAACACGATATGTTTTCAATTCCAGGAATGAATTAGCCATTGGCACCATACCAACTTTAAAATCCGAACAAGCTCGACTTCGGATTTTCATGTGGAAATTTAAATTTACATAGTAGTTTGACATATGAAAATTTAATTTTACAGAGTAGTTTAATTGATATATGAAATTTTGAATTTACAAAGTAGTTTGATGTAAGAAAATTGGAATTTATATATGAAAATTTAAGTTTACATAGTAGATTTGTGAAACAAAACATGCATGATGAAAAAACATTTGTAGTGTGCAAACTTCAATTTACATAGTCACTGGAACTATGAACTTAAATTTACATAGTGACTTGATCTATGAAAATTTAAATTTAATTAGACTGTGTTTACAAGTCTGCAACACAAATAAGAAACTATGCATGATAAATCGTTTTCATATAGCATTTCTTTGAAATTGACTAGCTAGTCTAACATTTGACAAAACAAACTCATGTAATTTTATATGATATGTTAAAATGTATTTTTACACAGTAGATTACTACAACTAATATCCGACAGAACTGATCTATGTAAATTTAAATTTACACAATAACTTGATTTATGAAAAGTTAAATTTTCATAGAGAAAACATATCATAACCTATGCAAAATTATTTTTATACAATATATTTCTAAAACAGAACAAACCCAACTGTTTTACCAACTTAAAAGATAAACCAACTGAAAAGATAAAACAGATTCCCATTACATCATTTACCAACAACACATTAAGCCAAATCAGCCTTTTTACATCCAGAATTCTAACAATTGTAGTTATTACATCAAAGATCTAATAACAAATCCACCAAGAACTGATTAAACAAAAGTCAACTCATCATTTTTGGATTCTTCTTTTGGATCCCATGTTCATTGTTGGGATATGGTCAGCTCTAAGCCTTTTTTCAAAATCTGCCACAAGACCAAGCGTAGGTAATGTAGAAGCTCTAAAAGTCTTGCACAACTTATTCTCGTTTGCCTTCTATTACAATGAGAGAAAACCAATTAATAACAAATATTATCTATGAAAAGTTTAAAATAACATAAATGAATTAATACGCAAATTTAAAAGTGCAGAGTAAAACTACTATGCAAATTTAAGAATGCATAATAAAAGTATTATACAAATCTAAGATTGTAGAGTCAAACTATAACGCAAACATGAAAATGCAACGTGAAACTACTACACAAATTTAAGAATAAAGAGTAAAACTACCATCACACATTACACAAACATAGAAAAGCAGAGTTAAAACACTACACAAATTTAAGAATGTAGAGAAAAAACTACTACGAAAATATAAAAATGCATGGTAAAACTACTACATACACAAACATAAAAATTCAGAATAAACCCAAACTTGAAATAGCAAAACTATGAAAACTATAAAATACAGGGTAAAATCACTAAACAAATGTAAATTCGTATTTACAAACTAACTCGCATATGAAAATTCATTTTTTCATACAAATTTCTAAAAATAGGATTAAGGGTGGAAGATTCTCACCAAATTTGGTTTGTTTGCCGTAGTTTTTGGAGCAGACATCTTTTCAATTTCATCTCCATCTCTTCTAGAACTTGAAAATTTGATTTTTTTTTTTTTTTTATTTGGATTTTCAATTTTTTTAGAAATTGTAGAGTTATTCCTTTTCTCTTTTGTTGATGATTCGTCCACTTTATTCTCCTAAGCTATGTGAATTTAGATTTGTATGAGAAGATATTTCAGATTTAAAAAGCTAGAGAGAAAGAAGCGAGAAAGAAGAGAGAAAATAGCAGGATTCACGGGTCTGTTAAGTGGGGGGTATTTTTGTTAGTTTCTTATTTTCTTAAAAGCAGAGAGGTTTTGTAAGTTGTTATGATCTGAGGGGGTTTTAATGAATCAGATTTTTAACGAGGGAGATTAAACTCAAATCCTGCATATAAAATGAATTATGTTGGAAAGCTAGAAATTTCGATGATAGTTTTGGTTTTTAGAGCATCTTTAATGGTAAGACTTGAAAAACACAATTTTTTTTACCAAACAAACACCAAACAATTTCAGCTCAGACATCAAAAATTCGACACCAAACTACGCTATTTTGGATAAACCGCACCAGAATAGCCAACACAATTTTCGAAACACCGCGCCAAAAAGCCCAAAGCCCACGCGTATTTGGTTTGGTCTCACCACCGAAAATTATTTTTACCAAATTTTCATAAATTTGGTATTTGGTATTCATTTAGTCTCACCATTAAAAATGCTCTTAACTCACCAAAAGATATGTAAACTGTAAAGTGTAAACAACTGAAACCAACTTGAAATATCGTCAACGCCGAGTTCTTGTGTGTGCCTAGCTAGTTGTCTCGAGTACTGAACGTTCGCCATACTCTTGCCTTCTGTTTGGAGTTTCGGACTTGGTGGGATTGCTTTAGGCATATGTGTGGATATATATTGATTTCATTTTATTTTCACGAGTGCTGGAACAGGTTGAAACTTGGGGTCAGTACTCAGTACCCACAATATATATATAAATTGTTACAGAATTTATAACATATTTGTCCATCTATTTTCGTTTTGATTGAATTTCAGTTGATAACAATGAAAGTAGAATAAGCAAAACCCAAAAGAATATGTGTGCTGATGGGGCTTTAATCACTAGAAAGACTTGTCCAAAGTATGATTGTTTTGAACGGTTGGACTAAAAAAATAGAGGCTGGATCTTCTCCGCCCGGGTGGAAAAGGTTGATTTTTACACCTTACAAAATAATTTGGACATGTGTCCATTTATATAACACTAGAATAAATGAAACTAACAGAGTGAGATAAAACAAAAAAAGAAATCACTACAAATTAGTAAAGATTCCGTCCGTGCTTATCTCCACAATCGCAGTGCCCAATTGTTAAGTAACTGTAACTTTTATGAAATTTGCTCAAGTAACCTTTCGATTTCTGATGAGATCATTTCTTTTTCAATATTAATTTATCCAGTTAGCCATTTTTGTCTTAGATTCATTTTTAAGCACTATAATGTAAGTGGCAAGTCATATTTATCCAAAATACCATCGGAAATTCATGAACATAAGTTACATCATAACAATATAACTACTTAATAATTCAAGAACACAAGAGTTAGAGTGAAAACACTATATATGTTTACAAGTTCACTAAATTTAAGTAAATACGTGTAGGTTTTCTCATTTAAATGCAAATCAAGTCTTTCTACTTAAATGAAAGATAAAGCAAACACCAAGTTACTTATTTTTTGGAGTAATAATAAAATGGTTTATTTTCGTTGAAATATATGAGAGTAGGACTGTAGGAGAAAAGGCGAGATTGTGGACATTTTGTTTTCTAGATTTCACGCATAGAATATTTCCTATTTTTTGCAATTTGTTTTGATTTTCTTTTTTGAGCAATAGTTAACACCGTAAGTTGGGTGGTTACATATGTGGACACATGTCTAAATTATTTTGTAAGGTGTAAAAATCAATCTTTTCCACCCGGGTGGAGAAGATCCGGCCTCAAAAAAATATATCGTGATTCGAGAGGCATAAACAGCAATCTTTGGTTTTTTTTGAATTGGATAGGAAAAAATATTCTGATTAGAGAGAGGCATAAACAACAACTCTCCATCCTTTTTCTCATTCGGTTACAACTCTTTATCCATGATGTCGTCCAAAATCGAATAATTGGATGAATGTGTGAGTTGAATTTGGCCCAAGTGTGTCAGCCTTTTTATATGGATCTCGTTGTGGTAGTGTTTTTCAGAAGGCAGTGGAATCTCATCTATACTTAGTTTTCTCTACATATCCCCTAATGCTGTGTGGGCGTGTCGCGTTTGGCATATAAAGATTGCCTTTCACCGTGCATTTTTGTAATGTGCATGAGGTAATCTTACTTCACCAGCCTTGCTTGGTAGTTGGTAACGGGAAGTAAAATGTGGTAAGTTATTGTTGTGAGAAATTGTATCATCTAACGATTAACATCAAATTGCTTCTAAACTTTGCAGTCGGTTGATACTTTTGGTAATCTGTTAGTTGAAAGTACTTCATTCTAAGTTTTATGCTTGTTTGGCGAATTAAAAAGTAACGAAATTTAACCTCCTTAAATATGTGACTTCAAGTGAGGTCTTATACCAAGATACAATTATTACCCAGTATATACTGATTACTGAACCATTCAAACATTGCTGGATGATTTTTTTGGTTAAATTGATGGCTGTATTAATGGTATTTTTTTTTTGTTCGGTAAAGTTGAAATATCATTAAAAGTGAAAAGAAAGTAGGCCGAGAAAGCCTACTATTACAAAGAAACATAATAAAAGTTAAAAACATTACTACAAAACGCTAACCCAAGAACTATAAATTATTCTACTTCTAAATACAAACTAGCTTCCGAACCCGTCCTACGAACGGGTGCTATTATAAAAGTATTAGCATATAGCTCTGCATAACTATGAGATATGAATATTATATTGACTACTCATCTAAATTTCTTGCAATGCGAAAATCCCACTTTCAATAAAAAGAAAGAACCCACTCTAATAAAACCTTTTGATTTTTTTTTTGTTGTTTAATTAATAATATAAGGGGTGAACTAGTGTTACCCCTAGATGAGCCAATTAGGATTTCCCTCCCACTTGATGGGAAATTAGGGTCTCCCCTCTAAACACACGCTCAACTTGGTTTGACTGTTAACTTTCAAGTCAAACAACTGAAAATAACATAAATACCCCCACCTAATTAAAATTGAATATTTTCTTTTTAAAAATAATGAAAGCATTTGTGTAATTTTCAATTGTTTGACTTGAAAGTTAACGGTTAAACCAAGTTGACCGTGTGTTTAGGGAGAATATCCTAATTTCCCATCTAGTGGGGAGGAAATCCTAATTGGCTCATCTGGGGGGTAATACTAGTTAACCCTAATATAAATATGATTGAAGTTTTGGGAGAATGCCCAAAGAGTCAAAGTTCACATTGACGCTAATTGAATAGCAAAACATTACGATAAATACCATTTTAAATGCAAAGCTATACTTGTCATCAAGACATTTCTATTATATATAATACAACTATGTTTTGAGATTAGTTCGATGCATTTGCATCCAGTTTCCGAATTTTTGTTAATTATTCCTTGAGGTAAGTTCGATATATTTATATCATGTTGCCAATTTCCGGTTAATTATTCTTTGGGGATAGTTCGATCAATTTGCATTTAGCTTATGATTTTCCACTAAATATTTTTTTAGGTTAGTTTGTTGCATTTGCATCAAGTTTTCGATTCCCCATTAATTATATTTTTTGAGGTTAGAATAAACCTTCAATCATAAAGAACAATTCCTTTAGAATAAATATTCAATAACAACCCTCTAACAATGAACAATGAAGGCTTAGTTACCAAAAAAAATGAAGGCTTAGTTGCCTTTATATAATAACCAATATTTCTAATTCAATTTAAAAACCAAAATAGAAACCTTACTAATTAACCTAGACCTAGAACAAATAAGAAACTCTACTAATTCAATATATAAGACTACTAATAATATAATTAGAAGTTTCTATCCCCATGCATCATACTCCCCGGCTTGAAAGAAACTCATCCTCGAGTTTGGTTGCATGTAGACTTGCGGATATTCAGCAAAACTCTTGTACTTTATCATCATAGTTTCATGCAGTTGCGTCTAGTTTCCAATTTCCCGTTAATTATGTTTTGAGGTTAGTTCAATGCACTTATTGCATCAAATACTTTCCGATTTTCCGTTAATTATTCTTTGAGGTTAGTCCGATGCATTTACATCCAGTTTCTGATTTCATGTTAATTATTTTTTGAGGTTAGTACGATGCATTTACACCTAGTTCTTTATTTCACGTTAATTATTCTTTGAGGTTAGTTCCATGCAGTTGCACCCAATTTTCGATTTCTCGTTAATTATATTTTGAAGTTAGTTTGATGCATTTGCTACCAGTTGTTTCTGATTTCCGTTAATTACTTTTTGTTAGGTTAGATCGATGCATTCACATCCAGTTTTCGATTTCCCGTTAGTTTTTTTCTTTGCAATTAGTTCAATGCATTTGCATCCAATTTTCCGATTTCCCATTAATTATCTTTTGAAGTTAGTTAAATGCAGTTACAACTAGTTTTCAATTTATTGTTAATCATTCTTTTAGGTTACTTTTATGCATTTCCATTCAGTTTGTGATTTCCAGTTAATTATTCTTTGAGATTAGATTGATGCATTCACATCTTGTTTATGATTTCCCGTTGGTTATTCTTTGATGTCAGTTCAATGCATTTGCATCAAATTTCTGATTTCCCGTTAATTATCTTTTAAAGTTAGATAAATGCAATTTAATCCAATTTTTAATTTGTCGTTAATCATATTTTTAGGTTAGTTCCATACATTTGCATTTAGTTTTTTATTTCCCGTTAATTATTTTTTGAGGTTAGTTCAATGTAGTTGCATCCATTTTCTGATTTCTCGTTAATTATTTTTAGAGGTTAGTTGGATGCATTAGCAAGGTAGTAGAACTGGGATGGAAGCATATATGGGTGGAGTCGGATTCCACTGCTGTAATGAACTCATTTAATAACAACCAAATGCATTGGTGAGTGTGACCGGCATGGAAAAAAGTCAAGCATCTAGCCGATTGGATTCTAATTATCATCACATGGCGAGAGGTAAATTTTGGAGCAGACATTTGCTCTAAAAATATTGTCACCTTAGCAAAGGGGGAAACAAATGGTGGGTCGGTACTCCTAATTTTCTACACAGGATAGAAGACAATAATATGACCTACATACTATAGATTTGTAAATTAGCTATTTGTCGAAATGAAGACATAATACATATATTAACTTTTAACTCTTTTTTGAAACTTGTAACATTCTCTTAATCAATACAATTGTTTTTAGCAAAAAAAAAAAAAAGATTTCCTGTTAATTACTTTTTGAGGTTTGTTCAATGTATTTGCATCCAATTGTCGATTTTCCATTAATTACTTTTAGAGATTAGTTTGATGCAATCGTATCCAATTTTCGATTTTCCATTAGTAATTCAAGGTGGTGTGTAATACCAAATTCTATTAATCCTTCTGTTGTTTCCTTGCAAACATGGCTTAAAAAGATATCATACAAGTACATGATTCACTATGTTGGATCATAAAAAAAATTCCAACTTTCGATTTCCAGTTAATTATTCTCTAAGGTTAGTTCATTTTATTTCCATCCGGCCTGTTTCGGATTACCCGTTAATTATTTTTTGAGGTTAGTTCAATGCATTTGCATCATATTGCCAATTCCTCGTTAGTTATTCTTTAGGATAGTTTGATTCATTTGCATCTAGTTTCTAATTCCCCCTTAAATATTCTTTGAGGTTAGTTCGATGTATTTGCATCTAGTTTTATATTTTCTATTAATTATTCATTGAGGTTAGTTCCATGCAATTACATATAGCTAGTTTCTGATTTTCCATTAATTATGCTTTGAAGTTAATTTGATGGACTTGCATATAGTTTTTTATTTTTCTTTTAGGTTAAATTGATGCAACTACATCTAGTTTTTAATTTCCCGTTAATTATTCTTTGAAGTTAGTTCAATGCAGTTACACCTAGTTTTTTTTATTTTTCATTAATCATTCTTTTAGGTTTGTTCAATGCAGTTGCATCCATTTTTTTTTTTCTTGTTAATTATTTTTTGAGGTTAGTTAGATGCATTTGCATCCAATTTGTGATTTCCATTAGTTATTCAAGATTTCAAGGTGGTATGTAATAGGAGTGGGAATTTGGCCATAACGACCCTAACCCGACCCTGACCGACCCGACCCTAAGCCCTATAAAGTCCTCACAACTAAAGCCCTCACAGAGTTTAGGGTAGGGCCGACCCAGCCCTAATGCCATCTAAGGCAGGGTCAGGGCTAAGGTTCTGAAACATAGGCCCAACCCTAACCAAGCCCTAACCAAGCTTTAGTTATAGTTTCACTATAAAATATACAACTAAAATTATCTAACTCCTTGTTACATATTTTCAATTAAAATAACACTGTCATTTGTAATTTATCACTTACCGTATGGGTACTTCTAATAACTTGTCTTATATCATAAAAACTTGTAAACCTAATTGTTTCTATCTCACAACTCACATACACCTCACAACTCCCCGTCTAACCTAGTCGCCAAGAACAATAATGAGCACTGGGTACTAGCCTAATGAAAAATATGTTGACGTCAGTAAAAACTCATTCCATACTCTTATTTGTCTTTGTGTTCTTCAATGTTAAATGTAATTTTGGTGAGATTTGAGTACAAGAAATAACGGATTTATGTCAGTGAAAGCTCATTCCAAAATGTGTCTTGTGCATTTTAATTGTAATTTTGAAATATAAATATGAGTCTCTATGTACTTCAGTTTATTAGATTGTGGATATACATTTTAAATTGTTGGACTTATCAAGAATTATTACTAGATTGGTTGTTATTCAAATTTCAAAGTGGTGGGACTTTGAGTTTGCAAATCTTAAATTTTTTTTTTGTAATATAAATGAGTTTTAAAACTGATGCAGTAAAAAGAAGAAAATATATAGGCCCGGCCCGACCTGGCCCTAAACTGTTAAAGAGGTCTTAGGATATGGTCAGGGCTTGAAATTTAGACTTATGACCCGGCCCTATAGGGACTTTAGGGTCGGGCTGGCCCGACCCTAATAACTGAAAGGCTTTAAATGTTTAGGGCCGGGCTAGCCCGACTCGGCCCATTACCCACCCCTAGTATGTAATACCATATTCTATTGATTCTTCTATAGTTTTCTTGCAAACTTGACATAAAAAAACATATTATACATGATTTACTAAGTGTGATCATCAAAGATTATCCAATTTCTGATTTTCCGTTAATTATTCTTTTAGGTTAGTACAATGTATTTGCATCTAGTTTTGATCTCCGTTAATTATTCTTTGTTGTTAGTTCCATGCAGTTGTGTCCCATTTCCAATATCTCATTAATTATTTTTTGAGGTTACAACGCAGTTGTATCCATTTTTCAATTTCACGTTAATTATCCTCTGAGATTAGTTCAATGCATTTGCATCTTGTTGCCGATTTTTCGTTAATTGTTCTTTGAAGTTAGTTTGATGCATTTGCTACCAGTTTATGATTTCCCGTTAATTATTTGTTTAGGTTAGATCGATGCATTCACATCCAGTTTCCGATTTCCCGTTAGTTTTTTTTTCTTTGAAGTTAGTTCAATGCATTTTCCATCCAGTTTTTTATTTTATGTTAATTATTCTATAAGGATATTTTAATACAATTGCATCCAGATTCTAATTTCCCATTAATTATTTTGTGAGATTAGTTCAATACATTTGCATCCAGTTTCTAATTTTCTATTAATTAATTTTTTAGGTTAATTTCAAGCAGTTAGGTCCAGTTTTTTATTTGGCGTTAATTATGTTTTTAGTTTAGCTCGATGAGTTTGTTTTTAGTTTTCAATTTTCTATTAATTATTCTTAGTGGTTAGATCGATGCATTCACATCCAGTTTCTGATTTTCCATTAATTATTCTTTGAAGTTAGTTCACTGCAATGGCATCACCTACTTAGCTTGCTCATGTCACTGATAGAGTCATCTTCCAAGAAACCATTCCTTTTCTCACCGATCCAAAAGAAAACCCCACATTACACACAAATCTAAACATTAATTCTTGGAGCATTATGTGATGGTTCTTTTTTTGGTATAATATTTTAATAGGTTATGGACTATCACTATATAGTATAGTAACATGTAATTAGTATCGATAGTCTATACACTACAAAAGAGATTTGGGCCTTCTATAAATTTGGAAATAATGATGTTTTGTATTTTACTTAATATGTTTTGCAAGGTCTACATGTCTTAGAAGTTATCATTTTCTCCTAACAATCATTAGTTATTTTCATTATTATTGTGTCATGTTGTCATCATATAAAAACACGTGATTGAAATTTTCCCTTGACATTGAGGATATAAAATATGATATTGCTGCTGAAAATATAAGTATCAGGACAGTGAAATCACCATGTCACAAACATGATCATCTACCTTGTTGAACTTGGTATTAATATTTAAATACTGAACATTGTCCGGGCTGAATGTCTCTCCAACATACTGCTTAACTTCTGTAACCGTATTATCTATTACTGTTAGAACTTATTGGTACTCGAAACTCGTTTATAATTGATCTAACTTTGTTTATAACAATTTTTAGTGCAAAAAAAAAAAAAAAAAAAAAAAAAAAAATCTTGTAACTCTATGATATAAGGGTTTTGTTTATTTGGGTTATTTTTTACTTGGGTTTTATAGGGTTTATCTAGCTAAATTTCTAATCTAGAAGAAAAATTGGGAAATAGTGTCTTTGTGGGAATTTTAGTTGAACCCCATTACGTGGATAATGGAAACTCCTAATTTGGAATTCATTTTGTTTTTCTTTCGTAGTATTAGAGTTTATAAAAAAATTAGAGACTCTGTGAAGCCTTGAAAAATATAGCCAATAAGGCATGACTATAATATATATCTAAGGAATTCTATCCCACCTCACCACAAAATACTCAAAAGGGATATTCTTAAACTCTTTAAAAATCTTAGACCACTGAAATAATAAAACCTTGATAGATATTGATAAATTTCTGCTTAGATGTGGAAACGCCTTCAAAGTGTCACAATTTTTTTTTTTTTTTCCGAATAAGCTAGGGTTAGGCAGACCCCCACCTGCATTAACTTAACTTTTCCTTACATAGATGTTACCACTCGCATCCTCATTTACAATTTCCTGCACAGGAAAATCTAATGGATGTGCAAAGTGAACCGTAGAAAATTCACCATTTCCATGCAAACTAGCAAAATAATCCGCTACCCTATTCACTTTTGTTAAACACATGAGTAAAGGTTATGAATCTGAATTCTGGCATCACATCTCGAAACCAAGGTGGTTTCTCTTCTTTGTTTATCGCTTTGATGGCTCTTAAGGAGTCCGATTCAATTTCAACTTCTAAAAGCCTTACGCCAAACATCTCTCTATACATACCTCTATCGCTTTTAGTTCTTGGAATAAAACCGACGCAAAGTCCTCCAAACGCAAATTTACCCTTCCTTCATTATTTCTAATGACACCTCCATGACACGGACCATTGTCATCTAAAGCACCATCGTGTTAGCTTTCAACCCTATTACCGGGGGGAATCCATGAAGCGGTTTGTATGTCTCGCTGTTTGAAAAGAGTAGAAATACCTAGTCGACAAACAGGCGTCTTCCACATGCACCATCAGCGATTTTGGTCTAGTAACTTGAAGATAGTTTCTCAAATCACGACTAGCTTATTAAATACCACCTCAAATTGGTTTAGCATTTGTCTTTGAAATCTTCTTGCATTGCGTTCTTTCCAAATACTATCCACGAAGCACAAATGAATACCTTCGAATCTCTCCCACATCCGAGTTTTACATCTTCGGATAATCGAGACCCAAGCATTGCTCACATCGATAAAGATACCGAGAAGTTGTTTTACTCTATCAAAAAGTTCCCTTGAATAGGTACATTCAAAGAAGAGATGAGCTGAATATTCTCTGCTGCTTTTCGTGATAGACAACATGAAGATTGGTGCAAAATTTTCTTTTTAACTAACTTTGTTTCTAAGTCGGCATACTATTAGAGAATAGCTGCCATGTAGTAAATGAGTGCCGCGGCAATACCAACCTTCCCCATACCAGACCGTACCAAGGCTTCTTCTCCCTTTTCCTCGACAAAGCTTCATATGCGCTCTTGGAAATGAACCTACCACTCTGATGAGGAGTCCATACAATGAAATCCTTTGTCTAGATGAGAGTTAATTTGCACCTCCAAAATGTCCCCGCTTCAAATGATCTTGCATACCGTGTACTTCTTCATTCCATCGCCATTCAAATCAGCACCTCTCTTTGTAGCATTCAAATTTGAAAATCCCATGTTGCTCTCGCCTCAGATCATCCTCAATCAAAGGAGAACGAGCACACCATATGTCGTGCCATAATAGCGTGTAATCCGCCCATTTGCTATTTCATATCGATAAATCTTTTGGCCTCCTTTCGATACGCCAAAATATTTCTCCAATTCCATGAGCAGTCTTTTGGTATACTCATGGTCCAGAAGAATTTGTCTTTGATATGCTGCTTCCATGTCCAGTTAACCCATATCGTATCTTCTCTCGTAACCAATTTAAAAATCAGTCCACAGAAGGCACCAATATTCCACCGTTGTAAATTCATTACTCCCAGTCCTCCCTCCTCTTTCGAAAGACAAACAGTACTCCAACTCGCTTGATGATGCCCTTTCTTTACTGTAGATCCAGTCCACAAGAATTGTGCACAAATCTGTTGTACATGTTCAAGAACTGTGGACGGTAGAATGAAGGTTCTAGACCAATAAGTATGAAAAGCATTAAGGACTGAGTTTATGACTTGTAGTCTTTCTGATGAGAAAAAACTTTGATTTCCAACCAAATCTTGCTAGTAACCTTTTCTATTAATGGTTGACATTCCCTTAATCTTGCCGAAATGAGAGGTAGCCCAAGATATCTCAATTGGAGGTCTAATCAATTCAATTCCCATTATCTCGGCTAAAGCTTTAGGCCGATTAAGCCCTCCCGCTAACAAGGAAGTCTTATGATTATTAATCCTTAGCCCGATTTGCCTCTCCAAATCCTTGAAGACGGACTTTAATAGCTTGAACTGATTGTCGCCTTTACAAAACATTAACACATCATCGGCCAAATGCTAAGTGTGTGTCAATCTCACCTTCTTTGCATTTGGAATGGAACGTAATGCTTTTGTTATTGATGCTCTGATGAGAAGCCAATCGAGAATTTCCATTATCATCACAAAACGAATCGGTGATAAAGGATCACCAAATGGGCAATAAAAATTTCAGCCATTGATGAGAATAGAGTACGATGGAGTAGAAATGCACATCTCGATCCATTTATACATAGCTTCAGGGAATTTAAACACTCTGATCATGGCTAAGATAGATTCCCAGCTCACTGTGTCATAGGCTTTCCTTATATCAAGCTTTATCGAACATCTGGGGCTACCATACTTCCTGTCATAACCTCTGAGAAGTTCATGAGACAAAAGTGTCACAATTTTACTCAATCCAAATACCACACAGAATAGCAAATGGTAATAAGTTCCAAAAACGATTACAATAATGATAATTATACGTATGATTGATTACAGAAAAGTTGAGATCCAAAAAGTTCCAAGAACAGCATGGGATAAGTAGAAAGAATATGGAAATTGAGATACTAGGTGCAGGAAAATGATACGGCTATGGACAACAAGCCGACTGGATAAGCCCACCCTCCGTCCGATGTTTCAAATCTATGGGCCAAACGCTATTTCAATTCGTGCAGGGGCCGAACTAGGTTTCTAGCCGCTCATTGACCAAATGTAGGGATGTCCAAATGGGTATCCAATCTGGCCCGAACCTGACTTTTCGGGTTTTGAATGGGTATCGGGTTATCCGAATCTGAACCGGTTTTAGCGGGTCAAGTTTGGAGTCGGGTATTTTGTTGAGAAGTGTGACCAAATCCTACCCTAACCCTATATTTCGGGTACCCATCGGGCACGGGTTCGGGTAGGATAAAGCCCGGTATAAATGAAGAAAGAAGACAATAAGAATTTTATTTGAAATATATATCTACATTTTATTCCTTATTCGGGCTATCCACCAATCCTTCAAACAAAATAAAACTTCCAATGAACTTGGAAGTAATTATCACTTATACTCGGATATAATTATTTGATATGATTTAAAAATAGATAGACTCATAATAAACTATAGACACATGATCACGTGTAATTACTGAAAAAATTGGAAATTCCGACATAATTTTTTTCATAATCCAATATATTAAATAACTCATTATTGTAAACATGAATGAGATCATAATCCAAATATTTATCTAACTCATTCTTTTATATGAGATTAGTAGTATGCAATTGAAACCGGATTTGAGGTTCGATTTCGGTCCGGGTTCGATTTCGGAATTTTTAGCTCTTTTAACGGGTTTAGAGCTAAATTATCAGGTCGGTCAGGGTTTAAAGAGTGTGACCAAACCCTACTCTATGTATTTCGATTTGAGTTTGGATTTGGGTTCGGATTTTGTCGAATTCGGCCAGGATTCGGTACAGGTATTTTGTTCGGGTTTTGAGCAAGATGGACATCCCTAAAGGCTCTTTTTTGGCAAGAATTTTACTAGGTGGTTTAGCCAAAGCGTGGTTCAAGATGATCAATAACACAAGTTGTTTGGTTCTTGCCTACTCTTCCTCAAAACTTATTTTTTTAAACACACAAAATAATCATGAAAAACTTCAAATAGAAAACCCAATACAATGTAATCTTAAAACATATTGTTAATCAAACTCCCAAATTAATATACCAAAACAACCACATATATATTTCTATTTTCTTGAAAGAAATTTTACAAAGAAATATTACATAAACTTCTTTTAGTAGCAACAATTTGGAAATCCAAAAAATCAAGTGGGTTTCATTTTGTATCTTTGGAGAAATCAAGAGATGATATGAGTAGAGATGTTCAAATTTGAGAAAATAGAGATTTTTGTGTGATGAAAACGGTGGGTTTTGCTTTGAGATATTGACTTTTCTTTTTGTTTTAAGTAAGTTGATTGTGGTGTGAAGATGGATGGTGGTGGGGAAATAAATTGTTGAAGTGGTGAAGAAGAAGAGAGTACGGCTGTGTTTTCATTTTTTTTTTTTTTATTTGTCCTTTTCTTATTTAGTATGATGTAGATTGAAATCCAACCTTTTCCAATGGATACCGTTATTCATACTTTTGTGGTTGGGCAACCAACCAACTAGTAGCTTTTTCAGGCTTGGTTTAGGAACCAAACATAAAAAGATGGACACCCCCTACCAAACAGGGCCTAACCAAATGTCCAAATGTTATTCCAATTTACGCGAGCTAAACCTTATCCGAAGAAGGACCTCATTTAAACTTGGGACATTAAACTTTTTGAAAATTTTAAATAAATTACGAAAATTTCCATTTGTGCGAACAAACAACAAAGTACCCCTCCGCATTGTGCTGCTCGATTATTACATTACTGTCACAGTGTCACTTAATAACAAAGAGGGTCGATTATTACATTACTGTCACAGTGTCACTTTCCGAATGTTGCAAAGAGAGTAAACACAACAAATAACAAAAATCACTTAATGGGAATAAACAATCTCTTAAACATACGAGCATACATCCTAACACAACTTGTCATGGATTAGTGGAATACCATAAGGGTCGTGGGCAAATAGTCTTACAGTCTATTGGACATACGCCCTCAATCATACAATCATCCAAACTGAAGATACCTTTATCATGTCCACTATAGTAAGGAGTTTCCATATCGTGCGAAGTGAAGTAGATACAATTGCATCTACATCCAGGAAAATCAAATGGAACAACAGAGAATGAGTTATTCGTACCCAGAAACAATGCACAATCTCCAATGTCTTTAGTTACCACCCATTTGGGCGCATTTGTACAACTAAAATCCAGCTTGAAGACTCGGAACCCTTTAGTAGTACGATAAGATTCAGAATCCTCATCCACCCAATCATTATAATCCCTAATGACCATAAGTAGGTCAGTAGATGTTGCTACAAGATAGTAGAGTGACTCTTCACCCGCCATGGCCATGTCATCGCATTTTCGTAGTGACAGTGGGCTTATGAATGGAGAAGATCCATCACCGTCAAGGCCTTTCACTATACCAACCTCTCCTTTAAAGTCTAGAACATAAAAGTCCCCTTTGTAAAATGTGAAGTCATCGTAATTTAAATGAAGCCCGGGTACTATGGCCCAACAGTCGTCCTTTCCTGACCGAAAGTAGTACAACGACCTCTGATTGTTCTCCATGATAATGACTATAGGAGAGTGAGAAGAATCGGGATCGGGATTGGAAGATGTAATTGCCTTATATAAAAATATATCACGTACTTCGTTGGAGGGCCAGTCGGATATTTCATCTAGACGGAATAAGTCACCGAACAGATAAAAGAGGACGCCATTCTGGTCAGTTCGAGTACCAAACGCATGGGGTAACTTGGTGAGAGGAGGAAGGTGGACTACTTTCTTGGAGAAGGGATGGAGTAGTTGCAACTCTGAATTCTCGTGGACCGTAATTAGCCATCCAAAAGAGACTCCGAGTATACGACGTCCCAATAACTCTGGTATCTCAATTTTATAAGTCAGTCCATCCAAAATACTGAAGAAACCAAGGACACCGTCGTGGGAATAGTTTTCAAATTCGCCGATGTTGTAATCGAGGAGACATGGAACAAGTAGCCATGGAAATCGACCTTTGTGGCGGAGTACAGAAAGTGATCTCCAAGACTTGCAAACACAATCGAAACGGATTAAATCGGGAAGAGAAAGCGGTTTTTTTATTTGGATAAGCAGATCAGGAATCAATTCACTCCAAGGACGATAATCACTTTCGAGATCCATGAATTTCTTACAGAGCGCCTGACCTAAGAGAGGGAAAATCCTAATTGGCTCATCTAGTGGGTAATACTAGTTCACCCAACTTGGAATCTCATCCAAGCACAACCTGGATTTGAAGACCACTAGCCAAAGCCCAATCACACTAATCCAATCCAATCCAAGCCCAAGCTACTACCCATACGGCAATATACCTGCACTGCTATGGGAGTTAAAAGGGTGTATACAGGGACCAATGTTTTCTCCTTCTACTGTTTTTGCAATCTGCTTCCTGTTTCTTGCTTCACATTTCCACGATGAGATACTAAGGTCATGGAGTGAAAAACATTCGAACCGGCTCCTGTTTCTTACAATGCTTTCACATGCAAAAGTGAACCAAATTGCAAAATACGACAAGGGGTATATTAACTATAGAGACTCAAAAACATTCCGACTTAGCGCGGATATAACTTCACCTTACAATGCACATCTGAAACTCACGAACAGTGTAAGAAAAAAACAAAAGAGCATGGTTGTGTCAAGAGTTCACAAGGCCATCAGAACACGAAGGTCTTCCATGCCTATGCGCCCTGCATCTTTACCATCCTTTCTCCTAAAAGCTTCCCTTGCCAACATCTTTTTCTTATCTTGTAAAGCCAATATTCGTTCTTCAATGCTATCCTTAGTGATTAACCTCACAATCTTTACATCCTTCTTCTGCCCAATACGGTGAACACGATCCATTGCCTGCTCCTCAACTGCTGGGTTCCACCATGGCTCTAAAAGGTATACCCTTGATGCTGCTGTAAGATTTATTCCTGTACCTGAAGCCTTGAGGCTAGCCAGAAGCACTGTGGTTGTACATGAATCTTGGTTGCTGAATTGTTCTATCACTTCAGCTCTCTTCTTTGCTGTCATCGACCCATCCAAACGCAAGATCGTGAAACCAGATGCTTTAAGTGGCTCTTCGAGTAAAATCAGCATTTTTCTAAACTGCGAAAATACTATAGATTTTGTAGAAGGGTCTCGCTCTCTGTCTTCCAAAAGGAGTTTCAGCAAAGCATTCACTTTTGAAGAAATGTCACGGGAAGAAGGGACAACAGAACTATCGTCGTCAGTGGGTTCTGGTGGTGCCAAATAGAGATCGGATTCGGAAAGGGATTGACGACAGAGAGGGCAGGAAGGATTTGGGCGCTTAAGAGCTTTCAATATGCAGGCCCGGCAAAAGATGTGAGCACAACGTGTGATGATGGTATTGGATGGTGGAGAAATGCAAATCGGGCAATCAAAGTCATCTCCATCTTGTAGCATTGCAACCATTTTCTTCAGCAACTCCGGCTTATTAGATACATCTGCAAAGTTCCAAATGTCATCAAGTAAAAAACACGTAAGAACTACAACAATCAACAAATGCATAGTATACTTTTGAAAGAATCATTCCATTAGAAATTTCCTTCTGCCAAGTGGTTTAGAAGGCGCTTTCCGATCTACGGATTAAAATACTCTGACCTATCTCCCCTCAAAATAGAACAACTAAAGATATCAAATGAAAAGAAATCACCCGATACACTTCAACAAGTGTCTCGCTCAGCGTCGTGAGTGCCTTTCAAATACATCTTATGGTTGTTCTTGTTTAATTGTAAACATTGGCAGGTATATTAGCTAGAACAAGGGATGCTGTTTAACTAGAATACGGATGTCGCTAAGTAGTTGGTAGATTCTTCTTGCTCAAAAACCTCTGGCAAAATGCAAATAGGAGTAGAAGTTTCACAGCTCTAAAATGAAAGCGAAAAGTTCATTTCATTTGCATCAGTTTTGTAGATCCTTAGTGTTGAAACCACTCATCAACTGCTTAAACATCCTCATTTCTTATTTAAATTTGCATGAAAAGATTTCCCGGTAAACAAGTACAGGCTATATCACATAGATTTTTCTTGGCAAAGAGGAGCTCAAGGTTTGTGTGAATCCATGACATATAAATCTCATCCCTAGTTCTCGTAATAACAGAGAATTACATATTCAAATCCTACAGTTCTGAGACTTCCAACACATCTCTTGCCTACATGCAAGCACTGGACACATACAAGAACAAAAATACTAGATTACTAGGTACACCAAGATACATGGAGAAACATTTAAATTATTAGACCGGAATAGTTATATGCCCTTAAATATATGTGACTGTAAGGAGTAGAAGTTCCTGCAATTGGGTAATAATTCCTCCCATTACCAATCCAAAAGGACAAGAAGAAGATGCAATAAAAACTAATAAAGTAATAATAATATTTAAGAAAAATGGCGAGGGAGGGAAACAACAACTTTCCAATGTGATGGACTAGGAATACACCCTGGGGAGGTGGGAGAGGGGGTGGGGAGAAGATTCTCTCTAATAGAACATATATCTAATGGCCCCATGTGAGTTCTGTGAAAAATTAAAATTTTATAATTTGATTATCTTTAGTTAATTATAAAGAGTGAACGTAGACTATAGAAACAAATGCAACATCATTACCTTCAATATTGTTGGAGGGAAGTAGCAACTTCATATCAGGATACAAGGCGATATCATCACAGATCTGGCGAAGCCGTAGGATAATACTGAGTACAGTTGAGTAATTACGTACTACACTGTTAACGCAAATGTAAGCCTTGACCAAAGTTCTAGCCTCATTCTCCATCTGGTCATATAGTTCACGCTCTCGAGCAGAGAGATCCACAAAACAAGTTTCTATAGTTTTAGGCGGTAGTCCAATATCGATGTTGTCCTTTATTCTTCTCAAGGAAATGGTTCCCATCAAGATCTGCAAATAACTCAATGAAAAGAAAGGTTAGAATCCTTGTATTTCGAACTCAATCCATTTGTTTAAGTATAGTGCAGAAAATTGAGTCAATCATTGGAAACCTTTTGGGAGATGATAGGAGGAGCATTCTAGGTATAACTCCTTCATTTGACTTAGTTTGTATGCCTATGAATGTATGACGTTTGGGGCTTGGGAACATTCACACCTTTAATGTTGGCATTGTTAAGGCATTGTTAAGGAAGTGTTTGTGGAGGTTTGGGATGGAGAGGGAGAATTTGAAGAGGATATTGGTGGTTTCAAGGTGTGGTGTGTTTCATCTAGGTTGGGAGAGTGTCCATGTTCGTAAGCCAAATGATTGTTGTGTATGAAGGGCATAGTGAGTATTCTGCTCGTTTTCAAGCAAGGTATTACTGTATACAAGTTTGGGTGGCAATCAAATTTTGCTTTGAAAGGACCCATCGCTTGGGGAAAGACCTAACAGGGAGGACTATAAAACCTGGTTCTATATGTCAGAACTTTTTTTTATATGTCTGAGCTTTAACAGAGCACTAATGTAACATTTCCTAGAATCTTGGTACTTCCAGGGCATTCAACAATTAAGTTAGTGATGAGTTTCCTCGCATATGGCTAGGCTCAAAACAGTTGAATTGAATAGACGGGGCTCTGACATGTACATTTCTGTTGGCCATTTTGAATTTCATTAAATGGCATGATGTGTGAAAAATGCTCACGACTTGCTACTAAAAAGCATCAGCAGGATACATGATAATAGTATTACGAGATATCATGCAAAAAAATAACCTTAAGTTGAGAAGTACAGATAGATACTAGAAACCATATATGAAAATTGTGTATGTGAGAAGCTCTTCTTATTAACAAGTAGAACAATAAAACACAAAATGACATTACCTGCAGTCTTGAAAGTCCACTCTCATTTCCTTGAGAAAGTGGTCGTTGCACCAGACTTAGCCAATAGCTCTTAATCGAAAATGGTTCAAACTTCAAGAAAGCCATTAGTGAGAACAAATCCAACGAACCATTCTGAATAGGTGTCCCAGTAACAACCCATCTTCTCTTAGCTTTGAGACCAATAACAGCTTGACTTTGTAGCGCCCCCTCATTCTTAATCACATGTGCCTCATCCAAAATAACTCTAAACCACTCCATCTTCTTAATAGGACTTTCTCGATTCTGTTCAGCAGCGAGAGTACTATATGTTGTCAAAACCAAATCATACTTTTGAAGCTCTCTAACAATTTGTGTTCGCTCTCCTCCGTAATACAAGTACACCTTGAAGCTACCACGTCTAGTATGTTCAGTTAACTGTGTTATCCATGTAGACATTACGGATGGAGGGCATACAACTAACGTCCCTTTCGTTCTAACTCCTTCCTCCTCTTTATCCTCAATATGGGGATCACTCATTTTACGTTTCTTGCGCGAATTTACCGCAACCTTTTTCCCTCGTTTTCCCTTGCCCTTCTTCCCCATCTCTACCTCTTCCCTCTCTTCACCACCATTGTCACCTAACGTAACATCGTCTTCTGCTCTGTTAGTAGCAATTAAAGAAAGCAATGTGAGTGTCTTACCTAAACCCATATCATCAGCAAAAATGCCACCTCTGAGAGGGACGGGTCGTTTATCGGTATGGAAATTCGTCAACACATTCATATAACCACCATCTTTCTCTTCCCAAAAAGGCGGTAACTCCTCGCAACTCTCCCTGTGTACCAACCACCCCAACCCTTCTTTTTGATGTAAAAACAAGTTAGGCTTAATAACATCACTAGGTGGTTCCATAGCTTTCATGCCCTCCTTCTTATCCTCATTAGCACTAACTAACATAAATATATCATCTATACTCTTAAAGTCTTTAGCCTTTTTCTTCTCTTCCGCAACCGCCGAGACAGACAATTGAAACATAGGCTCCTCAGGTGGAATAAGCAAAAGCCCACCTCCCTCAATAGCATTTTCAACAATAGAGAATGCATCAATTCTACTAAAAATATGAACTTGACAAGGAAGTCTATACCTCTGTTTAACACCAGGTGTGCTTGGAACAATACCTTCAAGAGTAATTAAACCAGCATCCATTAAAGGAGCAAATACAGCAGCGCAATCACGTTCAACATAACCAACTTGGGCACTCCTCATATTCAAAACTTTTATAGCATTTGAGTCATATGGATTAAGTGGCTCTCTAACTAAACCAATCATTTCTCTTCCAGTTATCCTTCCACTGTAATGTTGTAAACCAACAATACGAACAACCACAAAACCCACCAAGAAAAACTCTGAAGAAGAAGTAGATGATTCCGAGTTGTTGGGGTCTTCTGTTTCTTGCCCATGACTCCATTGATCAAGATTTAAGTAGAGATTTACTGGGTCTTCCATGAACATACATGCAAAGAAAAGTTTTTTTTGTTGGTCTTCTTTTCTCTCTCTCTCTCTCTCACTGAGAGTCTTATTTTGTACCGTTTCTATTTGAAAAAGGCCAAAGCGAGTTTGTTTTATTTTTCCTCGAGATGCGTGATGGAAGCACACGTGGTGGTTTAAATGGGTATGGTAAATACTCATTTTTTCTTTTTCATTTCGAATTTATTCGGTATTCCAAATTTGGAATTTTTAATTAGTGGAATTTGGACAGTGTTATTATTAGACTAGCAAAGTGCTATGCACTTGAGCAAAACAATATTTAGAATGCGTGGGGCCTACAGCTGGAGAGAGGGGAAAAAAAGAAAAATGACACAGGTGGTTTCCCACTCTTCTTATGTCTTTTCATTATTTTATTCTAATAGAGGTTTCAGAAGATATAAAAAAAAAAAAACTGAAAATGACAAAATAATAATAATAATAATAATAATGTGCGGATACTATTACCATTATGCTCATACCCCCGATTTTTTATACCGTTTAAATAGAGGATCAATTATAAGACTTTGGACTTAAAGATGGATTTCCTTTTGAATGTTGGATTATATTTAGGGTATTTATGTATAATTTGCTTGAAATTTATTTGTTTGAGAAATTTTCTTCACAAAAAAATCATATATTCATTACATTTATAATGAAATAATTGACAGTAATTTAAACAAAAGATTTTTAGAGGTTTATAAATAATCAATTTTACCCCGTGATATTAGCAAGAACGAGTTGATTGATCTCAAAGAAGCACGTGAAGTTATTTTGTTTGTTAACAAAATTGCAACTTTCTTAGTCTTTTTCGGTTCCGACAAAAACCTAATCTAATTCCACAAGAGTTGTTCATCCACGAGGAAAGATTAGGTGCTAATTTATTTATTGCTGACGAAGTTTAATATATCTTCAACCACGAATCATTTGATAACACGATGTGTGCATGAAAACATTAGAAAACGTCATCGGAGATGTGTGCATGAAAACACTAGAAAACACTTAATTGTCGTTTATTACTTGTCCATTTTCTCTTTATCAATGTCATCAGAGAGCAGTGATTTTTCGATTGCCTAAATTAGAGTCCCCACCCCCCAAACAAATGCTAGTAAATGAAAAATATATAATGGCTAGTTGGATTCTATTATAACGCTTGGATAAATTATTGCCTTAAATATAACTAGATTTCATAGATCAAGTTATAATTAGGGTTGATAATTGAGATTGATAGCACAGGAGAGAAGAAAAATTCGATTGATTATAATTTAAACAACATACCTTTAGAAATTTTAGAATATTAGTTAATTTTCTTGAGAGATGTCACCAAGAATGGGTGTTTGATCTTCATAAAGCACATGTGAAGTTATTTTGTTTGTTAGCATAATATCACAACTTTCCAAGTTTTTTCTAGAGTCGACAAAGATTTAATCTAATTCAGCAACATTTATTCGGTCACAAGAAAAGATCTGTTGTGCTAATTAATTTTTTGTTGATAAGGTTTAATATATCTTCGACCATAAATCATTTGATAACACGTTGTGAATATATGCCATGAAAATACATAAAACTTAATTGTCGTTTATTAGCTACCCACTTTCTCTTTATCAACGTCATCTAATAGCAGTGATTTTTTGATTGCCTTGATTAGGGTTTTTTTCGACAAATGGTGGTAAGTGAAAAATAAAAGTAGAATAGCTAGTTATTAGATTCTATAGTAGTGCTTGGATCAATTAGTACACTAGATAGAACTTAGATTTCATATCACATCATAATTAGGTTGCCTTGATAATCGACCATTATTAATTCATATTGGGAAAATCCAAATGTGAAAAAATAAGCGAAAGTTCATAAATCCAAACTTGGTCCAGTTCTTGTATACTAGATAGTACGTTTGAACTCAAAATCAACTTGCGCTAAAATTGAGGAATTTTACATTGTACATATTATACTTTGATTTTGTTAAATTGCCAATTTCTCAATAAGCTCGAACTTATATGAATGGTCAATTATATTAATATATGTCATCACTCCCTCTCATCGAAACACGTTGAAAATACATAAGTAGAAGGACTAGACACTTTCACCTAGCAGGAGTGGAAATAAATACACAGGTAGAAGGATTTGACATTTTCACCTGGTAGGAGTGGAAATAAATACACATGTAGAAGGACTTGACATTTTCACCTAGCAGGAGTTGAACTAAGCGACTAAGACCTTCCAGAAACCAGAGGCTCTGATACCATATTAAATTGTCAATCTCCATAAGCTCGAACTTATGTAAATGGTCAATTCTATTAATATATGTTAACAAATTGTCTTTGACTTTCTACGCACACTAGATCGAGAGTTAAAACTACCAATAGATTAATATTACACGAGAGCAGAAAAATTGGATTGATAATAATTATTTAAACAAATTATCTTTAGAAGTTTTAGAAAGAATAATTAATTTTTCTAAGAAACATCACCAAGAATGAGAGTTTGATCTCCATAAAGCACATGCGAAGTTATTTGTTTATTAGCATAATGTCATAGTTTTCTAAGTCTTTTCTAGATATAACAAAAATGTAAATATATAAGCCAATTCAACAAGAGTTGTTCGGCCACGAGGAAAAAATTTGGCGTGCTAATTTATTTAGTGCTGAGGTAGTAATATATCTTCAACCATAAATAATTTAATAACATATTGTGGATATGCCATGAAAACTTACAATAAATGTCCTTTATTACTTTTCCATTTTCTCTTTATCAAGGTGTGTGTTATCTCAATTAGTAGAGTACATCATAAGGCTCTGTTTGGCAGTAGCTACTTACGTTGTATAATGTGGTACTCAACCAAGTTTAGAGTATCCAAGTCAAGTAGCAGATACACGAGAAGTTGGCTACTTTGGCCAGATGTTTGGTCCACATTCTCGTTCATATCAACAATCAACACATATCCAATCATCAAGTTTGTTCATATCAACTTAACACATCCAAAATTTGTGCCCATGTTTCAAGTTGATTTGGCACAATCAACAATCAATCATCAATCACAAAGTAAACAACATATCCAAATTCCCATCTCTTCTCAAACCTTCTTTCACAAAACTTGATTCTTCTTCAAACCCATTAACACAAAAAACCCAATATTATTTTAACTAAAAATGATTTTGTTTGATTCCAATAGCTTAGAAGAGGAGAGTAGATTAATTAGGGGGGGGGGAGGGCTCGATTTTGATTTTGATTTGTCTTTGATTGTGAGAACTAGAGATGGAGTGGATGTCTTGGAGTGAGAGTTTACTTGGTAGTGGAGAGAAGCTTGAAACTCATGAAAGAATCAAACCTCTCTTTTTTGGTGAATGAAGAAGATGAAATGAGTCATTTTTTTCTCTCTTTTTCCGTCTTTTTCTTTTTTCCTTTCTTGTAACTCAACATGTAGATCGAAATCCATTGCTTCCACATGGATACCATTATACACACTTTTGTGGTTGGGCCAACCAACTAGTAGCATACGGTCTACAAAATTGGGCCCAAAATAATAGAACCAAACAGA
The DNA here is from genome assembly GCF_015680905.1 of Coptis chinensis. NCBI lineage: Eukaryota > Viridiplantae > Streptophyta > Magnoliopsida > Ranunculales > Ranunculaceae > Coptis > Coptis chinensis. The sequence goes on from NC_141463.1 coordinate 97,263,202, forward strand.
AAAATCGGGACAGTGCACCCTAACTTATGAATAGGTTGGGCTATTCATGCTGCCAAATAGGGCCTAATTAACATGGACATTTAAATTGGACCAGCCTTTTTTCTACCACTAAATACCCTTGATAAAATATTCAAACAAATTTAAAAAAGACTATTTCGTCTTTTCAAATTTTATTACCGTTTATACCCTTAAGATGAAAGAATGTAACATAGGGCATTTGTGTAATTTCAAGTCGAAAACCAAATACACGCACCATATTGAAATATTCGCGAGGTACGCTTACCATTAATACCAACTTTATTACCATTAATTAATACGACTTAATTACCAATGTTCCGTCTCCCCACTCTCTTAAGCCGAATGAACGAATGCTCTCTCTCTTATGACTAGTGCAAGGACTAAAGGCTCTGAAGGTGAAAGGACCGGTCAGAATACCCATCAAAGTTTTGAAAATCACAACCAGGAAATCTCCCTGTGGAAAACGTACAAACACCTTTGACGGTGACCACGACTACGGCTAGAGATGAGATTGATTTTATAAGATTTATTGAAGTGGAAATGGATAAGTTTAATGGGTTTTTTGTTGATAGCGAAGAGCCTTTTTTTTTCTATATTTCCAACATCGGACACACAAATCACAACAACACAAAACTCAATTTATTTCCTTCACCTCAAAAATTGTTCTCTCAATTTTTTATCATACACAGAAAAAAAAAAGTTTATTATCTTCACCATTGCTAAAAGAATCAGTAACCAATCATTATTCTAACACTAAATCACTTGATCATGTTGTATCTCTCTATTTTAAGGTAACGAATCTCTGACTTTGTTTTTATATGTTGTTGATTCTGTAGTTGTAGTTAGCTTGATGTTTGATGATGATCGGTAGTTAGATTGTTTAACAATGTTTTTTTTTATTGGTGCATGTATTAATAAGATTTGATTTGAGTTGTGATGATCAATATGTTTGTTTAGAATTAGTAGTGTTTAATGGTGTGATTGTTAGTTAATAGTTTGTGTGTTTGCATTGGAGTAAAATTAGTTTGGTAGTATTTGATTCTTCTTATTTGTTATTGGAAAATTAGGTTGAATATAGTTTTACATTGAACACGTAGTTGTTGCGGAATTCTAATATGAAATTCCAATTGCCTGTTGAATAATTGGATTTCTTGATCAGTCTTTTATGTGTTTAGGTGTTGGTTTTTTTTTTCCTGTTAACGCAATGTGGTTTTATGTCTTGATTATGATGTTTTGTTGCAGTAGACGTGTATGGATTCACTGGAATTTGGTGCGGGTGTAATTTGCATGGGGAAATAATGCCAGAGTTGAGAAGTGGAGTTAGGCAAGCTAGATTAAGATCCCAAAACTTGATGATATTAAGCCTTCGATCAAGCAGAAAATTTAGTCCAAACTTTTACTCGAGAAAAGAATAAGGGGGAGGTGGTGTTGGAAGAGGAAAGGGTGGCAATGCTGCAGCTATGAGGAGAGGGTCTTCAAAGAACACCAAGAAGGTCGACCGCCGGGCAGAGGTAGGGGAGTTAATTTTGGTTGGTCTAGATCGAAACCGAGATTCCTCGTGAAGTTCTTCCGAAAGCCGCTTCTTTGGAGGTGCAGAAGGACCAGCTTTAAATCTAGCAGAGGTAGTAAGAGATAAAGACCAAGTAGTGGAAGGGAGGAGTGCCAAGAAATTAGTGGGCGGTGAAGAAGACCCAACCAGTACCCATGTTCTTGAAAAGGTATACACTTACTTTTTATCTTTTTGGTAATTGTTTTTTCTTAGTTGCTATTCATTATACTACCAATGAAATAAACTAATTGTTTGGGTTATGTTGATTTGGGTATTTAGTTATTTACTATTTCAATGGCGTTGTGAACTGTGGGAGTTTTATTTGTGTTGAGCAGGAGTTGCAAGATAGAATTTTGAAGGCAAATGAATCCCCGAAAAGTTGATTTATGTACAAAAAGAGATTGTAGATTTTCATGTGGAGATGGTTTTGTTGGAGAATTACAGTGTGCTAAACTACACTGGCACTTTTTTTTGGTTTATTACTAGGATTGAATTTGGCATATTTATCTAAAAACTTAACTTATGAATCAAAACACAAATGACCAAATTACACTCTCATGCACCTTTCAGTTTGTTACCATAATTTAATAATGATATTTAACACAATGAAATTCTCAGTTCTTTAGAGTACACATAATATATTTAGTGTGGCTATGTTTGGCTAGTTGTATAGGGTCTCCAGTACACTGAAAATAAGTATTTGATCTTCTGAGTTCGTCTGAAGTTGTGAAACAAATCACTTCCTTCCAGATTGAACTAGGCGTTGAGGTTACCATAGCAGATCCTTGAGGCAGGTATTCTTTCACTCTTGAACAATACCCCTCTATTTGAACAATACCCCTCTATTCATAATGTCACATCAGTTTGTATAAGGTAATGAAGCTTTTCCCCCCCTCTATATGTTTTTTCTTATGTGACAATCGAGAATCATCTTCTCTGCAATCACACATTTGATTCCAGTGTTTAAGGACGTTCGACGAAGCACTGCAATCACACATCAGTGGGGACATCTGGGTAACCCTTATTGAAACCTTTATTTTGATTTTTGTTATTGGTGTATTTTGCTTCAGCAAACTCTTAATTCTCGACTAATGAATCAATCGGTCGTTGCCTTTATTTTCTCTATCTAACACACTCTATTATTATTTTGAATCATCATTTTGGAGATATTTAGTTGATTGTCACCTTTTTGTTATCATCTATCCAATAATTTATTTTTAGACCATCACTTGATTGACAGGATTGTTTGTAAATTATTTACTTTTGACTAAGGTCTTATGTATTACGATTTGAATATCAAGTATAAGGTAATGCAAGATTGGAATGTGTCAAATTCGTGTTATTTTTCCTTTTTCTTCAAATGCATTCCCATTGTGCAAATAGACGTCGTCTAATATACTATCGATCTCAATAAATTTAGAAAGTAAATTAACCTGGTTTTAAAGTACCACTGTTGTTGACTCACTATCAGTTACCTCCAATAATTTGTTAAGCAACGTCTTCTCTGCAAATAGTTGTTCTGTAATATTGAGTTATAATTTTACATGATTCGAGTGTACTTTTGTGAAAGTCAGTGTTTCATTTGGTGACAATGGATTTGCAATTTTATATATATGTACTCTTCTTTACGCTTTACTTTGTTTGTTTCTTTCAATGTATATCGTTTTATCCCACAATAATCTATGTTAGTTTATTGGAATACGACTTTTTAAGCCCAAGTATTTGCAATGCTTTGAAGCCAAGAATGTTTACTACGTATGCAAATTAAGACTTTCTTCTATTGGCTATGAATTTTTTACTTTTCTTATTCACTGAATTCTCTTTCTCCATAGCTATTTAAACAATGGGCATCATAGGATAATTGTTTGAAGAAGTACCTGAATGAGTTCATATTGGTCTTTTACTGAAAACCAATAGATTAATTTCACTTACAGGTCCATCACCTTTTCTTCCACCCTGCCATTGTATACTTACAGAATTCTACTTCCTCTATCACAATCTTGGATGCTCAAGGTAAGACACAAGTTAATCTTATTCAGCAAGCTAGCTAGATAATGCTACTTTCTTCTTTGTATCCTTTTTTATTTGTGCATATTCTTATTACCACCTGTCGAGCTTGCGTTATACTAAACAAAGTGTCATCTATGGTTCTATTGTTAATATACCAAATAAAATGTTTGTAGATTTAGGGGTAGGACTAATGGCAGCATGAGAAACATGTAGACCTATTTTAAATGTTGAAATGCAATTGTTCACATGTAATGTTGCTTATACTTAATATATTGCAGGAACATGCAATGGAGACTTTGCATTGTTTACTTGGCACAGAAGCTGACAGAGCATTATATCATATATTTTATTGCTTGCTGCAAGTGTATTGTTCCAATATCATTTGGTTTTGAGATTGTACATTTTTTTTTGGAGTTCACTATACATACATTCTCAGGTAAACACCTTATTAGTATCACATACAATTGGTCACCAATTTACTATGCTTTCTAAATGCATAGCCAGACTCCTACATTCATATAGCCTATTTGTATATGACCTGAGCCTATAGCCTATGTGTGTCTTGGTATGTATTGGCTGTGTCCTTCGAATTATATAAAGTTGTATTGAATCATTTTACAAATGTGCAATAACATTGTGTGAAGATTTTACAGCTGCGTGTTTCATCTCTGCTCAGTATCTCTTTTGTTGGAATTCCAAGCAGGAGCCTACTACCTAACTCCTACTTTTTGGGATTGTGTTTTTTGCAACATCTGCTTACATGATGAACAAAGCGTGTATTCTTTTGCAGGTACCCATGTAGTACATGTTCTTTTGCCGTGTTATTTCTTTTACTTCTATGTTGTTCTATTTATCTATTTCTATCTATCTAAGTGTTATTCTGTTAGGATCATTAAGACTACGTATATTACATCTACACAGAAACTACCTATTTCCACATTCATATACTATACATTTTGTTAGTAGTTTATTTATCACTTTGTTTGTATGGGCCGGGTTTACCTTTATAGGTTATATATATAAAGGTGAAGATAGATAAAAAAAGGAGCTCACAACTCATCGGGTTAGATTTTTATATTCATTCGTTAACACATTGAAGCTTTAGCTTTTTCAAATCTATAATCACCTTTCAAACACTTACTAAACTCGTTATTATTACTATGCCTGAGGCAAATACATGTGTGGCGTATATAAAACCTACCTTATCCTACTTTTGGCCACGAGTTTCTACAACTTCTTATTATACATCAAACATGATTTATGTACATGACACTTTACACGATGATCCACTTTACAGTTCTCCTAGCTTGCTGAGATTTAAGACTACTCTCTTTTTATGAATTTGGTTAGTAATGTGATAAACTTACAAGTACAAGCTAAGTGTAATCTATTATGCATATGAACATCACTCTATTAATGGCTTGCATTAACAGAGAGTCATTTAAGATAGTAGTGTATTTCAGTATCTGGCGAGTTTGTATTATGCTACCGGTCGTACTGGTCTCATATGTTCAAAGTAGTTTATGTTTTGATAATGTGTGATCAAATGGTGTCATATAAGCTATATGTTTTTCAGTTTTCGTCAACTTGCTGTTTTCCCAATTATTTCATTTCGTGAGATCCCTCCATATATCAACATCAACTGTTCCGGGTAATGATAATGCATTGGGACTCCAAAGGCTCTCCAGTGGTGATGCTCTCAAGAAAGTTAAATTAAATGGTGTCCAATTTTCTCGAGCTACGTAATCAGAAAGTGAAGAGTCTGGAGCTGCTGAAATCAAGTATGAGGATAAGGTTAAAAACTCTAATGAGAGAGGTGGACATAATGTTGAAACGGTTGCAACTCAGGTTTTGCCATCAAGGTGCCTCATGAAGAGCTTGGACATAAAGATGGCGTTTGGAGACAAGGAAGGACATTGAGGGGATTTACTGATATGGGGTCTGGCAATCCCACGTCACTTGAGAAGTAAGACAATATAGGCACTGCATAACAGTTTAGAAGTTCAAGACTTGGTTTTGATAAGATTGAAAGGTGCGATCTCTTTACTTGCAATACTTAAAAGGGTTAAAGGTTCTCCTACTCATAGACTTTTCTTGAATATATATAATCTTATATATGATGTTATAACTAATAGAAAAGATTATTTTGTAATGTCTTACTTTGTTAGCTGTTTGGCTCAGTAAAACAGGCCGTCCACCAACTAATAAGAAGCTTTCAGACATATACATAGGCACCCTTATCAAGTGCCATCTAATAAGATGGAACTAGTTCTTGATATTGTTGGTAGCACTTCATCTGACAACCGTTTTATAGGATTGCTAGGGTACACATTGAAGGTCAATGGAGTAGCAGGCTGCTACCAAGAGTTTTTTCAGGCATCCTATTCTAATTTACATTTTGAAAACTTATTAAGCCTTTGTAAGGTTCAAGCGTAGTGTACAAGAGAGCGGCTAAGATGGATGGTGTAGCATAACTTTTTACCAAAACAATGTAAACTGTGTGAAGTATGTAAACTTTTTCCTGTTAGTTTTTTATTCTACTACCTAGCTTCCATCAAGTTCACACCTAATAACCAAATGGAAGAGCACTTGATGATAGTTCAATAGAAAACATCTCAAGAGATGGTGGTTCAAATCCACTAAGATTCTATCCTAACTTTGAGGTATTGCTTCATTAAAGATGCCTTTTATTAAATACAAGTGAAATTCAATTTCATGTATGCGACTTGATGTGCTAAACAAAATAATAAACAATTGCAATAAACCAAATCTAAAAGAACTTGAGACTGAAATTATTTTCAAAATATTCTTCAATATTTTCTGTTAGTCATCTTCGTGTAGAGTACGTGCATTTTGCTAGTATGGATAACTTGGTCGGTTAAAGACACAAGGTATATGATTATACTGTTATACTTCAAAATTTATCATGGTGTTTTTTGTATCTAATCTGAAAACCAGGAAGTAACGGTGGCAATGGGTAGTGTTGGGTCGTGTTCGTGCCGGATTGAAATCGGATCACGAGTTGAAAGAACAAACCCAAACCCAACCCGCCAAACTAACGGATTACCCGACCTGTGACCCGTTAAGTTAGCGAATTTGGATAGGGTTAACAGATAGCCCGTTAGTAAATTTTAACTTTTGAAAACATAAACTGATGAACAATAATAGATTAAGTCTAAATTTATTAAAAAGACATGCTTAATTGTTACAGGACATGATACTACTACTGATCATTATATTTTGTTTTAGGTAGTTGGGAATTTGGGATGATGAAATCTAAAAAATTATAAAACATATCTTAAAACAGGTTATACGGATTGATGACCCGACCTATTAGACTCGGGAACTAATCGGGTCTACTCACGGGTTATTCGGGTTAACATATGTGATCATAACCCAACCTATTTAATTGACGGGTTTGGCTGGTCAACCCTAAATGACCCAAAAACCTTTTCTCCAACCTGAATCCGCTAATTCATGTCAGATTCATGCTGGGTTCGCGGGTCATGTACAAAACTGCCACCCCTACCAGGAAGACAGGAATGACTAAAAAAGTTATCCTTGTTGGGCTTGGAGGTGTGGAATTTATTTGACGGGTTGGGCAGGTCAACCCTAAATAACCCAAAAATCTTTTTCTCCAACCCGAACCCGCTAATTTTGTGTCAGATTCGTGCCGGGTTCGCAGGTCGTCTACAAAATTGTGACCCCTACCAGGACGACAGGACTAAAAAAGTTATCCTTAATGGGCTGGAGGAGTGGAGGCCCGTTTCTAAATCTCTTCCCCATTTTGGACTTGTCTAATTTATTCCCATTTTGGTCTTGGACTAGCCCATGATCCTGCTTCTCGGGCGTGGAGAAGGGACCTGAAGGAACGTGTCCATGCTTTCACGGGTACCCACCGGCCACCGCTACAAAATTGAAAAAAAAAAATTGTTAGAATTACTTTTAGAATAAATACAGTATGAAAAGAATTCATTCGCAGCGCTTGTAAAATCTTTGATGTAAATTTAAAAGAGGATAGAGATGGTTTTGAAATGGAATAGGATCTTTGAAGGTGTTAGGTGTTTCTACCTTCATATTGCCAAAAAGATGTAAAATACGTACAAGTATACAACCAAATAAATGTTGTATTGAAACTTTGGATGGTATAATGGGACACCGGAGCATGTGTTTGGACGACTAAAGCAATTTGTTTATCCAGCTGCAAATCACATGTTAGTTAGATCCAGAGACCACCGACACACTTTTCTTGTTACGGTGTCACTCAAGCTTATTAAAGCACTACAAGATAAGATACCTAAAGAATTCTACCTTCCTATCCAACCATCTTTTTGGCTATCGTTTAGAATGTTATCTACATTTATGCCACTACGTATTTTTTTTCAATTATTGTGTACATTCTATGATATGTGAAACTATGAAAGGCAAAATTTATGCCACATTTCCATTCTTATGCAATATATAATTCTAATTTAGTGAACTCTTCTTGTATCACTTTTGCTCACCCAAAAGGCCTGCCAGTTTACTACTAAGTTTAATGTCAACAAAATCATATACGTCGAGAACGTGAAGTAGAATTATATATTGCATAAGAGCATTTCCAATGCAAGCCATTCTTATTCACCTCCACGTTAGTTCTATTTTTCTTATTTTCTACTGTTTTGGTGAAAAGCAAGGTGAGACTGCTCAATGCAAATGTGACTATTATTTTCGGACGGGATGTTTGATTCCGTCTGAATGTAAAAATTGAAAAAACGCACCGGACCGAATGAAATATTCCGTCTGAAAGTTAAAAGAAAAATTGAAAAAAAGTCGAACATCTTGTCTGAAGTACCCAACTCAGCTACTATATCGGTTGAAGGTTTCACTCTTATTTTGACTTCACTTTTGACATTGGGCAAAATTTTTGACCATTTAGAGGTAACATCTGCATTGAGAATGCTCTAAAAGGGTTTAGCTTCACCGCCAAAACCAAAAACACATGGACACATGGTACCATATCATCAGGCCGAATGGCACATAGAGTTTATATTGGTCCTGTATCATATGAGCTATGACCCACTATTAATAATTCAATCAAGCTGAAACATGACCAGAAAATGATAAATAAGAATGGTTATCGAAAAAAAAATGATAAAGGAAACAGTTTTAGTAATTGTGTGGCAAAGTGAGGACATTTTGCTAACAAGGTCACAATATTCCCAGTTCATTTTCTTTTGTTCTTCAACATGTCTAAAACTCTAAGTACTTCCAATCTCTACGACTCTACAGTCCAGTAGTCCACTCTTCTCAAAGTATTTCCAATTTTCCATAAGACAAAATGAAACCGAGATGTAGCAGGGGCATGAACATTCCATTCTTCTTCTTCTTCTCCTGTCTCATTTTTCTATCTTTTTCAGGATCTTTTGTTCATGCTTACAAGAACTACACAGTTGGTGATTCCTTGGGTTGGTATGACAAACTCAAAAAGCCTACTGTGAATTACCAAAAATGGGTTGCTGGCAAGAACTTCAGTCTTGGAGATTTCCTCAGTAAGTCACTATATGTCAAACGCTTTTCCAATAATGTTATGATTCCCCACATCTCCTTGTGTTCCGTATTACTTTATTAGTCTCTGCTATATCTAGATTTTCTCTTATGTCTTTGTGTTAACCACTTTCTCTTGTGTTTCTTCTTTTGTAGAAACCATCATAAATTAACTAGACATAAGCGAATTTCCAGTAATGAGATTTTTTTTTCTATACTAATTGTGGAAATATGCATTTTTAGACTTTAAAAGATGTGAACTCCTGAAAGCTAAGCCACGCAAACCAAAAAAGTGTATTATTAGGACAAATTCCATTTTGAAGATAGCCACTCAAAAGAAAACAGAGGGCAATCATTTGAAGAATTTCCATGTTATGCATGTTGAGCTACTGACAGAGTGACAGCTGTCAGACTGCACTGGCAACAAGTCGACATTCATGCCTAATTACTTTTTCTCTTCTATTATATATCTTCTAGAACTATAGAAGTACTTAATCTAATAATGATTAGAACTAATCAGGCTAGTGGTTGGTTCATAAATGGTGTGTATGGGTGCAAATGTACAATAACCATACATAGTCCTCAAAGTTATGCGCTCTTTGAGCAAGACAGCAAGTGAAGCACCCACTATTTATTTATTTTTTAAATTTTAGACATATATATGAATCTCTTGTGTAGTTGTTTCCGTACATAAGAATTTTTAGTTTTGTAAAGTATTCCGGTCGTAGAAGATTATTGCAGAACTCAAGGAAGAGGCAGGCAGTCAAAATGCACTTGCAAGTTGCGACGATCACATGGTCATGTGGTGCATAAACACCAATACTTATTCTCTGTGATTCAAGTCGCACCATTTTATTTACACATTTACAGTAAGCGGAAAAGGCCTACTTAATTAAGCGGAAAAAAAAGAAGAAGCAGCAAAAGGCCTACTTATTACTTAAGTGAGTTTACAAGCTTTCGTTCATTTGATGCAGTGTTCAACACCGATAGCAACCATTCTGTTGTCCAATCATACAATTTCACGACTTACAAACGTTGCGATTACGACAATGCTGAAAATGATGACACCACCCAATGGTCTCAGGGTGAGCCATCAGCTGTCACCCCTGACCCAGTCTTCGTTGCAGTTCCCCTACTGAAAGAAGGAATGACATATTTCTTCTCAGGGGATTACGACGGTGAACAATGCAAACATGGACAGCGTTTTAAGATGAATGTAACACATGGACTAGGTTTGCCTGCAAGTCTCAAAAACCCTCCGGCTGTCGCCCAATCTCCAAGGAATCAAGATGATGCAGATTCGACGCCTGATCCAGAAACTACAATATCCTCGGATTTTAATCATCCGAAAGAGTCTGGCAATGACAATGCTAAAAATACATCAGGGTCTATTTCCTTAAAATTGTCCATGAAGCTCATGAACATAAAACTTAATGGTATTATCGGGTTGCTAGGTATTGTATGGATTTGTTATTGATTTTTTATTTTTCTCATTTCATTACATAATATGTTCAATAATTTGTTTGTGTAGGGCCTGTTTATATATAAAACAATTGTAATAAGTTGTTTGGTCTTCATTTTCAAAATATGGGGCACAACTTATGAATAAGGAGAACAGAAATGGCCTGATAACAAGGATTACGTTATGGGAAAGCTAAGATTCTATTCATTCAACTTCAGCCGTCAGAAGAAATACACATGGCTTCTTCCCTGGCATGAGTGGACCCCAAAATTTGTCACTAGCCTCCATTTTAAGTTCTAACTCCCAGGGTAGATTTGAAAAACAAAAAACCAAATCTTACCTACAAATAATTTGGGTATTCAAAGAAAATCATGTACATCAATTTTCAATCCTTATCTTCCCGAAGCTTTTGAATAGATTATCGTTGGAATGATTTGAATGACAGGACATTGTTACATGAGAAAATTTGGTTATTTTTTTAATTTAGAAAAATAAAAAAAAATAATGTACCAGGCAAATCATTGACCAAAAAGTATCTCAGACTGATTCTTTTGGGGCATCCAGCCTCCTAAACATGGTCGATCAACCAAACAGGCAGAGTATATATAAAACAATTGTAATAATGCATTATTGTACATCAAGCTCCTTAGCTCCCGAAGTAATAGATTATCGTTGGAATGATTTCATGACAGGACATTGACATGAGATTGGTTTTACTAAAATAAAAAATAATGTAGTAATCATTGTCCAAACAACTTGGCAGGAACTCCTCAACAACCACTACAACTACAAATAGGTCAATCTAAGATCAAGTCGGAAAAAATAAAACAATCATCAAGACAACGCGGAAAAAAAAAAACAATATCAAGACATAAAAAAGAAAATCTATGCCTATAAAAGAGGCGTCTTCTCCATTCTCAAGGAGGAGACTGGCATTCTCTCCATCTCCAACTCAATTACTCAACATGAACTATATACGTTTGATTTGATTCAAGTTTATTAGAGAACTGAATACGTAGGCAACTCAAACCCTATTCTCCGAAATTGTAAAGTCATGACTAAAATTTACCATCACACTCCTCAAAGAAAATAATGTGTGAATTTCAAAGATACGAGAAAACAAACTCTTCTCCTAACTCCTAATCAGTATGCCAATGTCAAAATGTCTGGTGTGTCTTATATGCTACAGTACGGCAATGACAATCTCGTCGATATTTCGGACATTCCAATGAATTGGATAAAACCAAGCCAATTTTGACTGCTTGGGGACAATGGATGAACAAGAGTTTGGACGAGTTCTCAAACTCTTCCCAATTGTTCGATCTCGCGATTACCACGTAAGATTCTCTCTCAAATACTTGTTGTTATTTTCTATAAACATTTGTACTCATAAGTAACAGCTGACTACGAAACATTAACAAAGTAAACAGTAATCATGACTCTTTGGTAATAATACAAGAATCAAGAGTGGCATTTTATAGATATGGATTGAAAGTTCAGATCGAAGAGCTTATATGAAGAAGCAAACTTTGATATGTCAATGGTTTGATGTTGGGGCGAAAGATTTTATTGGCTGTGTTTGCTTCACAGAATTAAGACTTCATAGAAAACCCGATAGTTGTTTTCTCTTATTTTCTTGCTAATGAGTTTTTGCTCGGAATAGGTCATAAACTCATAATTAAGAAAATTTACATGTCTGGAATTTATGTGATAATCTGAGTCAACACGAAGGCTGGTAGTATGAAACTAAGGTACTAATGAAGTAGTTTAGTTTCTATCAGTTTTTGGATTGGGAAGGTTTGAATTAGAAAATGTTTTTAAGTTTTTTATTTAATTATTTAATTTTTTCCTTTTTACATGTAAAGTTGCATGCTAATGAGGCTTAAGCTTTATGTTTATTAGTTGCATGCTTCACGGGTCTTGCTTCTGAATGCGGGATTTGCTTCATTGACCACCCCAAGAAAGAAATGGTGAAAATTATTCTTCATCATCTCTGGTTAGTGTTATTGCTTGAGTGGGAGATAGTTCTTCCTTAGGTCCTCGAGAAACGATTAATGAAGTATTAAGCTCTTGCCCTGCCCAAGTTTCTCCAGTATTTATTCGGGTTTTTTTGTTGTAGTTGGTTTAAAAGAGCACTTTGAGGGAGCTTATTCATGCGTAGATTTTCCTTACATTTCCTTATATGCATTTAAATAGTGAACTGATAATACCAAACTGGTGTTCCCAATTTCAGCCCGAGTCGGAGTCATCAAGAGAGTCAACTTCTCGTATGGCAACTGCTGAGGTATTTTTTCTGTACAAGTTGGTTTTTGTTTTTGTAGCCTAAAGTTAGTCAATTTTACATGTTTGGCCATTTGATATTGTTCAAACAGCTATCAGAGTGGCAAGATGCATGGGGTGAGGATGATAAAAAGGGAACTGAAATTCAAGACATCAAACGTGATGGTATACATTTCTTTTAATTATTTATTTTGTTATTTCAAATTGTATCTACAGATAAATTACGTTTAAAAAGGTCAAATTGCTCTTTTCCAGGTTGGCTTAGTGGTGTTTTATATCAGTTTAAATGGAACTAAGACTAGATTTACTGAAATAGATAACAGTAGGTTATAGAAGTGGTCCAAGTAAACTCTTATGACAATAAAAAAAATGTAAATTCTTATGCACCCCCCCATGAAGCAAAGCTTGTATTGTTATCCTAAATGTTAGAGAACATGATTTTTTAAGTGTATTCCTTTTCTTATGTCATCTTGACAGGCCTTTAGATTAGGTTGGCTCTTCCGTTGGTGCTCTTTCTTAATTTTTAACAGTCGTCTATTATGGCTGAGTGTTTCTTGTACTGTCTTTACAATCTCTTTGGTAACTGTGGGGTAATCAGTGTGTTTTGCTATTACAGTGAATTAGTATTCTCCAAACGAGCTTCAATGTATTAAGAATAGTGTGTAGGAATGACTGACATGCATTGTCAATATGCAACTTTGTTTGTTTTGTCAAGTTAATCCTGATAATCCAAATTCTTCTGCCAACAGATCCATTTTGGGAGAAATTAAAGCTGGCAGCAGAAAGGGCGGTATGCTCACTTGTTCTTGTTACTAAACTCGCCGACTTTTAACATTGATTATGTGGTGTTTTTGGTAATTGCGGAGCTGAAAATAGGCCGTATTTTATAGTACACACTATTAGTTCTGCTAGGTGATTAAATTGATTGCAGTGTCTATATTGGACACCTTTGAAAAAGAAATATTTCTGTTGGATATTTTTTGACGACTGTGTTTTTTCAAAAGAATAAAAGACTACTGGGGAATGTGTATCGTAGTGGAATATATGTGACTGACTGACATATACTAGCTTAAGAATGACATTCCAGTGATTTTAAAACAAAATTGTTAATACCAGCTAGTTTCCAACTACTGGGTTCACTGGGGTTAGCAGGTGTGACTCATGTATAGCATGACCCTTTGGTTCTCTTCTTCAAGCCTGATCCTCTTTGTTATCTTAATAATTTACTGCTGCATTCTCTTTGTTAAGGTGCATTTGACTTGTTGCAATTATCCCCCCGTCCCCCCTCAGTTTAGAGAACTCTGCGATTTGGACATGTGCTTAGTTTTACTGTCTCTGTCTCTTTGAGTCTCACCAGCAAGTGCAGTGAACTCATCAAGAGACTTACCATACCAAATTTTAAGCATAGAAGTTTTCTTATAATCATAGAATGAGTGCTCAGAGGAATTGTTGTCAAGTATTTGCTACTTCTGTTTGTTTTTTATGTGAATCCAGTGAACAGTCCCTCATTCCGTTAATAGATGCCTTCATAATATGTCAAAATGTGCATCTATGAGAAAATTAATATGACTGTTGCATTTGTAGGTTGGTGCGGCCAAGGCAGAAAGATTTTGCAAAGCTTTTCAAAGTGTTCACAGAAAACTTGTATGCATTTATTTTACAGGACGTTGTAATATTTAATCGATTCAGGCATTTTGTTTCCAACAGTTAAGGTCTTCCTGATTTTCAGGTATGCGAAGAGTTGAGTATGGATGCTGCTGAAAGCTTTTAAAGTTTGACAAGGTTGGATTAACGAATGTTGATGCCATTGTTCTCCTAATGTTCTTGTTGGCAAATTTTGTGTAAGAAATTTGGAGGGGGGAAGTAACCTTGTAAGCAGAACATCAAGTAATGTTAATATAATAGTGGTCTTGTTTTTTGACCAAATAATCTCAGGTAGCATGTTCGACTCTTACAGAGAACACATGTTTTAGCCGAGCAAAAAAAAATCTTTTTATATGGCTTATTAAGGCTATGTCCAATGGCTCCTTATTCCTTCAAAAATCAAAAGGCGCCACGCATAAAATAGATGTCATTTGGTGCGGTTGAACCGAACCATTGAAGTGGGGTAATAAAATGGAATTACGCTCTCTCTATTCTTAAAACACTGTTACAATCATTTTCAGAGATAGAGAGTGAATAGCATTGGACTCAGGCTAACACCATCTATCTCTCTCCCATTTTCTTCTTTCATATTCTTCTATTAAGGGGTTGTTTGTATTTTCAGTTTTCATCATTAAGAGGCACTGAAAAGTAGACATTTGTTAAAGACTTTATTCCTCTCTTGCCCCTCATTAGCCACTCTCCTTTCTCTCCATCACTCTCCCTACAACCTATCCTACAACATATAATCCTAGTGGAACATCAAAATAACCCTTTAAGATTGCTTAAAATCAGGTACTCTTTCTTTTATTTTTTCTTTTGGTATAAAGATCGGTACTCTTTAGATTACTAATTCTTTCTAAGGGCTTATAGATTATTATGTTGTTGTATAGATTAAGTATGTATTAGCTTGCAATCTTTAAAGATTCGGTATTATGTACTATAAAAAGGCCAATTTGTCAGTAGTTTTTTTCAGTTGCATAGTTGGGATTTCCACGCACTCTAAACAATTTTGTTTCAATTGACTCGAGAGAATTCACAAGATACTCATGTACCAGAGAGGAATTGGAAGGGTAGCTAGGTTGACTATTTGATCTCCCCAGTTTTCCAATTTAGACTTACTAAGTGTAGATAGGACTCAAAAAGGACCCACGTTTAACTTCAGCACATCCATTGAATCCGCAGTGTTGCAACTTGCAAGTATTGGTTATTCAAGTCCCAGACAACTCAATGTTAAATAATACCATAATAATATGGGGTTTATTATCTGACATGACGCTATATTAATGCGGTATTATCATGAACCACCGGTCAATCTTATCATGATAGAGTTGGGATCACTGTAATAAATGGGGATTGTCCTTGTTAGTTGTTAGTTGTTAATCCGTGGTATCTAAAAATTTGAGCTTTGTTTTGTTTTTGGAGTTATGGTTGATTAAAACTATTTCTATTTGTCAGTTTTAGTTTTATTTTTATCTTTTAGTCAATTATTATATTAAATGTCACTAGATGCAACCATTTTGGAGTAAAGTCATCCTATTCGTTGTCTTAGGATCTCATTAAATATTTTGCATGCCCAAGCATGATTGCAACCAGTGCCGAAAATAATGCATAGGTGAAAATGCCGAAATGCCGGTGAATATCTTTAAGACACGGGGCATATGAAAATAATGGGGTTTATTATCTGACATGATGTATTAATGCATATTATCATGACCGGTCAATCATTAATGATCACTGTATCATATTAACGATTATAGTTGTCCTTGTTAGTTATTAGTTGGAATTCGTGGTATCTAAAATACTTTGGATTATGGTTGTAAAATATTTCTATTTGTCTTTTTAGTTTTATTTTTATCTTATTTTCAAATAAAATTATCTTAAACCTCGCATACATCTGGGATCTATTAAATATGTGTCTTTGAAAAGTTTTACAAAGATTTCACGGCAAATTTTCAAATCATAATATGTTTTTATTAAAAATAAACCGAAATATGTTAATGAAAGCAACGATTATGATGCATAAGTATTTGGAAATTAAGGGATCAAATTGAGATAACTTTTTTCACTTTGTGGTTTAGGATATTAATCCGTAATTTTCAAATAAAATTATCTTAAACTCGATCTAAGCTTGTATAATAGTTTTATTAGATTTATGGTGATTTATCGGCAAATTTTCGAATCAGGAATATATTTTTATTAAAAATAAACCGAAATATGTTAATGAGATTATGGTGTATAAGTCTTGGAAACTAAGGGATCAAATTGAGATAGCCTCTTCACTTTGTGGTTTAGGATATTAATCCGTAATTTTCAAATAAAATTATCTTAAACTCGATCTAGCTTGTATAATAGTTTTATTAGATTTATGGTAATTTAGCGGTAAATCATCACCGCTCGGTTTACATACTAATGTGTACAAATCACTAAAACAGATTGATTGTTTCCATATCCTCAAAGAATACACTACTCCCACTTGAAAAGATTTATCATATGAGCGTGTCCTACTGAGCGGTGCAAGTTATATTGAATTATTCTAAAAAATATTAGCAACTATGTATAACAATGAGATATGAAAATTATATTAATTACTTATGCATTTAAATTTCTTACATCACTCTTTATAAAAAGGAAGCATCAAACTTTGATAAAACTCATCAATTTTTTTTATTGTTAGGTTTAATAATAGAAGTTTGACTGAAGTTTTGTGAGAATGCCCAATGTGGCGAAGATAATATTGAAGCTACTTGAATAGCAAAACATTCTCAATCACAATAAAAGAATTACGATAAACACTACTTAAAATGCAAAACTATATTTGTCGAGAGATTTATTCCCCCTACATATAATACAAATATGTTTTAGGGTTATTAGTTCAAGTTTTTTATTTTCCATTAATTATTCTTTGAGGTTAGTTTAATGTAGTACGTTGCATCCAGTTTCCAATTTTTCATTAATTATTCTTTGAGGTTAGTTCAATGCAGTTGCATCAAGTTTCTGATTTCCCGTTAATTATTATTTGAGGTTAATTCAGTGCAATTGCATTCACTTTATGATTTCTCATTAGTTATTTATTAAGGTTAATTCATCAGTACAGTTGCATCCAGTTTTTAATATTTCGTTAATTAGTATTTGAGATTAGTTAATTGCATTTGCATCCAAGTTCCAATCTCCCGTTAATTACTCTTTGAGGTTAGTTCAATATATCTGCATCCAGTTTCTAATTTTTCGTTAATTGTTTTTCTAGGTTAGTTTGATAGTTTACAATTTATATACAGTTTGCATACATGTAAGAGTCTATTTTTATAAACTCACTTTCGTTTTTGGTTCATAATTACTCGTAATTACTCATGTGAGAAGGCTAAAAAAGCAGATATTTATGGTTTGAGGTTAGTGCGATGTAGTTACATTCGACTTCTGATTTCCAATTAACTATTTTTTTAGGTTATTTCAATGCATTTGCATCCAATTTCTGATTTCCCGTAAGTTAATATATGATTTTAGTTTAATGCAGTTGCATCTTGTTTTTGGTTTTCCGTTAATTATTATTTGAGATTAGTTCAATACAATTGCATCCAATTTCCGATTTTATATTAATTGTTCTTTGAGGTTAGTTCAATGCATTTGTATCAAGTTTTCAATTTTTCCGTTAATTATTATTTGAGGTTAGTTCAATGCAGTTACATCAAAATTTTCCGTTAATTATTCATTTAGGTTAGTTCAGTGCAGTTTCATCCATTTTTCAATGTTTTGTTAATTAGTCTTTGAGATTAGTTCATTGCATTTGGATCCAGTTTCGATTTTCCGTTAATAATTCTTTAAGGCTAGTTCAATACATCTATATTTAGTTTCTGATTATTTATGCTTTGAGATTAGTTCGATGCAATTATATCCATTTCTGATTTCTCATTAATTATTCTTTGAGATGATTTCAATACATTTGAATTTAGTTTCCGATTTCCCACCAATTATTCTATAAGGTTAGTTCAATGCAGTTGCATTCGGTTTTTGATTTTCTGTTAATTATTTTTTGAGTTTAGTTTAATGCATTTGCATCCAGTTTCCGGTTTTCCATTAATTATTATCTGAGGTTTGTTTAATGTATTTGCATACCATTTTCGATTTCCCGTAAGATATTTTTCAAGGATTTGCATCCAATTTCTAATTTTCCGTTAGTTATTATCTGACATTAGTTTAATGCAATTGCATCCAGTTTTCGATTTATAGTTAATCACTTTTTTAGTTTAGTTTATTGCATTTGCATAAAGTTTTCGATTTTCCGTTAATTACTCTTTAAGCTCAGTTTTGTATTTGAATCAAATTTCCGATTTCCTTTTAATTATCCAATATAGTGTGTAATAATAACTTATACTAATCTATCTGTAGTGTCCTTGCAAACATGACATAAAAAGTAAATTATGCTTGATTTACTGTATGGGATCATCGAAGATTATCCAGTTCTCGATTTTCCATTAATTATTCTTTAAATTATGTATGACTCACTATGTGGAATCTTCAAAGATTATCTACGAATGGGTGTTGTTATATTAATTATTCTGAAAAATATTTGCAAATATGGAGAACTATTATATATTAATATTATATTGATTACTTAACCAAATTTCTTATAACGTGAAAACCTCACTTTCCATTAAAAAAAAAAATAATTCACCTTTGATAAAACCCTTCAAATTTATTTTGTTGTTTAATAAAAGAAATTTGATTGAAGTTTTGTGAGATTGCCTAATAAGGTGAAGTTCATATATATTGAAGCTATTTGAATATCAAAGAATTCCCAATCATACGGAAAGAAATAAGATAAACATTATTTTAAATGCAAAACTATATTTATCGAGACATTCCCACAAGATATAACCCAATTATATTTTGGGGTTAGTTTAATGCATTTATATCCAGTTTCTAATTTTCCGTTATTTATATTTTAAGGTTAGCTCAATGCAGTTGGATCCATTTCCAATTCCCATTATTTATTATTTGAGATCAATTCAATGCAGTTGCATCCAGTTTCTGATTTACCGTTAATTATTTTTTTTGGTTAGTTCAATACATTTGCATTCAACTTCTAATTTCCTATTAATTATTTTTTGAGGTCAATTCAATGCCTTTGCATCTAGTTTTTGATTTTCCATTAATTATTCTGTAAGATTAGTTTAATATATTTGTATCCAGTTTCCGATTTCCCGTTTATTATTTGATAAAGTTGCATTTGCATCTAGTTTCCGATTTCCCGTTAATTATTGTTTGAGGTTAGTTCAATGAATTTGCATCCAGTTTTCGATTTCCCA
Source organism: Coptis chinensis (assembly GCF_015680905.1). Taxonomy (NCBI): domain Eukaryota; kingdom Viridiplantae; phylum Streptophyta; class Magnoliopsida; order Ranunculales; family Ranunculaceae; genus Coptis; species Coptis chinensis. The sequence continues at coordinate 97,282,994 of NC_141463.1, forward strand.
TTGATTATTTCTTGAGGTTAGTTCAATGCATTTGCATCCAGTTTATTTTTTGTGATTAGTTCAGTGCAGTTGCATTTGGTTTCCGATTTCCCGTTAATTATTTTTTAAGAGTAGTTCCACGCATTTGCATCATGTTTCTAATTAATAATTAATTTTTCTTTGAGGTTAGTTCAATGCAGTTGCATCCAGTTTTCGATTTCCCGTTAATTTAATCTTTGAGGGTTAGCTCAATGCATTTGCATCCAGTTTTCGACATTTTTTTTTTATTTTTTTTATGTTAGTTTGATATATTTGCATCTAAGTTTTGATTTTCCATTAATTATTCTTTGAGGTTAATTTAATACAGTTATATCCATATTCCAATTTTCTATTAATTATTTTTTAAGATTAGTTTAATGCTTGCATTTGCATCCAGTTTCCGATTTTCCGTTAAATATTATTTGAGGTTAGTTCGATGCATTTGCATCTAGTTTTCGATTCCCCATTATTATTATTTTTTTATGTTAGTTTCATTAAATATTATATATTTTTTAAAAATATTTGTCATTATTGTTTTGCCATTTTTTTTTTCCATTTTATATTATATATTTTGTGATGTTATTTTCTGTATAATTGTTTTTAACTATGTTTTGAGGCCGTATTAATGATATATTCTAAATAAGTTGGTGTTTTATCATAGAGATTAAAATTGTATGATTTGTAATAGGGAATTAGTTTCTACAAATCACTTATTTTTTAACAATTTTTTTTATTTGATCAAATATATAAGAATTGGAACACTAAAAGTGTTTGATTCGTAATAGGAAATTACTTTTTACAAATCACATATTTTTTAGTAATTTTTTTTATTTGATCAAATATATAAGAATTGGAAATACACTCAAACTCTCCAAATATAAGAATTATAAATACACTCAAACTCTCCAAAGAGGTTCCATGTATGTGGGATTATAGGCTATTAGAAAAAACTATCTTTTATATTAGAGTGCCACATAGGAAAGAAAAAAACTAACTCTCATATTAGAGTGTCACATAGGAGAGAGAAAATCCTCAATAAGAGGTCTTTGCTTTAGTATATAGACAAGGGTTTTACCCGGCCATATGGCCAAGCTCTTTCGGAAATTTTCCTTGGGAATGTTTTTTTAAATTCAGTGGTCAAAGTTGTTGTAAACTTAAAAACTGTAAACTTCACATTAAGTTCCCCAGTCTCAATTGCACACCTGAATATCATATTTAACAAAAGCTTGATGTCAAAATTGATAACATTCAAGTTAATTTTTAACTAATTTATCTCATCATTGGGAAAACTTCATAAAACTTATAAGATCTAATTTTCTTGATGTATCTGTAATGCCCGTATTTGTAATCCATATTTATTTATTTATTAATTAATTAATTTATTTATTTAAAATTTGTTGGATAGGATTTGGGATATGTGGGCCTGATTTCTGGGCCCGAGTCTGTGTTGGGCTTAGGTTTCAAACCTAGGAATATATATTCATATTTTTCCAGAGAATATATTTTTTGGATAAAAATAAAATAAAATGGAGGCGGAGATAAAAAAAACTCGCTTGTTAGAGAGTTAGAGCGCAACGACTATGAGGGATTCGTGGAGCTTTTAATTAATGTGAGTAGTTTAGTTTTCTATTTTCTCGTCTATACAGAGATAACAGTTTTATTGTAGTACAATGTTTCCGCTTATTTTTATGCTTCTTCTCTTATGTGATTAATCTTGTCGTTATTGTTAAATTGGTTAAATATTAATATATTGTTTTGCTAAATTATTGAAAATTGTCGGAATTGGTGGAACTCTGAAAAATGGAGTGCTGAAGCTATATGGGCTCGTTAATGGCGGCGCGAGCCCAAGAATCGTCCTGCTTTTATTTGTTTGAACTCTTTTGATGTGGTTTGAACTTTTATTGTTGTGGTATGGTTGAAGAGTTTTTGGTTGTTATTGTAAAGTGTTGGGCATGTGAATTGAGGTTTGGTTGGGTTCTGTCGAAGCTCGCATTGGGGAAGCTGTTAATGGCGGCGCGAGCCAAAAATCATTGAGACTACTAATTGAAATTTGCAGGTGGTCATAATCTAGGTGTTTTGGGTTGAACCAACGGTTGGTGGTAGTGAGTGTGTGTGAGTATTGATGAGAGGCGCTGTTTGGGAGCTTGAAGATTTGTTAATGGCGGTCAAGATCTAGATTAGGGAGAGATCTCGACAGTTGTTAAAAGGGTGTGGTGGGTTAATTAAAGTTGTTTGGTTTTTGATGAGGAGTGAAACCGAGAGGGGATGGAGGACGAGTGGTGGTGGTGGTGGAGGAGAGCTGCTCACCAGGTGAGGAAGATGACCTGTTGGTTTGGCTTGGGCTTTGGGCCAAAGTCTTTAACTTTTGTTGGTTGGGCCGGAACTAAGTTAGTTTGGTTTTGGGCCTAAACATTTGTTAGTTGTTGGGTCAGAACTGAGTTAGATTGTTTGGTTGGGCCTTGGGACGAAATTTGTTTAGTTTGTTTTAGGGCCAGTTTCATTTTCGTAGCCAAAAGCATTACTAATGGTCAAATATTTTGATTTTATAATTACACGGTATTTGATACCAATATGGTATTGTCATTGAAAGTTTTGCTATTTTTTATCCTTTTTTTTTTCTTTGCATAATCAAAATATTCTATTTTTTTTAGAAACAATTAATTTCACTAACATACAACAATTAAACTTAAAATGAAAACATATAAAAAAAAATAGCACAAGAACATAAAATGACCAACAAATTTTCCAGAAGTAAGCTTGTATGAGTGAGTTAATTAATAATTGTTACAATCTAAAACAGAAATGGAGTTACATAAAATCGTCTATTGGGCATTTGTGCGCATAATTACATGGTTCTCTTTTGAATTTTGTCTTCACAAAAAGATCATAAATTACACCCTGCTTCGCAAACTCTTGTAACACCAAACCACTTTTATTGGGTATAAGTCAATCTGCAAACAATAATCATACAAATCAAATCGCTATAAAAAAAATGAGATAGGAAAAGGTAAATGTTGACATTATTACTGTACAAAGTCAAAAAATTGCCGAAGTTATCAATTGAAAGAACAATAACAACGCAATATGTCAAGCTTATGAAATCCAAGTGATTTAAAGGAAGTGCATAAGATAACTTCACATCAGCCTAAAAGAGGCATCTTTGTGCAGGTGAACAAAGGCAACATTGTAACCAAAGATTTTGGCTCCAACACCATCTCCTAGGAATGGAAAAACTAGCAAGAGAGTGCACTTTGTGAGAATTATCTCATTAAGGAAGTGGCTGATTACTAAACTTAAGGTTGGGTAAGAGTGTAAGACAAATGAGCATTTATAACATTCAAGTCAATTGACTTCAAACACTACTAAATAAGATCTTCAAACAGTTCATTTTGATCATTCAAAGATCATGTAGTTTCATGTAAATCATCTATAAAACTACGCGGGGGGGGTTCGGTGTGTTGTTAAAATGTGTAGCAAAGAGTGAACTCCTAGTGAAATTTTGTTCTCAATGCAAGGAGAAATTCATTGACTTGGGTTAGATCATACTTGAGAATGCTGAAGTGATCTGGGTTCTGCCTCCAATGTTGACATTAGTAGAGTTCGAAGAAATATGACAACTTCTGGGCAGAACTAGCTTCTGGAATTGTCTGGTGACCTGCAGAACAAAGTAGATCAAACAACATTCATATCCAGGAACTTTAGCATCTCAATCAAACAGGTGTTGAGGTTGCAAACAAAATAGTAAGACAATAAGACCAAAAGAAGTACACATATGGAGAGAACCATGGAGTACAAGAAAGATCCAATGGCAATGTCACGCCCATGTGTTATTAGACAACAAATCCGATACTCAAAAGAAATAATGCCTTCATAGAAGGACAAGAACTCGTCTTTACAAGATGTCTGTGCATTAGTGAAAAAAACTAGAACAAGGAAGTTGCTTTATTTAAGTTGGAAACTACCTCACAAAATTGAGCTCTGGTATGATGTATGCGACGCTGAGCACAAGCTGCAAAGTACGGAGTGTCCATGCTCATCTCCATCAATGGTTTAACCAACAAGTTCAAGAGTTTGAAGTCCAATGGCTTCTTATTCACTACAACAACAAAATATTGAAATAGGACACCATAAAATACCTAAGAAAAAAAGCAATTCATTTCAAGAACACTTGCTTTTCTTTTTATTAAATGCCAAGCTTAACTGTCACATACTCAAGTGCAACTCAAACTTAGATCTAAGTATACTAAAAATTAAACTTAGTTGAACATTAGGGTGAATTTTAGTGTCACAAGCACAACCCAAAAGATTATTAACTTCAGAACCTGTGTTCTGACACAAAATCACCCTTGTGTCAACCAACCACAAAAGTTTGTAGTAATTGTTACCTAAACGAAACTAAAGTTTTAACTCCATTATATTATATTTTTATACTTTATATGACAAAAAAAAAAACACTAGCAAACAGTTTTGCTAGAGAAAGCATATAAATGACACCAAAATAGATCAGATATGAAATGAGCCTAGCATAACATAAGCTAAAGCTGGCAAGAGTACCGTTAAGTCAGGACCTAAGTTCCATTTGGTGTTAATGGCACTCCCTTGATTCACTATACTAAAAAATGGTGAAAGAAGCCACTCACAGATATAATAATACATTGATGTTGAAACTTATGAAGCTTTCGTTAAATCAATTATTAAGTCCAAGAACTCAAAGTACATCAAGTACCAAATCCAAAGTCCGTGCAAAATTCATTGTCACTTCACTAACCAAATAGCCAATACCACCCGATTTTTATTTGTTTAGTATCTCTTCTTTCAAAACTAATAACAGTGAATTATTTTGAACAATTGTACATACTAACATACATGCAATTGTCAATACCACTATGACTATCCAATGTAGGTGAACACAAATTCTTTACTTAAACTATCGATTGCAAAGCATCGTTACTAAATATAAAACAAATAACTAATTATTAACCCAAAGTTCCCATTGTTAATGCAAACAAATAACTAATTAGTACAAAGTTCCTAAATTCTACCATAGTAGTATATCTCCCTAAACCCAAACCAAATAATTAACACCACCTTTTTCAATTGTTCCTTCTAGATAAATAAAAACCAACATCAACCCTTTTAAAGAACTGCTAGAAAATTTAAAGAAAAAGCAATTCGCAAGTCGCAACATACTTACAAGAACTGCTAGAAAATTTAAAGAAAAAGCAATTCACAAGTAGCAACATACTTGGACAACAATACAACATAACCCGTCCTTTATGAGGAAGTAACAACGGACTCTTTAAGCAATATAAGAAACTAAAAGAAAAACAACAAAACCAACAACAAAATATAAAGGGAGCATTGGGTAGTGCTAAGAGGTCTTAGGAGGTATCTAGTCCGCTTGTGCACTGGTTGCATCTTGTAATTGTAAGTGAGCTTCTCTAACACTTGTACCACATTGTGCAACCAATTGAATAAAATTTACTTAAAAAAAAAAAAAAAAAAAAAAAAAAAAAAAAAAAACCATAGCGATTCCACACCAATAATTAAACTGATCCACAAACATCTCCCTTGAATATCATTAAAAAAAGTAGACACACCTATGTGCTAGCCTCAGATAAAACACCAAAAGTTATATAAACAAAAAAAAAAACGAACTATGAATTCTACTACAATCAAGGACTACGTACCTTGAAACTTTGACAAGAGAAAGTCTAATGCATGCTGGTGCTCGTTGATTCTTGCTTGTTGGGCATCAATTCTATCTCAGGTTAATGTACGAAACTTTGCTAGAAGGCTCATTGCATCATCTGCCCTCATCAACATACAATGTAGAAACCACATACCACTATTGGGAGTTGTGTTACACACCACATAATAAAGGCATGCAATTAAGTAGATAGCCAGACTAAAAGTTTCACACAAAATATGACTAATTAGAGAGAAATCTTCTACCTGCACTTACACCTATATTCCAAATAACAAAACAACTATTCATCCATTATAAGTAACATCAATAATCTACTAGCTAGGAGTTATAGATATATGGATCACAAGTCTAACAAATGAAAGGCTAAAGCCTATCAACACATCAGAGAGAAAGAAAACTGTCATATTTACATTGTTTAGTGTTTTCCCATGTGCAGTACCCAATGTGTTTCAAATTAAAGTATTAACACATTGCAATTTGACTCAAGTTTGGTACTCTCACAGTACCTACGACACTCCAAATAAAATGCATAACCAACAGTCCATATTAAATTATTAGCATCCTACAATATTTAACTTAATTTTCACACCCATTTACCAATTGAATGCAAAACCAACTATGTTCCAATACTGTGAAGCCTTGCACATAACTTAACTTCCAGAATCCGAGCAGTTCCAGACACGACACATCAACAATTAAGAGCACAGTAGTTGGTATTTCACAAGCAAGCAAACATAGTGTCCAACAATATTTACTATAAAAAGACTACCACGCTATTAAATTTCTAAGAATCAAGTTGTTGAAAAAATATATATAACCGGCCAAAAACAAAGCCCTTTCTTCTACTTCAATAACAACCCAGAGTCAAACCATACAAATGTATTTTAGTGGTTGGGCAGTGAAGGAACTGAAATTGAATGAAAAAATCACAACTTTCCCATCTGAATTTCCTACAAACAAGTTTAATGAAAGAATTTTTCCTTGCAACTTACCAAGCTTTGGTTGAACGAATGAAGAAGGGAGATTAAATTAGAAACCCCTCTTCTAATCTCATTCCGTTCCAATCCGATTTAAAGGAGAGTGAATCTCTTGCAATTACGGAATGCTCTGTACACAAAAAATCTAAATTTAACAAAAAAAAAAAAAAACTAGAAGGATTAATTAAACAAAAACAAAAAGGTTGCCTTCTATTCTAATCTGATTGAGAGAGAGAGAAAGAGATGGAGGGAAACTTGGTTGGGAGGAACTCGAGGAAGAGGCAGAAGAGCATAGGGTTTCTTTTATTTTTTATTCTTTTTCTACCGTTTTTACGGTTTTACCGATTCTTTTGATTTTTTGGACTCCAATTTCAAAACAATAGGCACCCAGTAATGAAAATATTGGCACTGGAAAATTGGGAAAGACTGGAAAACAATTTTCGACAGAATTGAGTGCCGCTAAAGATACCAAATTACTGACGATCTTTATAAGCGTCTCAAATGCTCTGACAACTACTGACGCTATTATCATCGCCGAAACTTACAAACTATTTAACTACGCATTTAACGTCGCTGAAAATTTAGCTACAATATTTTTGATGTCTCACAATACTATTTAGGACGATACAAGCATCGTTAAAGTCATAATTTTATCTTGGAGACAAAAAACTATTACCGACGATAAAAAGTGTCGCTGATAGTATCTATTGCCTACGCTTTCCTAACGTTGCTAAAAGTTTCGTCGCTGAAAAGGCCATTTGTTGTAGTGAATTCAGCTTTGATCGATTTCTAAGTTATCCAACCTTCACAATGCCCTTAGTTTAATTTAAACTAACCCTTTGATGATACTTGTATTAGGTGAACCGACATAGAAACCTTCAAGCACTTTAAGCTGCCCATTACCACAATCCCATATATCTCAGGCAATCGTCAGATTTAGCTTCAAAACAACAAACAAAATACAATTAAAACAAAAAAAGAAAAAAAAAAATTGTTTGGGCCCTAAAAAAGAACCAAACTTCACAAAACAAATCAATTTAACTACCAACTACTACCCAAACTCAAAAAACAATTCCTAGCACAAAATACAACTTATATATACACCTATATACTATCATGAAGAACTCCAACAAGTGGTTATATGAATTGATCCTCATGGCAGTCGCAACAACAAGTAGTTACCACATAGAAATTGAAAATCAGACGTATCTAGTTATGTAAGCTTAACAAGTAACGTAAAAGCACATGCCAATAAATACAATGCTGCAATGTGATAATGCTACGTATGCCCATCTTAGTAAACTCATTAAAACACCCAAAGACACTCTTTATTGGTGCTATGTATGCCCATCTTAGTAAATTTATGTTAACTTAACTTTAGTTAATGGCAACCAAAGATACTCTTAATTAGTTGAATGACAACTTTTTCTAACAAACAAATGATACAAGAAATTAAGAGACATGAATATGAACTCTAAGAGACAACACCCAGTGCAATACCCTTAAAACCTATGTGTAAACGCACTTGTTAACTATGGAAGAAAAGCTGCAAATTGAATGCATGCAAAATGTGAATATCTCCAAGGTGCAACAAAACTTGAAATAGCAATTAATACCATCACAAGACATGTAAAGAAACAATATCCATGACCAATCAATTACAAACTTAAACACTCAAGTCAATGAAATAGCTATAAACTTCTAGCAAAGTGATGGTCTATGGGTAGGAATTATGGCCAGGAGTAGACCAGTGTACCGGGGGGAGGGGAGCAAAATTTCCGAGTTCTCAAAGAATAGAAATACAAAGAGAAGTCCAAATCCTCTTTCGTGGCAACAGAAGGCAGCTTTTTCTAATTGATTCCAGCAAGCCTTTAAACAACCTTCTAATTGAAGATATATGCTTAAAATCCAGAAAAACTCGGTCACAATCAAAATCCAGAAAAACCTTTAATTTATTTCTACTATTTTTTAGTTACTCAAAATACGAGGTGACAAAGATAATTAAAACGCAAATGCTCGTCTAAGCGAGCTGGTCTTATGAGGAAGAAGGATAAAATCATTATAATAAACAAGATTCCAAAAGTCCTTGGCCTTACAATTTATTAAAAAATCACCACTTACCACAATAAGAGTTGCACTTTACCTAGACAAGTGATGGTCATTGAGTAGGAATTATAACCGGAGTAGGATTGGTATATAAACTAACCTTTTAGGAAAACGTCATCTTCATTTAATCTTAAAAACTATATAGCCCAATCATCCATGAGACCATAGAGACTTCTCTGTCTCTCAGCCTAAAAAAAAACAAAATCACGATATAAGAACCTTTGCAGACATAAAATCTATTTCAGTCTCGTTAAAACTCTGCGAAAGAAGAAGAGTGAAAGGAATATAATTTAGTTTATACTTAATTAATAAGTAATAACTTGCTCATTTTGAACCACATTAGAACCTATAGAAAGAAACAACTACCCGAAGAATCTTTGTGAAGTTGGAAATCTCATCTTCACGAATTTGGACGGTAAAGCTTTCATATTTCAGCATATTTTCATACAATAAGAATATCCCATCCAGAGGAAAGGTGTAGAATTAAAACAAAAATACAAATTTACAACTTGCAAGTATGGGTCTGCATGCATAGAGGGAGATTTAAATCAGAGGTTCTCTGATGAACTGCACACCTTCCATCCTAATTTCAGGCTTACAATATACTTCTATAACCTTTTTCCAAATTCTGGTAAAAGCTAGTAATTGGACTTAATACCTGAATGACCATAGGAATGCATCCATGTAAGACAATATTTTCTATGTGACCACTCCAACCATCTCCAGGTAATACAACACAGAAAACAGAGGTGGCAAGATCCTCATAATAATTATTGGAACACACAGTGGAGTCACAATCACATCTTCGGTATGATGTTTCCCAAGTTTCCCTTCTTTGTCAGGGATTGACCCAAATTCTTCTGCCAGTTTCTGCCTGATTCCCATGCTATAATTGTATAATCAAAACAATGTCATCACATTGGTGTCGAAATGGTATGAAAGAAATACATAACATTTAAAAAAATGTACCTCAGTTTACATACGTAGCTTTAGGTAATTAGGCCTTCCATTTTCATAAGCTGGGCCTAAATTTCCATTGAAGTAGTAGAAAAGTTTCTTACGCTCCTTATGGGGCCAGCATCCATGCAAGGTTCAATAAATTCTATCCTATCAACATGTCAAAGTTGAAAGCTATCGTCGTAAACCAGTAAAGTTCCTGGGAGATTTAAACACCAGGATAATAATGCAATGAAAGAGTACTTGGACCAAAGTCTCAATCTCAAGGAACCTGGGTCCGGGAGCTTCCACGCACAAAGTACAAGATCTTTCTCAGAATCCAAGCATGGATGGTTGCCTCTTCTAGTAGATGGAATGTCATCCCAGTTCTCATATATGTAGAGAGTAGAAGAGAAATTAGAAAGATACAAACGAAGAAATAGAAATGAAAGAAAAAAAAAACGAAGAAACCAAAACTACACAATCTGAAATCTACTTACCATAAGACTCAACAAACAAAACCCCACACTAAAGTTTTGATTCTCAAGGCAGTTGTATCATCAGGCAAATTATGCATCGATTACATTGAGAAACTAACAAGGGAGGGGATAAAGTGTCTATGGAAAATTAAAATGGTAAGGGTACCCTTTGTCAAGTTAGTCCCTTGCATGAAAGGCAAGGCCCATCATTTTTATATGTAAGAGAATAGAACATAAATATATGAATGATTAAAAAGAAGTTCTACATGTAATGAAAGGAAATAAACTATGAGAAATCAATTGTTTATGGAAATATATATATGTTCACTGCCAACTACAAGTAATTCAGTAAATAAAGGTAAATTTCATGCATAATTAATGAAAACAAACTACTAAAGTTTCAAATGTCTAACCTGCACACTGGATGAGGTCGACAATTCGTGTTAGTCCACCTTTGTCTAACCTTCACTATATGTTCTAGAAGCTATGACCATGCTATGATAGAAGCTTATAACTACTTCACCAGCAAGGGCCTTAGTATCACATCTCTTTTAGAAAAATTGCTTGTGGTAGATCAGTAAGAGTTGCACTCCACCTATATAGGTTCTCTAATGCAGACAAGGAACTCAAGTAACCACTAGCATTAACCTGAGTTCACATAACAAATAGCAATGATGTAATACAGGTAACAAAGTATTCTTATATTTCTTTTCCTTAATTTGACATATATGTCATTAAAGTTAGCTCACTACATAAACAACAACCGAATAAATTAGTTTGCTTCTGGAATTATAGAATGGGCTTGACTCGAGGGAAACACAATGTTCATGGCAAACTTCTGTAACATTTAGTGCAAAACTTTCCTGGCCGGTTAGTCCTATGAATAGCTCATCCAACTGCTTCACGATTTCCTACCGGTTAGTCCTATGAATAGCTCAACCAACTTTCCTGCCGGTTAGTCCTATGAATAGCTCAACCAACTGCTTCATGATTTCCAAAGGCAGTAGGCATTTACTAACAAATTAATGACTCTATTTTCAAACAAAAAAATATATAAATGACCCTAATTTTCCTTAAAAAGAAATACCCCACTCCTCAGTTCTACCAAATAAGAACGAATAGCAAGCTAAAAGGTAATTGATTAAAAGAATAAAAGGTTACAAGGAAAAAGAATAAGAAGTGTTAAGAACTGTATAGTATGGGTATCCTTAGTTGTGTACCTACCTATTACATCCTACATTTAGCTTATGAAACGGAAGTAAGTAGTATAGTGGTTCTCTAGATTTCTCACAAAAGGAGGTTTGTTGTCCCACCATTTACTTTCTCCATTTTGCAATGATGCACCATGTCTCGCACAGCTATCCACTACACCAAAATTGGATATTTGTAACGCACACTTTTTTTTATTTGTAACGGTTTTTTAACGTAAGTGACTTGCTACTATTTTATTGCCGTAAGGAACTATTGTAAAGCGTTACTTTAATTTTCAGTAATAATTGAATTAATTTCTAACGTTTTTACTTAATTTTGTTGCGGGCAGTTATCGTCAGGCAAACGTTCTTCAAACTCAAAATAAACTGGGAAAAAAGTTAAACTGAAAATTAGAAATTTTGGTACGAGGGAAACTGAAAAGAATTAAACTCAACCGAAAATTTCAGGCTTTTCACAACCCCTCTTAACTAAAATAAAATAGATGAAAATTTCAGGCTTTTAATTTTGGGGTTCGCTGCTTGTGTCCTCTCACTCTGCCGCCGTAAGTAAGTACTGCTTGTGTAGTAGTTCTCATGGTTGAAGATCTTTAACTAATTTCTATAGTTGTAGGTCCTGCGAATCTCCTGAACAATCGGTCTTGCATGATGCAAGATCTAAATTATTATAGCTATTGGCGACATGAAGATCAATGGAGTTTTGATATGCCTGCTGCCGGAATTATTTGTCTTGAAGTGCCAAATCTTAAACTTGAGGTATGTTGAAATCGGCTTCTGGTTTTTCATTTTATATATTAGCATGTTTCAATAGCGCCGCTCTGTGGGATAGCCACTGGTATGTGACTAGGTGTTTGGTGAGTTTCAAAACTGATTACATGAATTCAGTATTCTCTAAGACTTTTCAACAATTGGAAACTGATTAGACGACTATAAAATCTGACTTAACTCATCTTATATAGTGCTGCCAGGTAAACAGTGTTACATTAATGTTTTTTAAAAAGATATTCTTCCCATTCTTGCTTGATTTGATGTCATGAAGGTTATTGTTCAAAGTATGCTAACCTTCTTGGAAACAACAAAAGGTGTCCTATCTTGAAACCATAACACTTGCAGTTTGTTGTAAGCAAGATTAGCTTGGACTGATTGTAAATTCAAAGAAATTATGCTTGCTTAAGTTATAATACTTCCAACAACGCCTGTACATTTGTTAGAATGTTTACTTGCGTAAGTTTCAATGCTTCCTGCTATTAGTTTACTTTCTTAACTATATAGGTGAGAGTTTAATGAATCTTCGAAAGGTTACTCCCTTATATGGAAACTATAGTGTATGCTTATTGAGGTTTTGTAACATAGTTTGTGTTTGGTTTTATATCAAATTTACATTATTATTTCATCTTTATGTTTGTTCATTTGTTCCATTACACAATGCCTGTTTTATCATGATCAATTCACTTCATAATTCCAATTAACTACCTGATGCAATTATAAATGGACACCCCTCCTTGTTCTGAATACTATACCCCTATTTATGGAGCAGATGTGACACCCGATTTCCAAGTATTTATGGAACACCTATACTGGGAGAGTAACAGTAACTTTATCCACTGGAGTTGATGATATTCTTTGTTGCATGGGTACTTCATGCCACGCCCGAATCTCTGCACTGATGTCTAAAGCTGACACTCGACACTTGTACCGAACCTTTGCAACACAAATTGACATTCTATTTACTTATTTGAAGTAGGGTAATAAAATATACGATGTTTGTCCTGAATGAACTCTATTCTGCAGGTAATGTGATAATTTCTCACGAGCCCATTATACTGGCTATGGGCTCTGAGCCTCTGAACACTCTTAGGCTATGGGCAAGAGATAGAAAAGGTATGGTCTGATGAAAAGCTTCAGAGGAAGCTTCCTGTGAGGAGAAGAGGAGTAAGTTGTCTTGTAGTAACTTGCCTTCAACAGAGGTGAATACATACATCCATTTGTAATCAATTAAGTTTATAGTTTACATCCATTTTTGTTATTTTTCCTACCTTCTAGACTGTTTAGAAGCTTGTGTCGGGTGGAAGGAATTGGGAGAAGCTTTAATTTTGACGAAAGTACGTTGCATAGTACTTGGACTGTTTGGTAGTTGAATTGCTTACTACTATTTGTTCTTTTAGCGTGAGCAGCAATACCTACTTGGCCCGTTTGATGGAATCCTTTGCAGTGCTTTAGCGTGTAGGAACTGTTCATCTCAGGTTCGAAACGTTTTTATACTTTTGATTGATAAGTATTTATATGAGATCCTTATTCTTCTTGCAGGATTCTCTTCTTCGTATCAGATCTAAGTTGGCTTCTGAATATGTGTTCTTTTACCAAAGTATCAAATTTATATTAAAACGAGAAATGTAAAAGAAATACATTAAGCCAAGTATAAGCCTTTGTCTTTAGAGGACTAGAAATCTGAGTTACCTTTGCTAGGATAAGTTTTTTGGTTGCAAGTTTGTAATACATGTTAAGAATGCTCTTTAAAATGGTAGCAATAGTGTAAAGCGTGTAAGCGTATGTCTAAAAACATTGTATGGGTTAGGTTTTGGTCACGAAAACAAAAGGGTGTTATCATTAGATGGGTCCTCTATAAAAATATATACATCTGTTTGTGGCCTATCAGCTTATGTGCACCCTACAAACTATTCTTCGTGTGTTTAAAACACGGGGTACTTGGAGATGTCAAGTCCGAGCGTGAAAAGGCACATTCATATAATAAGTCCATAACCGTTGAGAACTCTAAACCGAAAATTTACTTTAAGTAATCCCATTTATTCAATCTGTGGAAGTCTTTTAGATGGGGGAAAAGAAAGCCATTGTCCTTTAATAAAGATTTTGATCCAAGATTTTCAAAATCGTCAATTAAGTTGATGCTTGGTCCAAATATTCACCATTCACCAAGGTGTGGTAGCATTAAATAGTCAACCCATTATGAAAGCATATGAGTAACGTATTTCATTGCCTCTTTGTTCATCTATTGCTTTGTCTTTATCTTTTCTATTTGCGCGTCTGCTTGACTCAATGGGTTCCGAAGTTTTTCCGCGGCTTGCCTTTGTCCCCATTGTTAGATGGTAGTGATTCCCTTGTATGTGCATTCGGGATTTGGTTATTAGTGCTTCAAGATATGTTTTATGTTCCAATTAGACTTCTATTGCTTTCATGGTAATTTAAATTATCGACATTTATTTCACTTTTTGATTTTCCTTTTAACCCGGTTAATGGGATCTTCATTGAGGATTGCATTAAGAAGTTCCTCTGTTGAACTCATAAAGAATTACCGCTGCAACCAATGTTGGCATAATTCTGCAATAAAATATTGATCAATTATAGGAGGAAATGAGGTAAGTATTGGACGTATAGTATTTCTCTAGTAGTCTAGTTTAGGGAAGTCCTTTCTCAGACACACACATGCGTCCTTAGAATAAAGTAAAATATCATACATTAAATTTTTTGGTCTGTCATGTTTTGCAGACACATATTGAATCACTCAAGTGCTGTACCAAGGAAGATTCATGTGACTGCAGAAATCTCTTTCCTCAAGACTATTTATCCGTCGTCAAATAGTTTCTCATGCACTATTAAACAATTACGATCACTTTCATTTGTCCAAAAGTATGTATTGTGAAAATCTATACCAACTCATCTAGGCTAAACCTAGAATCATTTTGTGCATATGCAGGAGATTGGTGTTGAAAATAGATAAGAGTGGGTATCTGCTATGGACATTCTCATTATGGAGTCCAGTTACCATTTATAATCTGTTTGGTTTTCTTCTTATAAACCTTTGTTAGTTCTTATATTGCACCATATATATTTGGTTTTTTCACTTATTAACATTTTTTCACCGTGACACACTTATTAATGTTTAGAAAGCGTAACTATGTAAAATTTTCCATTACTTAATTTCGGATAATTATCGAAATTAATTTGTCAAGGTGAGCTAACACATTGATACCGTTAGAAAAAACAAATTAGAAAAATAAAAGGCAGTCCAAAACCAAAGGATGTCGTACTTTCATCTCTCTCACTTTCTCACTTTCGAGGGCGAGATGTGGATACCTCAAACCCTAGACTACGATCTAAAAAGAATTGAAGGTAAGTTTTTGTCTTCTTCTTCTCCTTCTTCTCCTTCTCTTTTTAGGGTTTGGAAAATTTAGATTTTTTATTTTTGCTTCTTCCTCTTTGGTTTTTTAGTTATTAGTAAAGATATTTCAAATCTTTTCTTTACTTGTTGTCATTATTGGTGTTGGGTTTAATTGGATTTCAAAATTTTGTTTTAGAACGAGGTAGGGCTTTGTCAATGGTATTTGAACACAAGTGTGTTGGTTATCTCTTAATATTCGCTGAATATTTTAAATTGTTTCATAAAAATTATGTCGTTGTTCAAAAGTTTTAATTTTTACTATTTTTTCACCCTTCGCAGATCTTGTTTCAATCTCTTGGTTTGAGGGGAAAAGGTATGAAAACGGTGGATTTTAGAATTTTGTTGTTAGTTTTAGTGTGTATTCCTAATAGATTTTTTTCTTGTTGATCTTTGATTAACATGGTTCTGAACTTGACGCGGAAAACAGTGATAAAATGATTCTAGATGGATTAGAGCGTAGATGGAGAGCAAAGAAGGGGAGGCCTAGCGTTAATGAAAGGTAAGGTCTTCGTGTGGTTTTTTCGTTTCATATGTCACAAGTGTATGCAAATCTTTGGAATATTCATGAGTTTTGTTTTGGAAGATGAGTCCTTACATATGAGTAAACGTGTGAATGTATGGTGTATATATATTCAAAGTGTCATTTTGGTATATAACATCGATAGAGGTGTAGTGTGAATGTATGGTGTATCTATGGTTGGAACTAATAGTGTATAACACCCGATATTTTGGTATATAATTTATAGTGTCATTTTGATTCGAGGATTGGCTATTTGACTTAACCGGCATTGGTCGAGATGGTTAAGTAGGCCGGTTCTACCTAATCAATATATATCCGAAAGTAGTTTGGTTTATGACCGAGGTCCGAGGTTTTAATATATGTTATGAAAGTATATTATTTGATTTTCAGGTTATGATAGAATTTATGTCTATGAAATGTTGAAAATACTGAGGAGATTCTCGCGAAATTTTTATGTCTTTTCGTCAAGGTGTCCGACAAAGTTATAGGGTTTTGGGGCGGTACATAAACTTTTCGTGCCTATACTATGCTTCTATTGCTACTAGTCCGCTACCATACTATCTTTTTGAATTATATAGTTTGAGTATAAGGAGCTACTACTTAAGAATAAGATATAAGTATATATCTATACATATTTGTTTTCTCTTGCCTAACTCTCTTTTATTTATTTCTATTGTTGTATCACGATGAAAGGGACTTTTTCGATGATACCATCCCAAAGTCATCCCCCAAGCTTGCAACTATTGAAGGTGGGAGTTCGCATACAAATGACGTGAGAGCTTGAGTTTAAGGACAAGTCCCATTGATTTGGAAAACAATGTGTATTTCATTCGTGACGAGTCCTATTTATGAAAGACGCTTTTTTGGTGATTTTTTAATAAAAGATTATGTGATTGGATGTATTTTTTTGTTTATGTTATGGACGATTATAGAATACCTAATAAGTGGGGGCATCTTTATCCGGGTTTAGTAGTCTCCCAAAAATGGTGGTTTTACCTTTTTTGGGGAAATTATTTTTTTATATATGAAATAGTTTTGTAACGGTGGAAAACTCAGAACTAAGCTTTGTAATAAGTAACACTTACGAAGCAACAAAACCGTTACCAAAACGTTACAAATTCTATAAATCAAGAAGAAAAAAAAAAAGCATTACTAATTCTATAAAAACCATTTCTTGTTGTTAGAAAAGAGTAACGGTCAAAAAACGTTACTAACTCTATAAAACCGTTACTATTGTTAGAAAAGAAAACACAATTAAGCAAAGAAAACCGTTAGCAAATATTTTTTAGTTACGGAAAAAACCGTTACAATAAATAATTTTGTAACGGTTTTAAACCGCTACTTAATATTAATAACGAATTAGAAACGCCAAAACTGTGACGCAAAAAAACCGTTACAAATATTTTTAGTAACGGTTTTTGACCGTTACGAATATCCTGTTTTGGTATAGTGATCCACACCTGAGTTTGTCTCCCTCCATGTAGCTGTAACATTGATCCATGCTGCTTTCTCCCTGAGTTGCTCCCATTTTGTTCTAACCCTCCAATGCACTATGTCTTCCCGAAAGGCTTTGACTACGAATATCAAGCTTTGAATAATAAATTTCGGTAAATCTACCAGAAACTGAAGGATAGATTGACAAAGCCAACATTTTTAAAACCCAATTTGATAAAACCGATTCATAAAGGTGAAATTGGGCACTCACTTACCACTCTAAAGCCCAATGCACAAAATTTCAAAACATTCACACACTACTACTGAAATTATCAAAATCAGTAGGGAAAATGAGTAACAAAGTACCTCCATCGCTATTAATAGCATCAAAATTCTATCTTTAAACAAGCTTCCAGCAAGAACACAATGACTCAATTTCGAGCATATCTTGTAAATCCAAAACGCCAAAAAATAACACCAAATAAAAAGAAATGTCGTAAATAAGAGGAAACCCTATTTTGGAGAAAGAGAGAATAAAGTTTTCGTTGGTGTTGCCAAAGGTTGAAGGACGGCAAGGAGAACCCTAGAAGACTTCAAGGGACTTCGTTGTTTGTGAGTTTTGTATTTTTTTTTCTTTTCAATTTTTGAACTATTATTCAATAGATCTGTTCCTACGGCTTGCAGTGGTGTAAAGTAACTTTAAGCCGTGGGCAACCTTTCACACATGAATCCAACGACCAAAATTGTCAAAGCAGCTACATCCTAATTTGTGGCATGGCCGTAGGTAAAGGTTGCAAGTTAATGCCATAGACAACAATGAATAAGCTATGGTGGAAAACCGTGGGAAAACATGCAACAGATTGTGTTCGTGGCTAATAGTCAGTTTTCTTGTAGTGATTATTATATATGTGAGATACTACTATGAGGTAGTATAGTATTTGTGAATATTTTTCACGGGATTGTGGCTTAGTGCAATAATTTATTTGGCACGTGAAAGGATGAAAGTTGTTATGAGATGTATTGAGATATTTCCAAATATGGTGGCTTAGTGCAATAATTTATTTGGCATGTGATAGAGTGAGATGGTTATGAGATACTAAGGTATGACACCTGAATAAATTATGTAACGAAAATCCTAAAATCTAGCTACCACAACTCATGTGATTTAGCCCTTGTGATGGGCGTATGTGATTTGATTGGCCCTTCTGGCGTAGCCGAATAGTGGCTTGATTATTCTGTTCGCAAAAATTAGAACGAGATGCGCGATATTTTATGCCGAATAGTGGCAGTACTCACATAGTGGCTTTCGTGTGAGGGTTACCTGGTATGCGATATCCCGCTTAGGGTAGTTACGCACGGAGTGGTTCATTATGTGAGGGGAGGCATGTGGATGTACATGTTCGGCGTTGGGAAGTGATTGTGGTAGCCAGAGAAACTAGGTAAGACATAGAGACGACGTGATTCTAGAGACACTTGAAGAAACTCTAAACAATAATTGTGATGATATATCAAAGTGTACGTTAAATCTATAATAAATGATTGATAGTGGTTATGAAATTGGTTCAATGAGATGATTGGAATTATGTATCTGATATGTTTATTTTATTGTAATTTATGTTGCATTCACAAAGGTTTTATAGAAGGGTGGGTTGAATTAATTATTTATGCAGGTGTGACCCAGTTTGTGATCAGGCCTACACTGCACTCGTGTAGATATAGAGTAAGTTTTAGTTTTATTATTAGATGTAGTTAATTTAGTACTGTTTGAAGCTAAGACGCCTCAGTGGAGGAACTAAATGCCTTATTATTATTGTATTGGAAGCTAACATGCCTTAGTGGAGGAACTACCTGCCTTAATTGTTATAAATAAGAATGTTGTATTAATCGTTAGAAGTTAAGGCGCCTCGGTGGAGGAACTAACTGCCTTATTGATTGTGTATGTATATATATAAGTATGATTTGTATTTTAGGGCTACTCATACCAGCATTGTTTATAATACTGACCCGATTTGCATGTTTGCTTATCGGGTGTGTTCATTAAATGAACCCAATTGATAAGTCTTGACATGATTAGTGTTGAAAAAGGTGGATTGCTGCTTGTGGTTCGCGTTAGCGTCTCATTTCAGGATATGTTTTGTTTTTCCTTGAGGTGCAATAGATTTTCAATTGAGACAATGTTATTTTGTATTTTCAGTTGTAATTATAATTAAAGAGTTGTTGAGAGGAAATTTGTAACTTAATCATATTTGTGAATTTTTGAAATGAAGAGGACTTTTGTTTATTTAAAAATTTTATTGGTTTCAGATTATTAGAATAATTAAATAGATGATGGGTTTTTTGGAAGTGGAGAGTGCATCACACCTCGAAAATCGAAGAGTTAGGAACAAATATTGTTTTTCCGATTTTGTCGAAATTCGGGGTGTGACTAGTATCATTGTTTTTAAATTGGCTACAAAATTTCGATGGTAGTCCTTGATTCACCATAAAACAAACACTTTCTTATAAGACACTACAATTGTAGGTATAGATAAATGGGTTGATGATTAGATATGCATGCAGACACAATGCACGTAAGTTCCACTTAAGACTTTGTAGCTGAATTTTCGCATAGGAATACAGGACAAACCAAGTTTTTGCTCAACATTACACCAATCTCATTAATGAAAATCATCGACACAATTTCTTTTGCAGTCTTTAAGTTTGCGGATCATAATTTATAGCATCAATCTCGACTCCACCATTCCGTTAAGCTTAAGTTTCATTAATGATTTTGTTACCATTCAATCTGTTGAGCATCGCATAGCCAAATACCTATACAAAACACCTGCAACAAACTATATCATTCAATGTGGACGTGAAACAACAACAAATTTGTACTGTCTCAAAATCTGGTAGTGTCATTGGTTCTAGCCTAGACTTCATCTAGTGCTTTTGGTTATGTTTGCACTTATCCTTTCATAGTTTTATCGACATTCAGGGTATGTGAAACAACACTTTTGATTCACTGAATTGCTTCAAGACACTACTAAAAAAATGACTTGTAATGACGGCTTTAAACAGGTTTAATGACGTTCTTTAATTAAAAAAACAACCGTCATTATAGAGCCCGTCATAAAAGTTAACAAAAACCGTCATAAAGTCCATGACAGTTTTAGTAAAATTGTCAAAAAAATTCCTTTTTTAATGTCAAAAAATAGGTTAGAAGCGTCATAAGATGGACAATATTTATGACGGTTTCAGTGAAATTATCAACATTCAATGACAAAAAGCGTCAAGATATACCTTTTCTTAATGACATTCAAACAACAAACGTCATAAATGTTTTTTGATTTTTCAAAAAAAAAATCAATATAATATATATATATATAATGTAATTTCCATTGTTGACCCGTTGTGGATATCATTTAACATGTACACATTCCAATATTTCAAACCATAACGAGAAAGGTATACAACTTTGAACTTTCCATTAACTTATGAAGAGAATAAGTGAATAACATGGAATAATGAACAAGTATATACAACAGTGCTAGAACTATGAAATGAGTAATGATTAACATTCTATTAACACTCCATTCCATTCAGCATGACCAACAAAATATTAATAAGCTAACTAGACCTAAACAAATCGTGTCATGCTCTGGCTATTCATCCGTCAGATGTATCTTCCAATTTACACGTTGAAGATTATCCCATTCTTGCATGACGGCTTGAAGTTTATCGTTATCAAGCATTTCCTTTGTATTACATACCTTTAGCACAGGGTGGTCGCTGAAAAATACTTCAGTATGCACCTGAAATGAGCAAATCAATTCTACCGAAACGAACAATAATAAAGAAAACACGATTTTCAACATTTCTATATAAAATGCTATTGTACTCTTGCCAAAATTTCAAAATCAAATGAAGCATGAGTCATGGATCATGCCATCACAGAAAATCCACTGTGACCCAGAAGGAGTACATGGGCAGCAAGGGTCACTGTTAGAAAACGATAAACAGCATTATAAAAATGAAATTGTTATGAGCTAAATGTGTCCACAAGGTTATATAGCTCACTCTTAGAACAACATAAAACAACATCATAACACAATATTGTTATGAGCTACTGTGTGCATGAGGTTATACAGCTCACTGGGCAAATGAAAAACATAAGACCCAAACTGTTCCATTACATACCTTCAGATTTTCCTCTGGTTTAGGGAATATGAGAAAAGGATTGAGTTCTTCTTCAGAGGGAATTGCTGTAGGCATATCCACTACTTTAGCTTGAACCTAAAAAATTTGCCCAATAGGAGGAAAAAAAAATGAATAAACGAAAAGCTCAGGAAATTGATATAAACTCAAAATCAAGTGCATGGCAGACAGAATTGCTCACACCTCTGCTTTAGCAGGCTTCTTTTTCTGTTTTATATGTTTTTCATCATCTGCTGCAGTCCGCTCACCCACCAGGTCGTACAGTTTCCTAAGAATCTCTTCCTATTATAAAGAAGTATATAACCAGAATAAATTAGAGTAACAGAGCATGGAAACAAGTAATAGCCACAAATACTATGCAATAACAGGTTCTTAGTGTGTCACCTTAACAGTCTTATTTGTATCAACCCAAGGAAGTATTTTTCGCACTTGAGCAAACAACTTATTGAAGACGAAATGATATACTGAGAAGTAGGGCGGGTAGTAATATATATAACGTATAAACTATTAAATTCCCGTGTCAGGAGGGTAAGTGAAGTAGTATGTGGGCAGCTACAAATGCTTAACTCAATTCTATTTTAAAACTTTAGAGAAAAGCTAGTTATGCAAAGTGTAGATTTAGAGTTACTGACAATGTCTGGGTTGGAATAAGAGACCAATAAACACTTTGCACAACATTTTTCTATATAACGACTCAGATTCTTATCACCTTTCCCATTTTTCATCATGTATTTGTCTTTTAGAGTTGAAGAGCACAAAACACCGGCTTTTCACGTTTTCTATAGAGAAGAACCACATTTTGTGACTATGGTTAGGTTGCAAGAAATAAACAACAGAGATAACATACCAAATCTACAATATTGCCAACACAGTCTCCTTTTGCAGTGACATCCCCAATGTTCTCTCCTTTTGCAAAGACTTTATATATTGGAGTTCGAGTTGATGTAGATGTTACAGCAGCAACATTCTAAATGAAAGAAGTGAAACGAACAAGGTTACATTGATATATGCATGTCTGAAGGATTTAAAAAAGAAAAGTAAAAAAAAAAAAAAACAACTCCAACCTTTGCCACATTGGCAGCACAAGCCAATGGCAGGAAAAGGTGTGGCACGAGGGCAGTTTCCAACTCTACCCCAACACCTATCTCCATCAAGAGATCACCAGAAAATTGAAGCTGCAATATGTTTCAGTAGTCGGAAAAGGTCATAGTAGGAAAGAAGTTCAAAAGAAGAGAATATATTTTTATTGATAATGCTAAAGAGGACAATATGTCTGTAAGTACAACTTTACCTGTTTTAAATCATAGTCGAATTTCTTTCCTTGCCTTGCGAAAAGCATATTCCCGAAACGACCTGCCCCATCCTAGAATTGAGTAAAACATTTCGCACAAGCTTAATTATGTAAAAGGGAACCCACAGCTTAAAAATATGAATCCTTCACATAAGGACAAATTCAATTTTTTTTTAAAAAAAAGAAATAAAGCAGTAGATGCATCTCTACGAGATCAAACATTGTAGCAACACCAACTAACGATACTAATGCCACATCTCTCTCACTGATCCAATATATGGGAGGAATGAAGAGAGACGTTGTTTGGGGGTTTTGTCTTCAAATGGGATTCATTGATAGGAATAGGAATAGTAGTCAGTTATTGTAGCTTTTATCTCTACTGTGTGGGTAGATTGTTAAGGTTATTTTTACTTCATATCAACAAGGCCTGACACGGTTACACAATGTAAAAAATCTGCAAATTTAAGTGTACTAGCCTTACCTCAGTGCTCCCTACTCTCTCTTGAGAGTTCATTATTGAGTTGAAATCTCCCTATCCGAGGCATTTGGATTTTGCAAGCCCAATCCATTATGCTATTCCACAACACCCTTCTTTAGTAGTGGCTCGACGGAGATGGTTCGAATCAAGCGAAACCAAAGGCATTCATTGGCACCCAAGATGCTAAGGCGTTAGAGAACCACTTTTGGGATGGATGGACTTAGTATGAATAATTAAATTTTCTAAACTCGCGAGGAAAATGAAAATGGGTACTGATGGAAAACAAAAACAAAAACAAAAAAATGGAATTGGGTTTGAGCAAGAGAGCGGCTATGTTTGGTGGACTGAATCTCTTGATTCCTTGGCCAATTTGCTAACTTATTTCAGAGTACGTGGTCGGTCTTTAGTTAGAATTTAAGAGATTAAGAGAGGAACAAAAACTTATCAGGAAGGAGGTGAATTAGGTTTGAAGGGTATAAGTCGATAAGGGGAGAGGTTGGGTGTTTGAAATTTCAACATTTTCTTTCGTTTCACGATATTTTGAATAATAAAAAAACGAGTTGGTTCCTTTTGACGCTTTAGTTTTGGGGCAGTGCTAGACTGCTAGGTTTGTTTAATCTTGACGGTTCACTTTTTCTACTGATTTTGGGTTTTTTTTTTTTTTTTTTTTTTCTTTTGTCTAGTTCTTGACGGTTGAATATGGTCCAAGAGTGTGAAAGTTGTTGATAGTTTATTATGGTGGTCGTCATAAAATCATAATATTTTCGTGACGAGTCATACACGTCATAATGTTGTAAGAGTTGTCATAAAATATATATTTAGATTATCAAAAAAAAAATCAACATATTTTCTTGATGGTTGGGTCATATACGACATAATGTTGCAATAGCCGTCATAAACTTATTATATTTTTTTGACGCTTGTGTTATACATGACATAATATTGCAATAGCCGTCATAAACTTATTATATTTTTTTGATGCTTGTGTCATACATGACATAATGTTGCAATAGCCATCATAAAATTATTATATTTTCTTGACGCTTGTGTCATACATGACATTATATTGCAATAGCCGTCATAAAATTATTATATTTTCTTGACGCTTGTGTCATACATGATATAATGTTGCAATAGCTGTCATAAAATTATTATATTTTCTTGACGCTTGTATCATACACGACATAATATTGCAATAGCCGTCATAAAAATATTATTAAAACACCTATCTTGACGGCTTTTAGCAAAATCGTCAAGATAGATAAAAAGCAACCGTCATAATATGTCTTTTTTTTAGTAGTGAGAATCGGTTTAATAAGGAAATTAAAGAGATAAAGGGCTTCAACAGTTGAATTCGTATTAATTACTTACAATTCAAGTAGAGAGTATTAGCGGTTATTGAATCCTGTATATATCCAAGTTGGTTGTAGCCTGTGACTGACAGAACAATTAACTACAATAACAACAAATCCACTAACTACGATAAATGATAAATGATAAATGATAGCTTCATTGGTTGTAGTTATATCCAACATCCTAAATTTGATCGATATAGTTAGTGCTTGTTATACCATTTTCCAAATTATGTATCAACTACCATATTGTGTAGGTTGGTTATGCAAAATACTAATGTCAACAATGACATAAAATCGCAGGCTATGTAAATAGAATAAGGTGAACTTCTAACCACTTGGCCCTTGGCACTCACCTTGAGAATAACTCTTCATCATCAGAGTCTAAACTCTCCAAATTTCATTTAGTGGGATATCAGGACGGATGTGAAATAGAGATTTCTTCATTATACTGTGTCGTGATCACACATGGAAAATGGGTGGATTAGACATGAAAAAAAATACTTAACCACCACAAAACAACCTAAGAAAACTACCCTACCCTAAGTTTACATAACAAAGTTAATAGTTTTAAATTTATACCTTGTTTCAAACACTAATAATGAATAAACAAATAAATATAAGGTAATATACTCAACTACAGTATGAGATTACAGGTCTTATTATTACACTCATTGGGAATGAAGGACCAAAGGAAGCGAAACCCAATTAGGTTATTGCATTGGATAGTACTGGCAGTAGCACATTGTCTCGATCATGTAATAGGTGCAACTATATGACCAACATAAGTGTGTTTTGCAACTGGACTCAAATTATTAACTTGGTTGGGTAATATAAGTATTTGCTTAGTCGCGCGCCCCTACCTGATCCAGGAGAAAAAATAAAATAAAAATCCTTATTTGATGCTACTTGCAAACCCATTACATTTGCAAACCTCACATGCCACATGTAATACAAAACCTTCTCTCTAATCCCCTTAATCATAATTCCTCTAACTTAAACAAAAGGCCTTCCCAAATGGTTTCAACTTCAACATCACCAAAATAACTTTAACAAATAAAAAGAGAAAATAGCCCAAAGATTCCCTGCATACTTCATTATTATTTCAATTCTTTATAGTTGTATTGTTCCCCATCTCTCTATTCCTTCATTATTTCTTCACCACCTTAAGTCTTAATTTCTTTCCCAACCCCAAAAAAAAAGCTAGCAAAAAAATGACTGAAAGAATCTACTAGTCAGCAAACCCAACATCAACCTAGCCACCACCCCAAACCTTAAATGGCACAACTAACACAACAACAACAACCCATCTTTCCCAACTACAAAAGCTCAGCTATATCGTGCGTCACGCCACCTTACCGCACAATTAAAACCACAAATAGTATTGGACTTCAAAACTTCCCTCCAAGAAACTCTCAAAATTACACAATTCAATATCACTACACCAAAAGGCTCATCATCTCCAATTCTTAATTCTAAGAAGTTGGTTTTTACATAGAATCTGCTATTGTTGTGTCCATGTATTCTAAGGGTGTTGATGTTGGGGAATTTACACTGTGTACTTCTAAATAGCATCATAAAAAATTTAATAATTTCTTTACATGTATAATGTATATCTATTGTTTATCATGCTGCTTTACCCACCTACACCCTCTGTGGAGAACCTACTCATGGGTATGCAAAAACCCTGTTATAAGGGAATTGTTATCTTCAACCCGAGTTCATAAATAGCTTTTTTCACAGTCTCAATGCAACCTTAACTAAAATGCTGGGATCAAGTTTTAGGCATCAAGCCAACCCGATCGAAATAAATTCCTAAAAAAGATAATATGGAGCTTCTTATTATTTGAAATGAGGAAAAATATTCTTCATTGAGCACATGGCTAAAAGTAAAAATTCTTGAATGAAATGCAATCTAGATGACTAAATTTGAATAACCTAATGGTGAATTTTCAACTTATTGGTAAATAGAAGTTATTCAATTCTTGATGGTATCAACAAATGGAAGTAGTGAAGAATGTGTTAAACTGAGGTATATTAACAATTGGCGCAACTTGACTTCTAAGAAGTACTTTACGACAAAAGTATGTTAGAAGTGAAGGAGAGGCTATTGGTGATACATGTGTTGGCTAATTTTCGATATACATTGAAATAAGTACTTTCATCTAGAAATTCTTAGCAACCAAAATTTTAAATTCACACTGACACTTGTTGAATTCTAGTAAAGGAAATTAGGATAGCAAAAACAGCATAGGAATAAATCTTAACAATTTATATATAAACAGAAACAACAAACGACATAATAAGATATTTAAATTAACGTACAAACATAGTAAAGCGAAAATAAACATGATCTTACATTTGTTCCAAACTTCCCTAATTCTCGGTGGTTCGCTCTAATATACAAACAACAAAAGAAATTATTTATTGATTCTCAATGCATCTCACTCCAGCCCGCCCGTTGAGGTATTATTTCGATCGCCTAGAGAGAGATGGTCTTAACAAAGAACAAAGTGACCTAGAGATTCTCTCAATGTATTTTTGAGAGAGGGTGGTAAAGAAGTGTTGAAGGGTTTAATTGAGTTTTATTCGAGATTTGAGAGAGGGTACGTGAAGCCTTTTAATTGAGTTTATATTAAAATGCAACCTATTATTCATTGGACAGTTAAAATCATTGCAGAACGATGCTTAAATGGCAATGGTCCATCCGTAAGCAATTCAACAATTGAACCCAACAACAAAATGAAAACTCCTTGCATGAACAAAGACCTTGCTAATAGTTCACACAAAATAATATATAGTTTCTCGCAGACAATTTGGCGCAACTTGACTTCTAAGAAGTATTTTACGACAAAAGTGTCAGAAGCGAATCTAAAGAGAAAAGCAAGCATAATTGAGTTCAACTATGTATCTCAATGCCTTCTTAGAATAAATTGTTCAGCAATCAAGTATAGCTATCAGAATTTAGTATGTAGATTAGAAGTCTGCGGTCACATCAATATACATTATCAAGTGCTAATTAAAGGATGGTACTAAATGGCTCGAACACATGAAAAATGCACAACGCACATCATATTTACCTGTCATAATATAACTCAATCCTGCAGGTTTGGATGTATCAGCCTTTCATCAATCTGATTTTTTCAAGAGTTTTTTGCACTGACCAGGCCATGCCCAACAGTCCAACCTAAGAAAAAAAAAACAATTTCAAAGCCATAAAAAAATCACATTGCGCTCATTCAGTTGCATATACAACAAAAGTCGTCTCAATAGTTTCAACAATCATATTGATTGATCAATAAATAAAACTATAATAAAAACTCATCAAACCTGTAGCTTGACAACACTTGTTTTATGTGATTCAAATTGACCAGTTGTGTCCATATACCACTCTCAATATAAAATAGGCCCGTTGAGGTATGTATAGCTCATTAGAGTTGTTTTATTTCGCTGGGAGAGAGATCGTCTTCACAATAAATGGAGTAACCTAGGGATTCTATCGGTGTTCCTGAGAAGTTTTAGTCTTTTAGAAGAAGTGCGAAGAGTTTAATTGAGTTTTATTTGAGAGAGGGTCATCCGAAAGAAACAAACCGGCCCATCCACGTGGCTTCACTCTCTCTTGGGCCCAAAAGAAACAAACTCATCCACATGGCTTTACTCTCTATTGGGAGAGTGCCACCTAGGAGAGAGATTGTCCACGTAGGATGTATACTACTTTAATATAGAGAGGTGATAGTAGATATATGTGTTCAAAATGTTGAATAAACAAAGGAAATTCTGTAAAAAAAAAAATTAGATATTTTGTTTTTATAAACTATAAAATTTTTGTTCAAAATTAATAACAGGGGTAAAATTGTCCAAATAATTTATATTGAAACAAACCATGTTTTTTCAGAGTTCAGGAATCAGCCTAGGGCCCTTTAGCATTCATCAGCCCGATACTCAAAAAAACCCCTAACCCCAACATTGTGACACACCCCCAATTTATTTATATTGGATTATAAATAAACAAGTTGAATTCTGAGATAAAAAGAAACCCGATGGATGAACAAGAGTTTGGACGAGTTCTCTCTCTCTTCCCAATTGTTCGATCTCGCGATTACCACGTAAGATACTATAAATATTTGTAAATCATAATAGTGTATATATACTAGATACTTCTTATTGAATATAATCCCGAACGGAATTAGGACTCTATGGAGCTGTTTTCCCTAATTTTGATGCTTGTCAGATTTTGCTCTGTATATGTCATAAGTAAGAAATTTTACCAATCTATAATCTATGGGATAATCTAAGGAACTATTCAAGTACTCTAGTTTCTATCAGTTTTGGAACAGCAGTTTTGTATTAGAAAAAATTTACGGACATGTTATGTAGTGTCTTGAGCAGCATATATAGTGTCTTGCACAACTTATATAGTGTCGTATATAAGCTACCCACGAACAAGTTAATAAGCGTAAATTCAAAAGCTGTTCAAGACACTATATACATGTCCGTTTAAGAGAAAGCCTGCTTCCTTATTTGACCCATAAAAGATAATATCCTTGATTTCAATTACATTTGTACTTGTTTGTTTGTTAGTTTGTTTTTGCCCCCTTCTAAAGTTGCGTGCTTCATGGGTCTTCCTTGTGAATGCGGGATATGCCTCATTGATCATATCTTTGGTTGAGTATTATCGCTTGAGTGGGCGAGAATTCTTCCTTAGGTTATTGATAAACAATTAATGAAGTATTAAACTATCATCCTGCTCAAATTTCTCCAGTATTTATTGAGGATTTTTTGTTTTATTTGGTTTAGAAAATCACTTTGAGGGATCTTATTCGCGTGTGGGTTTCTTTTCGTTATTTTTTCGTATGCACATTTAAATAGCGATCTGATAATACCAAACCGGTGTTCCCAATTTCAGCCTGAGTCGGAATCATCAAGAGAGTCAACTTCTTGCATGGCAACTGATGAGGTGTTTTTTTCTGTACAAGATGGTTTTTGTTTTTTCAGCTTAAGTTAGTCAATTTTACATGTTTGGCCATTTGATATTGTTCAAACAGCTATCAGAATGGCAAGATGCATGGGGTGAAGATGATAAAAGGGAAACTGAAATTCAGGGAATCGACCGTGATGGTATGCATCTCTTTTAATTATTTATTTTGTTAGTTCAAAATGTATGTACAGATAAAGTACGTTCAAATAGGTCAATTTGCTCCTTTTCAGGTTGGGCTAGTGGTGTCTTATCTGTTATATGGAACTAAGACTCGTATTTACTGAAAAAGATCACAGTAGCTTATAGAAGTGGTCCAAGTAAACTCTTATGCAGTTATGCAACCCTCCATGAAGCAAAGCTTGTATTGTTATTTTGAATGTTAGAGAACATAGTTTTTGAGATGCCAGTTTGGGGGGGTTGTGTTTTCAATTTTCAAGTGTGTTCCTTTCTTATGTCATCTTGAGAGGCCTTTAAATCAGGTTGGCTCATTCCATTGGTGCTCTTTCTTAATTTTTAACAGTTGTCTAATATGGCTGAGTTTTTCCAGTACTGTCTTTACAAACTCTTAGGTAGTTACGGGGTAATCAGTATGTTTTGGTATTAGTGACTTTATATCCTCTATGCGAACTTCAATGTACTAGTAATAGGGTTTAGGAATGACTGACCTGTGTTGTCATTATGCAACCTTGTTTGTCTTGTCAATTTAATGCTGATAGTGTATATTCTCCTTCCAACAGATCCATTTTGGGAGAAACTAAAGCTGGCGGCAGAAAGGAAGGTATGACCCTATGGTTCTCTTCTTCAACCTGGTCGGCTGGTCCTCTTTGTTATCTTTATTGACTGCTACATTCTCTTTGGTAAGGGTGCATTTGATTTGTTCCCCCTTCCCTTTAGAGAAACTCTGTGATCTGGACATGTACTCAGTTCCACTGACTCACCGAGTCGCACCAGCAAGTGCAGTGAAGTCATCAGGAGACTTACCTCGTGAAATTCCAAGCATTAAAATTTACTTATAGTCATCAAATGTGTGTTCAGAGGACATGTTGTTAATTATTTGGTACTGTTTGTTTTTTTATGTGAAACCAATGAACAGTCCCCCACTCCATAATAGATACCTCCATAATATATCAAAGTGTGCATCTATGAGAAAAGTAATATTACTGTTGTGTTTGTAGGTTGGTGCGGCCAAGGCAAAAAGATTTTGCAAGGCTTTTCAACGGGTCCACAGAAAACTTGTATGTATACGTGTGTGTATGTATATATATAGGGATAGAGCCACTCCCTAGCCACTCTATCGATTTGCAAATTGATTTAAGACCCGATTTTTTTGTAAATATGATATTCTCACAATGGATAACATGCCAACAAAATTTCATCCTATTTGGATACGTCTAACTTTGCGAAAACTAGTGTTCAATTTTGAACGTTTATCTAACAGTCCGGTGGGCATATTATTCATGTTGGGGAGATCATATCTACAAAATATTAACCCTTAATTCAACTGGTAGGATGAGATATGGCTTTATACGTTTTGAGAGTAGCTCAGGAGTGGCTCTATCCCTCCCCATCTATATATGTATGTATATGTATATTTTACAGTATATTGTAATATTTTTTCGATTTAGGCATTTTGATTCCAACAGTGAAGGCTTTCCTGATTTTCAGGTATGTGAAGAACCGAGTATGGATGCTGCTGAAAGCTTTAAAAGTTTGACAAGTTTGGATTAAAGAAGGTTGATACTATAGTTGCCCGAATGTTATTGTTGGCATATTTCATGTATGAAATTTTGACAGGAGGGGTGAAAAGTAAACTTGTAAGCAAAATATCAAGTAATTTGATAATCTTATTATCTTTTCTTCATATTATTACTTGAACGCGGTCATCTTTCTACAGATACCAATCTGCACTTGTACGTGACTTTTGTACAGAACAACTATTTTACCCCCTAATGATATTTTACTAGCTACGCTTACAAATTCTAAGAGCATTACCAATGCATTCGATTATTATTCACCTCTGCGTAGGCAGTATTTTTTTATTTTCCACCGTTTTGGTGAAAAACAAAGTGAGGTTGCCCAATATAAAGGTGAATATTAATTTCGGACGGGATATAAGATTTCGGACATAAAAATCGAAAAAACGTTCCGAACGGAATGGAACATTCCGTTTGAAATTTAAAAAAAAAAACGAAAAAATCACACGAGACGGAATGAAACATTCCGTCCGAAAAAAAAACCCCATTTTATTTTAAAAAACACATGAGATGGAATCCAACGTCCCGTCCGAAGTTCACAACTCAGTCACTATCTCGGTTGAAGGTTTCACCTTCGTTTTGACTTTGGAAAATAGTCACCACCATATTCATCTTTGTATTGGGCAAAGATTTTGAACAAAAAATAGGTGAATAAAGGGTCACAAACCCACCATATCCACCTGCATTGGGAATGCTCTAACAGTCTTCTATTACTCCTTTGTATTTTGTCATAAGAAGATCATGTGATTTGGGCATTGTGCCAAATTTGTGTACAGATACACGAGGTCCTGTTTGGTTTTGGAAAAGTTGCAAAATATAGATACTGCTAATATTATGTATGGTACAACCTGAAATAAGTAATTATGAATTTTGATAGTTTGTAGTTTTGAAATGAGTTCTTACTTAGAAAGTAGACACATATTTACGTACCGTTTTTTTTTTTAAATTTGGTCAACAATTATAACTATACATACAAAAAATTTATAATAAATGTTGATTTTTGTTTTCGTTGCTAACCCGTTTTAATTTAGAAGTGTGATTCCGGTTTTTAATTGGAGAAGGATTCCTTTGTAATTTTTATCTAAACATAATAATATTTCAATTTTATAAAATTCTACATAAATGTAAAATTAAAATTAAATTTTGGGCTTCAAAATAATAAGAATCTGGTTAAATGGTTCGGGTTTCCGGATATTCGGGTTGGATTTTAGTAACCATATCCGGTAAAATGGATTCGGATACAGTCAGATTCAGGTTGAAACCCGTAACATTCCCAGAATCACAGTCATAAGGCTAAGTTCAATGGTTTGGTGCGTTATCCCACCAAACTACAATAGTACAGTGGATAGTGATAGCAGGTTAGCATTTCCAAAACCAATGGTTTTTTTTTACAGCCGCCAGTACCAATGGTGTATAAGATGGAATTTGGTTTTTTTTTTTTGACTTTCCACTCTCTGGCCGCCATTCTCAAAAGCGTGTGGGAAAAAAGATTTTAAAAAAAAATCTATCCGCCACACAGTGTGGCGTGTGACTTAGATTTCTTCTACCTGCCACTCATAAAACTGGCGCTATAGATAGATAAATTTATACCGATAGCATTAGGCGGGTTAGCGTTGGGATGCACCATTGGATCAGAATTTCCATGGTATTTGGTGTTTTGCTGCACTAGTGGACTTAGCCTAAGAGAAGCCAACCCTAACCCTATTGGGGCTCTCTGCTATCGTGATGATAAAGATGGACTTGTCCTGCCACAATATAAAGAATAAAATCCGAGGTTACCATCACTAGAATTCCATACCACCCATCCAATTAGGAGTCTCTAGTTATAACACAAGAATCAAGGGTGACATATTATATACTAGAAAATAGGCCCCTGCATATGCACCGAATCTTTTGAAAACATGTTCAACAATCATAACTATATACATATAGAAATTTTCTAACAAATCGTGATTCCCGTTTTATTCGCTAACCTATTGTAATTTCATAACAAATCGTTTTAATTAAGTTTTAAAAACCCGTTTTAATTTTCTAATAAATTATTTTAATTAAGTTTTATAAACCCATTTTTTAATCCCATTTTAATAGTTGACTTAATTTATAAATATGATTTCCGTTTTAATAAAAAAAAATGATTTTCGTTTTAATTAGATATACTATATTTTTTCTTTTCAATAGAGAAGAAATTTCGTTTTAATATGAAAAAAAATTCCCGTTTTAATTAGAAGTGTTGGAATTTCTTTTTTCTAATAGAAGATGAATTTCTATTTTAATAGAAAATTGATTTCCGTTTTAATTAGAAGTGTCTAATAAATAGGAAAGAAATTCCCGTTTGAATAGAAGATGATGATGTGGAATTTTAATAGAACTCGAAAAATAAACTTTGTTGATAGCTTTAATATTAAGATATAAATATGGATTGAAAATAGAGAGTTTATACGAGGATACAAACTAGTGAGTAGTTTAGTTTTCGATTTGGAAGGTTTGAATTAGAAAAGTTGCATTCCCTGTCCTTAGGTCAGCTGCTCTGTAAGAAATTCATGGGTTTCGAAAGTGATTATCGTCCTTGGAGTGAATTGATTCCTGCTCTGCTAAACCAAATAAAAAAACCGCTTTCTCTTCCCGATTTAATCCGTTTCGATTGTGTTTGCAAGTCTTGGAGATCACTTTCTGTACTCCGCCACAAAGGTCGATTTCCATGGCTACTTGTTCCCTGTGTCCTCGATTACAACATCGGCCAATTTGAAAACTATTCCCTCGACGGTGTCCTTGGTTTCTTCAGTATTTTGGATGGATTGACTTAAAATTGAGATACCTGAGCTATTGGGACGTCGTATACTCGGAGCCTCTTTTGGATGGTTAATTACGGTTCATAAGAATTCAGAGATGCAACTACTCCATCCCTTCTCCAAGAAAGTAGTCCACCTTCCTCCTTTCACCAAGTTACCCTATGCGTTTGGTACTCAAACTGACGAGAATGGCGTCCTCTCTTATCAGTTCGGTCGCATAATGAACGAGCACATATCCGACTGGTCCCCCAACAATGCACGTGATCTTCTCTTATTTAAGGCAATTACATCCTCCAATCCTGATCCCGATTCTTCTCACTCTCCTATAGTCATTATCATTAACATGGAGAACAGTCGGCGGTCGTTGTCCTACCGTAGGCCAGGAAAGGACGTCTATTGGTCCAGAGTACCCGGGTTTCATTTAAATTACGATGACTTCACATTTTACAAAGGGGACTTTTATGTTCTAGACTGTAACGGAGAGGTTGGTATAGTGAAAGGCCTTGACGGTGATGGATCTTCTCCATTTATAAGCCCACTGTCACTACGAGAATACGATGACACGTTGGAGGCGGGTGAAGAGTCACTCTACAATCTTGTAGCAACATCTACTGACCTACTTAAGGTCATTAGGGATTATAATGATTGGGTGGATGAGGATTCTGAATCTTATGGTACTACTAAAGGGTTCCGAGTCTTCAAGCTGGATTTTAGTTGTACAAAGGCGCCCAAATGGGTGGTAACTAAAAACATTGGAGATTGTGCATTGTTTCTGGGTACCAATAACTCATTCTCTGTTGTTCCATCTGATTTCCCTGGATGTAGATGCAATTGTATCTACTTCACTTCGCACGATGTGGAAACTCTTGACTATAGTGGACATGATAAAGGTATCTTCAGTTTGGATGATTGTATGATTGAGGGCGTATGTCCAATAGACTGTAAGACTATTTGCCCACGACCCTTATGGTATTCCACTAATCCATGACAAGTTGTGTTAGGATGTATGCTCGTATGTTTAAGAGATTGTTTATTCCCATTAAGTGATTTTTGTTTTACCTTTTTGCAACATTCGGAAGACAAGTAAGATGTTTGTGATTCCGTTTTTCATTGAAAGGTATGAGTGTTCAACTGCAATAGGAGCATACAGGAACATTATGTCTTTGTATTTGCACTCAATAGTACCTGCTATCTTTTCCATGGGAACATCACAGTCTAGGGACCATGATGATTCACCTATCGTCTCTGATAAATCAAATAGTACTTCTGATGCACCAACTGTACTAGGTCCTTCTGCTGACTCGACATCCACACATCATATGACGACCCGGATTCAAGATGGGATCATCAAGCCTCGAAGTTACAGGGATCTGCACTATGGTCTTCTTCACTCTGCTTACTCTGATTTTTCTGAGCCTCGTTCAGTTCGTTCTGCTTTAAATAGTCCTCATTGGTATGCGGTCATGAAAGAAGAACCTAGTGCACTTCATCACATGGGATCTTGTTCCTAGAGACCCAGAGATGAATGTTGTTGGTTTGAAGTGGGTGTTCAAAAACCAAGCTAAAGGCAGATGGCTCCTTTTCCCTTTCTTTGCATTCTCTCTTTAGCGTTCGGTCCCCTTATTCGCAAGGGTCCCTTCTCTCGATTTGATAGAATTGCGTATAGTGAACATAGTAGGGCATTGAGGATAAAGAGCAGCATGCTAAGATTTCCATGTCAGCCGAGGAAATGTTTCAGCTCTCCAAGGTCTTACATTTCAAATCTGATAGAAAGATGCTTTCGAACAGTTTGAATTTCTTCCAAGGCATCTCCAGTTATAATAAGATCATCCACATATAGTAGGATGATAGCAACCTTGCCTTTCAACCTTTTTACAAATAGGCTAGAATCACCTGTAGATACCTGGTAGCCACAGAATAATAGAAATTCTGCAATTTCTCCGTACCAGGCCCCCTTGGCGCTTGTTTTAAGCCATAAAGCGCCTTCTTTAATTTGCAAGCATAATGTGGATTCTTATTGCTAATGAATCCTTTGAGTTGCTCCATATAGATTTTTCTATCTAAGTCGCCATAAAGAAACGCATTCTTGACATCCATCTGCCATTGTTGCCAAGACTTACTTGCTGCCACTGACATGAGCATCCTGACTGTTGTCATCTTGGCCACTGGTGAAAACGTTTCATCATAATAAATTCCATATTGCTATTGCTGCGAGAAGCCACGAGCAACTAATCTTGCCTTATATCTCTCGATGGAACCATCACTTCACCTTGTATACCCATTTGCAGGAGATAGGCTTCACCCCTTCTGGTAATGGGACAAGTTCCCACGTCACATTCTTCTTTAAGGCCACAATTTCTTCCTGCATTCTCCCACTCAAGAATGCCTTCAGCTTCTTCATATGAAATAGGCGCTTCAATATCTTGAGACATGTAACATTCTGAGTATGTTATAGCCTCAATGTAACTTGCATCAGCGTATTTCGGATTCGGCTTCCTCATCCTTGTAGATCTCCTAAGATCTGGTTGGTTGTTAACAACACCACCATCAATAGGTACAGTTACGTCTTGAAGAACATGTTGATTTCTTTCCTCGTTGCATGCCTCCTCTCGAATACTTGGACTTATTAATCTTCTAACACCTGTTGTCCATGGACTCGAAGATCTCCGAGTAGTAGAAGTAGATGGCTTAGGTTCTAAGTCAAGCATAGCACTAGATTCTGGTGGTACTATATGAACATTCTCATCACGTGCCTCTGTTTCTGGTGCTTCTACGTTGTTCGCTGTCCACCATGTGGAGACACATACACTTTCTCATTTGTAGGATCAATGCATCTCCATCCTTTCTGTCGTTGGTCATATCCAACTTTAATGCATCTAATCGCCTTCTTTTCCAACTTGGTCCTTAGTTGGTCTGGAACAAACACATAACAGATACAGCCAAACACCCGGAAGTGTGATACTGTTGGTTTCTTGTTGTACAAAACTTGGTAAGGCGACCGGAAACCAAGCTTTGCTTGAGGCAATCTGTTAATAACATGTGCTGCAGTTTCCATACACTCAGCCCAAAAGCGTGGTACTACATTCTTCGCATGAATCATGCTACGACAGGTCTCAGCCAAGTGTCTATTTTTTCTTTCTGCGACTCCGTTTTGTTGAGGACTGTATGAACAAGTAAACTGGTGACGGATCCCATGCTCTTGTAAGTAATCCTCAAACACATTTAAGTATATTCTCCAGTGCACTCAAAAGGGAATAATAAAATGTTATGATGTTCCTAGGGTACCCCCGGGTACGAGGGCCAGTCCCTGCTCTGTTACCCCTCCCCCTAAACTAGCATGGGACAAATAATAGCATAGAATCTGGCTTGCGGGAAATCCGGAATATATGGTACGTTCCTATCCCTTGGGAAGTTTGATCAATCTTCCTCTCCCGGTCAACTGCGGAAAACCTTCTCAATTCAATTGCCGATTTTTGAGCCTATCTCGCGTTTTCAAGCCCTCTTATGGTCTTTGTACTAGTTCTGCTTTCACAGGCTCTTTAACTAGCCCTGATCTGCCGTCCAATCCATATACATTCATTCTACTCGGTAAATATGGCTTAGCCAGCTCTCTGCCCGCCTCTCCTTTATTGATAGGCTCGGTAGGCTACGTAAGTACTTCCATTGGCCAGTACTTCTCTTGTTAGGCTAGCTAGTAAGTAACGTAGACGTAGTTGGCAAGGCTTTCGGGCTAGTTGAGTCAGAAGCCTAGGCTCGAAAGAAGGAAAGAGAAGAGGCTTCTGTTGGATGTCGCTTAGTTTATATGTCCATCTTTTCCCTTAAACCAGAGTTTTTTCCCTCGAATAAGTGGAAATACATACACCACCGCCTGTAACAGGATTGCTAGTTGGCCCTCTTTTAGCGATATCCCTTTCAAACATGAGTAGGAAACTGATAGTTGAGAAAGTCGTTGACTTGTAAGCCGTAGTCTTCGATTCTTGCCTTGGCAGAGTAGATGACTTCCCTTGCTGAATAGAAGAGGAAGCTTCCGCCCCTTTCCCTTCTTTTGAATCTACGCGCTTCTGCTTAGTATGTCGTTTATATGCTTCTTAAGCCAGAGGCCAGTTTAATTGATCTAATCATAGGTGGGCCTGTAATTAGCGATTTTCCTCTTTTTCACAAGCATGAGTAGGACTGATAGTGTTGGGAAAGTCATCCTTGGCATAAGCTCTAGTTGATCTCTGTTGTGGCATTCCCATATGCTTCCTAATTCCTATATGTTTCCATATTCTCTATACCATTCCCTCTTTTTTCTTCCCACTCCCTCACCGGTCCCCTCTGTAAGTAAAGATCTTTTCCTGCTTAGGTTAGCTCTACTTCCTAGCTAGGTCGGTCATCTATCTGGAATTCCATCTCTTGTTTGGTTTCTGGTACCGGTTTCAGTTCCTTTGTTCAAATCAATATCTATGTCAGGCTTCCCTTCCCGGTTGTCCTGTCCTGTTCAATCCGTTGTTCTTCTGTCGTAGCTACTCTTCCTACCCGGATTGACTTACTGACTGACTGTACCGACTGACCGACCAAAGGGAGGGCTGGAGTCTTTTGCTGCTCCTGTGCTTACTACCAGAAAGGAAGAACTACTCGCCGAAGGCTCACTCGTAGCTACCCTATAAGATAAGAGTTTGATTCTTCCTCTCTATTCTACTTAGACCCGGGTTTCACAGAGGGCTCCTATTGACCTCCTTATAAAGTAAAGGTTTGGAACCCTAGCTACTAGAACTACAGGAAGGGCTACTAGAGTTACTGGCCGAAGGGAAGAACTAATCAAACTAACCGGAGGTGACGGAACGGAACTAAATAAGTGGGATCTATCTCTGAAAGGTCAATAGAATAGCTTCGAGCATCTTTTTTCCCGGTTTCTTCTGTCGTGCCCACAGGTGTTTACATGGACAAAGACCTGGTCATTCAACGTGGATCCAACCCGATCTCTTGCTCTGTATAACAGAAAACACGCTCTAGTTGCGCTCAGCACTGGAGCTGCTACATGTTTGTGATAACACCCGTCTTGCAAACCTCTGCAGCTCAGGAACATGACCGCAGTAGAACTCCCACCATACGTCTGCACAAAACAATGAAAAAAACTTCTGATTCCCACCCACCCCAGTCGACGGATCTAGAGAAGGTGTTGGGTCCCATCTATTAGATTTGGTGGGGTGCGTCTCTCTCTCAAGGAATTGTTGCGCCTACCTCTAAGGTAGGGAATCGTGCCAACTTCTCATCAATTAGTGGATTTTTGCTCTATCTTGGTGGGGCAATGAATCAACAAAATTGAGTCATGCCGACCGCCGTTTCTTATCCCAGCCCAAACCCGGGAATCAGAAGTTTGTTGGAGTTTGGAGCTGTCTCCTTTTTATGATACTATTAACCAGCCGCACTGAATGGAAATAGCTGATCGAACCCCTTCCCTTCTCTGTGAGCCAACATTCTATTGATAGGGAATAACCATTCTATTGATAAGGAATAACAAGTATTGAAGTGGTGTTGTTCTTTTTCGATATATGGTTGTGCGGTTGAGTGCTGATCCTTATCAAAGCGTGGGCTATCTCCCTCTTGGGATTATAGATAGATAGCTCGAAAGGGTTGAGTGCTCTCCCGAGCCCGGTTAAGATTCAAAGGGTCGAGCGTCTCCCATCCCGTTATAAGCAAGGTCGAGCTCACCTTATCAGAAAGCACTCAATAGTACTTCTGATGGGAAATACAAAGACAAAGACAAGAAAATTATGTCTTTGTATTTGCTTTTCCAACAGGAACAGAATGATTTCTATGTGATCGCCTGACGTGCATTGGAAGCTTACAAAACTCCCTTATGGTTTTAATTGTATAGTAGAAAGCAAGGAAGCAACTATTTGAAGTTTGAACAGTTATAGTCTCAGAAGAAGTGCACCTGTATCCATTTTTCTTTAAACATGCAAAAATGAATATGCAAGAACTACATACTAGAAACTCTTTAAAAAATCTTAAGAGTAATTGGGAAGTTTTGCTGCAATTAATAAACAAGATTGCACCAGGTTAAACGCGTGTCTTTGTTTGAGAATTGAGACAGGAAATATGTCTTTTGATTTCTTAGAAAAAGTAAGCAAACTTAGGTTGGTGCGGTCAAGGCAGAAAATTTTTGCAAGCTTTTCAAAGTGTTCACAGAAAACTTGTATGTATATATTTTACAGGATATTGCCATATATATATTTTTTGATTCAGGCATTTTGTTTCCAATAGTTAACGTGATGCTATAGTTCGAATGTCATTGTTGGCATATTTCATGTATGAAATTTAGATAGGAGGGTGAAAAGTGACTTTGTAACCAAAATATCAAGTAATTTTTTTTTTTGGTAAAAAATATCAAGTAATTTGATAATCTTGTTATCTTTTCTTCATATTATTACTTGAACGCGATCACTTGTACCTGACTTTTATACAGAACAACTATTTTACCACCTAATGATATTTTACTAGCTACACTTACAAATTCTAACAACTATGTGTAATGGATCTTTATCTTAAATAGACAAAGCGCTTAAGAATTGGACTATGTCTCCAATGTATCTCAAGAGATGGTGGTTCAAGTCTACCAAGATCCTTCAATGATTTGTAGAAATATCGTCTAACTAGCCAAGGCATGGAGCTAGAGACTCTGGTTCTTGACAGCTCGCGTTGAATTGTAAGTGGTTTTGTTTTCTCTTTAATGTATTTTCTTGCTTGATAAGAGTTGTAATTGGTTCTGTTTTCTCTTTAGTGTACTTTTTTGTTTGTTTTCTATTTGAATCTCAAAACTAGAGGAAATCAAATACAAACCTCACAGCAAAGATGCTGTGCTTCTGAAAACATCTGAGTAGAATTAACGAGAAATAAAGCCCTGGTATCATCAAGGGTCTCAAAATTCTTTTCCTTAAGTTTTTCCTTGTATTTTCAGGTATCAGTAGACTGTTACAGAATCGAGAAAAGAGGACAACATAAAAAGAAATCTATGCTGCCACTAAATTAGCTCAATTATGAAACCCAAGTTATGTCAGTGGCAAATGATCTCCCACTTCCACTTCTCTTTTTGTCGACTATTTGTTCTCTCATAAGCGATTGCCTTCACTTCAGAATCACCCTCCAGTCTTCCTTATATTTCAAAGAGTCAACACTTCACTTCACTTCCCATCATAGACGACGGAAAAAAATTAAAGTGGCATCAATAGAAACAACAATTGGTGAAACAGCAAAACCTCATATTGCCAACAACTAAATGAAATATTGTCATAAGCCATACATATTGCGAACAACTAAACTTCAATATTGCCATAAGCCATGTTCTATAATGAAATAAGTACATAGTAATTCTTGAGAAATTACAACTAACTATTTTATTTTTCTATCCAACAACTAAAACTAATCTGGATAAACATATTGTAGGTTCTCGTGATATTGGTCGAAAACCGATCCGCCCACTGGTCCAATTTTCCTTTCGAATAGTTTCCCTACACCGCCGCTTCGGCTATCTAACGATCGCCAATCTCGCCAAACCGGAGGTAGAGGAGCAATATCCTTTAGCACAACTGGCACAAAATGTCCTTTGTTTATGTGGAAAATGGCGATTATCTAGAACATTTCTTCTAGACCTGTCATCAACAGAAAGTACGTGATACCTAATTGTCGCGGCGTTATGGTGACAAAAACAGAATTAAAATCACTTGCAACTAAGGAACCCATGTCTGGGAGATCAAACCATTCTTTCTCAT
Source organism: Coptis chinensis (assembly GCF_015680905.1). Lineage (NCBI taxonomy): Eukaryota > Viridiplantae > Streptophyta > Magnoliopsida > Ranunculales > Ranunculaceae > Coptis > Coptis chinensis. The sequence goes on from NC_141463.1 coordinate 97,325,152, forward strand.
TCATTGTGGAAGACTTGGTACACTCTAAGTTTCTTTTGTGGTTTTCAAACCCGTTATTACCATACAACTCTGTATAGTAATCTGCATACTGCATCAACTCTTCCAGCATAAGACCCCTTATTGTTCGCTATGCTAAATCATCTGTATATCCTAGTAGTGTAGCTATGGATCTATAACCACAATGTCCATCCGGGGTTATCTCAACCAAATCTTTAATCATATCGCAGATCAAAGGATTAAAGTCACGTAAAATATTTTCCCACTTATACTCGATTTCTCATCTTTTAGAATTATCTCTGACCTAGTATTTTTTTTTTCTGCTTCTTTTCATGTTCTCTTTGGCCTTATTAATGAGTTCTTGAAAGCTAAACGAGTCAAGGTCAGACGATCCACTCACTTCAGGATGAACATCTTCATTTAAATCAGGTAGTCCGCACATGTTGGTTAAAGAATTGGGACATGCAGCTGCTTCACTAATGTTAAAATGAACATTTTGGTTGTTGCTTGTGCCTTGAGCAATATTTGTATCACCTTGTTCTTCAAAAAAGAAATGAGTATGAGACAAGTTAAAATATTACGCAAAAGTGAAATAAGACCAAGCCAACAGAAAAAACAAACAAACCGAGATATACAATATTACTACAGAACTCTTAAACTAAACTACATACTCAAAAATAACAAATAATCGATGCCCATTACCAACAAATAATCTACTTACCTAAAAACAGTTTAATATGCAATCGTACACAAGTATATATACATATATGACAAACCTTTCTTGTTTATGTTTCTCCTTTTTGAAGTCCCCTGTGTTGTGCTTGTGCGCTTCTTTTTAGTTTGCCCCTGTACAACCTGCTCAACATCTTACTAAAATTAATTTAACAAGCTCAACATAATTTAACAAATTCAAATCAAGAACCAAAAATGCTTCTACCCAAGTCCAGCCTATAATTTTATTTTTTTTATTTTTTTTTCAAGTGGAAATTTTATTGATACTGATAAAGAATTTTACAAATAATTAGGACAAACGTACAACAAGCTGCGCCGCAAGTCCTTTCTGAATAGCAAATCATATTCTTCTAAAAACAAACTCGTTAGAACCAGCTGTCATAACATTACTGTCCTATTTATTTTTATTATTTTTTTTTCCCAGTCGGCAAGTTTTTCTTGAACCTTTGCTATCCACAAGTCAGCGATGCCCGAGTAGGCTAGATTGTGGTAACCTGGTATAACTGGTGGCAAGGGAGCATCATCACTAAGTCTACGCGGCACATAATGTATGTCATTATTTATATGAGCAACTGAGATAATGAGAGTATGCTCCAAGTCTGGTGGAGTTCTCAAAGGAAGGTAAGTTAACGATTGCTTTGGTGCTAGGGTGACAAACACACAATTATAAGCACAAGCAGTTAACCAACCCATGTTAGGAAGTTAAAACCACTTAGTCGGGTTCATCATCATCGACTTTGTACATTGTAAATTTCGAATTAAGTGTTCGAAAATGGTGAATCCATACCATTCAATGTACTCTTCTGCATATTCCATCAACTCGACCAATAACCTCTTCCTCACGGTAAACCATCCAGTCTCGTCACCATAGTTCAATAATCTTGCTATGGACTTGTATCCACAGTGTCCATCCCCAAGGACATCCTCACATGAAACAATAAAGTTGTTAAGCAATGGATTCAAATCTTCTAAGAAAGATGTTTGAGCTGGCTTCTTAGGTGGTCTGCCTCTTTTTTTAGGTACTTTTTCAATTGCTTGCGTTTCTCCTTGGTTCTTACGTGGTCTGCTTCTCTTCTTCGGAACTTGTTCACTTGCTTTTTTCTCCTCTTGCATCTGTGCATACTCAAAATCAGATGGTTCTTGTCACACCCCGAATTTCGACAGAATTCGGAAAAACATTATTTGTCCCCGACCCTTCGATCTCCGAGGTGTGACGCACTCTCCACTCCCAAAAGCCCATAAACAGTTTTAAAATATGCGGATAATTTAAAGCCAATAAAATTTTTAACTTAAACAACAGTCATCTTCATTATAAAACAATTTACAAATGAAAAGGCAAATAATATTATCTCAACTGAAAATCTATATCACCTCAAAGGGAAAACAAAACGCAACCTGAGATGCAATGCTAACGCAAACCACAAGCAGCAACCAATCTTCTTCATCACTAAACCTGTCAAAACTTATCAACTATGTTCATTGAATGAACACACCCGATAAGCAAACATGCAAATCGGGTCAGCATTATAAAAATGCTGGTGTGAGTAGCCCTAAAATACAACATATACTATACATATATATACACAAACCATACGGCAGTTAGTTCCTCCACCGAGGCGCCTTAACTTTCAACGACTAATATAACATACTCAAGTACAATAATTAAGGCAGGTAGTTCCTCCATCGAGGCTTTTAACTTCCCACTAACCACACAACATACTATATGCGATCATAAATAAGGCATGTAGTTCCTCCATCGAGGTTTTAGGTTCAACTAAACTAAACTATAACCAACCAAACATATTACCATAATTAGATTATTTCGGGCTTTCTGTGTGTCCCTAAAATCACGTCAGATCTATGTCTTACCTAGTTTCCCGGCTACCACAATCGCGAACCCAACCCGAACATGTACATCCACATGCCTCCCTTACATAATGAGCCACTCCGTGCGTAACCACCCTGGCCCGGGATGCCGCGACACCGTAAATCCTCTCACACGGAAGCCAAATCTATGTAAGTAATCGCCACTATTCGGCATAAAATATTGCGATCATCGCTCTATTTTGCGAACGGAATAATCAAGCCACTATTCGGCTACGCCAGAGGGCCATTCAGCTTTCTTGAAATGCCGAAGGGCGCGAAGGCCATTCAAATTAAACTGAACGCCGGGAGGGCCAATCACATGAGTTGTGGTAGTAGTGGGGTTAGGATTTTCGTTTACGTAATTTATTCGGTGTCATCATTAATGACTCATAAACATTTCTACTATATCGCAATGTGTCAATTACCTTATTGCACTAAGCCATAATATCTAGAAACATCTCAATTATATCTCATAGTCACTTTCATTCTTTCACGTGCCAATATATTATTGCACTACACCACACTCCCGTGGACAAACATTCACCAATACTATGCTACATCATAGTAGCATCTCACATATATAATAATGGAGCGTATATACATTTCTCCAAGATATTGCATTAATATATATATATATATATATATCCCAACATATTATATCATGTCACAATGCTTCAACGTATCACATACATTTTGATAGCATATTAGGAATATAATGTCTCCTAACATCTCAATATCGTCACGTGTCAAAAATACACAACATCAAGGTCAAATCTTTCTTAGATAATGACCACCAATTTATACAAGCTTCCACAGCATTTTATTACTATATGTGTCCATATAATATACACATAAAACGTAGCACAAATAAACAGTCCACAGTCCACAATCAAAGCCCAATATATATATGCTTTACACACTACTCACGTCAAATCTAAATTAGATAGTGACAAACCAAGTTATACAATCTCAACAATATTTTATTACTATATTTATCCATATAATCAAATATGTGAAAAATTGGAAAAGTCAACGGTCAACACATCATGGTGAAGGTCAAACTCAACATGTCATGGTCAAAGTCAAAGTCAACATGCCATGGTCAAAGGTCAAAGTCAACCGTCAAAGTCAACGGTCGATGGTCAAAGTCAAACTGTCCTAGTCAAAGTCAAACTGTCGTTTTCGTGTTCGACAGGTTCATGGTCATAGCCATGGTTCACGGGCTCGTGACCAGGGTAATAATTCGGACCCAACTGGCCAAGCCCAAACCTTAGAACCCGAAAGTCTAAACAGTGAAAGGCCCATGTAGATCTATTTTAAGTTCAATGGACTGGTCCATGCAATATTAGAAACGGGCCCAAAAACTTATACTGAACTGGCCCAAACAGTTAAGTGGTTCGGTCCAAAAATAATTGGATTTGGCCCAATCAAAACTTTAATATAAACTGGTCCACACATACAAAGGCTAAAAAGAATTGGTCCAACACAAAACTAAAAAGAGTTGGCCCAACCAAAACTGATGTGGTCCGGCCCATAACACTTAAACTAAAATCGGGCCCAACCACAACAAAAATTAGAACTCGCCCAAATAACTTAAATAGAACCGCCCACATAAAACCAAAAGGGTTAGGCCCAAAGCCCAAGCCCAAATCGGTGAACAGTTCATCTTCTTCTTCCTCCTCCAAAGACCAAAATCCGCCACCACAATTCCAATCGCCCACCTAATTAACCTAGTCGGTTTTAATCCTTGCAAAACCCCTACAACTTTACTAAAAGCTAAAACCCCAACTTCTAACCCACCATCTTCTCCAAACTAGATCTCGAGAAATCTATGGCCGCCATTAATGGCTTCCCCAAGCTTCCAAATGCCCACTCAACATCAACCCAACTACCCCATACATCAACAATTCAAAATCCCAACCAAAACCGTTGGAACTACAAAAAAACGCAACTTGCGATTATCACAATAAAGCGGTTTACGCCATTAAAGCTTCCTCAAAGCTTTAGCACTCGCTCAACATCAACAATCGAAATCCCTCCAAACATCATCCCCAATGTTCAATCAACACAAAAAAACAACAATCACAGTTCACCTATATTTTTAATGGCGATTTTTTTCATCGCCGCCATTAACGAGGCTTCGACACTTCGTCCAAGCCGCTGATGTAACTCCAACAAGGCCACCCAAGCAAACCTCCATAGCCAAACCTACAATCCCTTTACTCCCCTCCCCCCGACATCATACAACCCAAAACAAACCCACCCACGACAACAAGAAAACGAAGTTCAATACAAAGTTAGTTTGGGGGCGCGCCCCTCAATGACCCCTTCAGAGTTTCGACAGGTTTAATAACTACGCCAAAATGGCATACTACCCTTACCTAGTTTTAACAGTTCAACAGACACCAAAGATAATGAAAAGATGCTTAATTGAAAGAAAACATGGGAATGATAAATCATTTGTCGTATACGGTGAAGTAGAAACGAACTACTCACCGTATTCACAGCTCCTACGAATTCCTCCGAGTCCGAACCGTCGTGCTCCAACGCTCCAAAGAAACCGGTTTTCTCTACGCTTCCATTTTTAATATATTATTATTTTTATGAACCCTATTTTCTAGAAAAGTGTTTATATACTTGGGTCCCAAACCAAGCCCAACACGGACTTCGGCCCAAAAACCGGGCTCACGTGATCCCGAAAGTCCGATTTAATTAATTTTGAAAATAAAAAATTAATTAAATTAATTAATTAAATAGAAAAATACGTATTTAAAAATACGGGCGTTACAGCTATACACATCTCAAAAGAATCTCGTCCCGAGATTTGGAAGTAAAGCTATACGAACAAACAACGTTGGTTATTAACTTAGAACCTATACAAGAATGCACGTTGATTAAACTTAAGCAAGATAACATTGGTATTAATTATTTTACTTAATTCCAGAATATATGTCCTCATGCCATTACAAAACCTATTCCAGTTTAGCTGTCTATATTAAAACAAATTATTACTGTCCCTTAAACGCAACATAAACATATCATTTCTCATTAGCATGCAGTTTCTCGACACGTAGCAAACTCTACGAAAAATTAATATTCTACTTGAACTAATAAATCATACGGGGTAAGTTCATTCATGCATACAACATTATGGAGTCTTTTATTATCATGCATAAAAGAAAAATTAGTGTCCTAGCACACTTAAAACAAAAGTCACTCATGTCATTGATACTACAATAAACTTTATATTACTTTAGTCATGCTCTCAGAAATATTAAATTTAAAACAACCCTTGAATCCTAATTCATGCTTGCAACTGGATCAAATATAGCACGTATTCAAAAAATAAATTTTTTTTTTCATGTTCCTCTATCAAAATCATATAGACTGAAACAAAACAATTAAGAGTAAATACTCGAATATGCCAAAATCATGTGAAACTAATTTAACGATATTAATCAATCATGTCATAATTTATAGGTACGACACACTTATAAGACAAAAATAAAAATCCGTTTGTTTGGAAATAAGATCATCATTATATTAAGACATCCTCTACATAAATTAAAAATAACAATTATCACCATTATTTTAATTAATCATTAGTAACATTGACCTTAAGAAAACAACCTACACATGCATGTTTTCTTGGTACAACAATATTAATCATCACATACATACGGTAATAGTTCATCTATATACAATAAAAAAGCGTGTATACGCAGGTATACATATCTCAAAAGAATACACGTATACGCAAGTATACACACCTCAAAAAAAGAATACACGATATACGCAAGTATATACATCTCAAAAAGAATACACGATATTTTATTATTATATTCAATCTATTTCTAACTAATCACCTCTAACAGATTAATCTCTTTATACTTTAAAAATACTATCCATCCATTACAATGTACGAAAGTGAGGCGCAGATAGTTCCTCCAACACCGAGGCAATTAGTTCCTTACTCAAGACGTCATAAAGTCATCGACTTAATGCAACTCATTCAATATCTATTAAAATATCTTATAGTTTCTTGAATAATAACATAACACTCAAATACAAAGTTCACGCATTGTGTTGTCATACTTAATTCATACTCCACGTGAAAATGATCACCAACAACAAAATCACATTATAGCAAACACACATCATTTTGATCAAATCCATTAATAATTAAGATATTACACATATAACCACTCCTCATATGATAAGGAAAAATAAAAGCATTTCATATGCACTCCACAAGAGTAACTAATATAAATATACACATTACACATACAATCAAATCAAGAAAAATATTGACTCTCTTTATTTTTATATCTCTTTCATTTTCTTTGTAAAAATAAAACAACTAGCGGAAATAGTTTTGAAAATAAAACTTCTTAAACACTACCCATAAACCACGATCCGAGAATCACCTAGACTCACCCTAGTCTAAGCTAACCAAATGCTCTGATACCAAACTGTCACACCCCGAATTTCGACAGAATTCGGAAAAACATTATTTGTCCCCGACTCTTCGATCTCCGAGGTGTGACGCACTCTCCACTCCCAAAAGCCCATAAACAACTTTTAAAAATATGGATAATTTAAACCAATAAAATTTTTAACTTAAACAAAGTCCATTCTTCATTATAAAACAATTTACAAATGAAAAGGCAAATAATATTATCTCAACTGAAAATCTATATCACCTCAAAGGAAAACAAAACACAACCCCGAGATGCAATGCTAACGAAAAACCACAAGCAAAGAACCAATCTTCTTCATCACTAAACTCGTCAAAACTTATCAACTATGTTCATTGAATGAACACACCCGATAAGCAAACATGCAAATCGGGTCAAGATTATAAAAATTTGGTGTGAGTAGCCCTAAAATACAACATATACTATACATATATATACACAAAACCATACCGGCAGCTTAGTTCCTCCACCGGTAGCTTTAACTTTCAACGACTAATATAACATACTTAAGTACAATAATTAAGGCGGTAGTTCCTCCACCGAGGCCTTTAACTTCCCACTAACCACACAACATACTATAATCATCATAAATAAGGCATGTAGTTCCTCCATCGAGGTTTTAGGTTCTAACTAAACTATAACCAACCAAACATATTACCATAATTAGATTATTTGGGGCTTTCTTTGTGTGTCCCTAAAATCCACGCCAGATATCTATGTCTTACCTAGTTTCCCGGCTACCACAATCGCGAACCCAACCTTAACATGTACATCCACATGCCTCCCCTTACATAATGAGCCACTCGTATGCGTAACCACCTCCCGGCGGGATGCCGCGACACCGTAAATCCTCACACGGAAGCCAAATCTATGTAAGCACCGCCACTATTCGGCATAAAATATTGCGATCATCGTTCTATTTTGCGAACGGAATAATCAAGCCACTATTCGGCGCCCGGGGCCAGAGGGCCATTCAATTTTATCGAAATATATACGGCCAAGGCCATTCAAAATTAATCAAACGCCGGGAGGGCCAATCACATGAGTTGTGGTAGTCGGGTTCTAGGATTTTTCGTTACGTAATTTATTCGGTGTCATACGTTAATGACTCATAAACATTTCTACTATATCACGCAAGTGTGTCAATTACCTTATTGCACTAAGCCATAATATCTAGAAACATCTCAATTATATCTCATAGTCACTTTCATTCTTTCACGTGCCAATATATTATTGCACTACACCACACTCCCGTGGACAAACATTCACCAATACTATGCTACATCATAGTAGCATCTCACATATATAATAATGGAGCGTATATACATTTCTCCAAGATATTGCATTAATATATATATATATATATATCCCAACATATTATATCATGTCACAATGCTTCAACGTATCACATACATTTTGATAGCATATTAGGAATATAATGTCTCCTAACATCTCAATATCGTCACGTGTCAAAAATACACAACATCAAGGTCAAATCTTTCTTAGATAATGACCACCAATTTATACAAGCTTCCACAGCATTTTATTACTATATGTGTCCATATAATATACACATAAAACGTAGCACAAATAAAAAAAAAAGTCCACAATCAAAGCCCAATATATATATGCTTTACACACTACTCACGTCAAATCTAAATTAGATAGTGACAAACCAAGTTATACAATCTCAACAATATTTTATTACTATATTTATCCATATAATCAAATATGTGAAAAATTGGAAAAGTCAACGGTCAACACATCATGGTGAAGGTCAAACTCAACATGTCATGGTCAAAGTCAAAGTCAACATGCCATGGTCAAAGGTCAAAGTCAACCGTCAAAGTCAACGGTCGATGGTCAAAGTCAAACTGGTTCTAGTCAAAGTCAAAATGGTTTCAAAATTGTTCGGTTCATAGTTCATGGTCATAGCCATGGTTCACGCGCATCGACTGTGGTAATAATTCGGACCCAACTCGCCAAGCCCAAACCTTAGAACCCGAAAGTCTAAACAGTGAAAGGCCCATGTAGATCTATTTTAAGTTCAATGGACTGGTCCATGCAATATTAGAAACGGGCCCAAAAACTTATAATCGAATCGCCCAAAAGCGGTTAAGTGGTTCGGTCCAAAATAATTGGATTTGGCCCAATCAAAACTTTAATATAAACCGGTCCACACATACAAAGGCTAAAAAGAATTGGTCCAACACAAAACTAAAAAGAGTTGGCCCAACCAAAACCGATGTGGTCCGCCCCCATAACACTTAAACTAAAATCGGGCCCAACCACAACAAAAATTAGAACCGCCCAAATAACTTAAATAGAACCGCCCACATAAAACCAAAAGGGTTAGGCCCAAAGCCCAAGCCCAAATCGGTGAACAGCTTCACCTTCTTCCTCCTCCAAAGACCAAAATCCGCCACCACAATTCCAATCGCCCACCTAATTAACCTAGTCGGTTTTAATCCTTGCAAAACCCCTACAACTTTACTAAAAGCTAAAACCCCAACTTCTAACCCACCATCTTCTCCAAACTAGATCTCGAGAAATCTATGGCCGCCATTAATGGCTTCCCCAAGCTTCCAACAGCCCACTCAACATCAACCCAACTACCCCCATACATCAACAATTCAAAATCCCAACCAAAACCGTTGGAACTACAAAAAAACGCGAACTTGCAAGATCACAAGAATGGCGGTCGCCGCCATTAAAGCTTCCCTCAAAGCTTTAGCAGCTGCGTCAACATCAACAATCAAATCCCTCCAAACATCATCCCCAATGTTCAATCAACACAAAAACAACAATCACAGTTCACCTATATTTTAATGGCGATTTTTCTTCTGCCATTAACAGAGTTTTATCGGACATTTCGTCCAAGCCGCGACGAGAACTCCAACAGCCACCCAAAGCAAACCTCCATAGCCAAACCTACAATCCCTTTACTCCTCCCCGACATCATACAACCCAAAAAACAAACCCACCCACGCACAACAAGAAAACGAAGTTCAATACAAAGTTAGTTTGGGGGCCCTCCAATGACCCTTCAGAAGTTTTCGGATAGGTTTAATAACTACGCCAAAAATGGCATACTACCCTTACCTAGTTTTAACAGTTCAACAAGACACCAAAGATAATGAACGATGAAGCTAATTAAAAAAAGAAAACATGGGATAAAGAAAAATACATTTGATAACGGTGAAGTAGAAACGAACTACTCACCTGTATTCACAGCTCCTACGAATTCCTCCGAGTCCGAACCGTCGTGCTCCAACGCTCCAGCAAACCAGTTTCTCTCTGCCTCCATTTTTAATATATTATTATTTTTATGAACCCTATTTTCTAGAAAAAGTGTTTATATACTTGGGTCCGAAACCCAAGCCCAACACAGACTCGGGCCCAAAACCAGGCTCACGTATCCCGAGTCCGATCCGACGAATTTTGAAAATAAAAAATTAATTAAATTAATTAATTAAATAGAAAAATACGTATAAAAAAAATAAAATGCATAAAGCTATACACATCTTCAAAAGAATCTCGGCCCGAGATTTGGAAGTAAAGCTATACTTAACAAAAAACGTTGGTTATTAACTTAGAACCTATACAAGAATGCACGTTGATTAAACTTAAGCAAGATAACATTGGTATTAATTATTTTACTTAATTCCGAATATATGTCCTCATGCCATTACAAAACCTATTCGGTTTAGCTTTTAACTGTCTATATTAAAACAAATTATTATCGCCCCTTTAAACGCAACATAAACATATCATTTCTCATTAGCATGTTTCTTGACACGTAGCAAACTCTACTTAAAAATTAATATTCTACTTGAACTAATAAATCATATGGGGGTAAGTTCATTCATGCATACAACATTATGGAGTCTTTTATTATCATGCATAAAAGAAAAATTAGTGTCCTAGCACACTTAAAACAAAAGTCACTCATGTCATTGATACTACAATAAACTTTATATTACTTTAGTCATGCTCTCGTAAATATTAAATTTAAAACAACCCTTGAATCCTAATTCATGCTTGCAACTGGATCAAATATAGCACGAAAAAAAAAAATAATTTTTCATGTTCCTCTATCAAAATCATATAGACTGAAACAAAACAATTAAGAGTAAATACTCGAATATGCCAAAATCATGTGAAACTAATTTAACGATATTAATCAATCATGTCATAATTTATAGGCACGACACACTTATAAGACAAAATAAAAATCCGTTTGTTGTGGAAATACGATCATCATTATATTAAGACATCCTCTACATAAATTAAAAATAACAATTATCACCATTATTTTAATTAATCATTAGTAACGTGACCTTAAGAAAACAACCTACACATGCATGTTTTCTTGGTACAACAATATTAATCATCACATACGCACAGTAATAGTTCATCTATATACAATATATAAACGTGTATACGCAGGTATACATATCTCAAAAAGAATACACGTGTATACGCAAGTATACACACCTCAAAAAGAATACACGTATATACGCAAGTATATACATCTCAAAAAGAATACACGTATATTTTATTATTATATTCAATCTATTTCTAACTAATCACCTCTAACAGATTAATCTCTTATACTTTAAAAATACTATCCATCCATTACAATGTACGAGTGAGGCGAGATAGTTCCTCCAACACCGAGGCAATTAGTTCCTTACTCAGTACGTCATAAAGTCATCACTTAATGCAGCTCATTCAATATCTATTAAAATATCTTATAGTTTCTTGAATAATAACATAACACTCAAATACAAAGTTCACAGACAGGTTGTCATACTTAATTCATACTCCACGTGAAAATGATCACCAACAACAAAATCACACTATAGCAACACACATCATTTTGATCAAATCCATTAATAATTAAGATATTACACATATAACCACTCCTCATATGATAAGGAAAAATAAAAGCATTTCATATGCACTCCACAAGAGTAACTAATATAAATATACACATTACACATACAATCAAATCAAGAAAAATATTGACTCTCTTTATTTTTATATCTCTTTCATTTTCTTTGTAAAACAAATAAAACAACTAGCGGAAATAGTTTTGAAAATAAAACTTCTTAAACACTACCCATAAACCACGATCCGAGAATCACCTAGACTCACCCTAGTCTAAGCTAACAAAAATGCTCGATACTAAATCATCACACTCAATTTCGAATTGATCTGAAAACATTATTTGTCCCCGAATTCTTCGATCTCCAGGGTGTGACGACTTCCACTCCCAAAAGCCCATAAACAGCTTTTTAAAATATGCGGATAATTTAAACCAATAAAATTTTTAACTTAAACAAAAGTCATCTTCATTATAAAACAATTTACAAAATGAAAAGGCAAATAATATTATCTCAACCTGAAAATCTATATCACCTCAAAGGGAAAACAAAACAATCCCGAGATGCAATGCTAACGCAAAACCACAAGCAAAGAACCAATCTTCTTCATCACTAAACCTCGTCAAAACTTATCAACTATGTTCATTGAATGAACACACCCGATAAGCAAACATGCAAATCGGGTCAAGATTATAAAATCTTTGGTGTGAGTAGCCCTAAAATACAACATATACTATACATATATATACACAAACCACGGCAGTTAGTTCCTCCACCGAGAGCTTTAACTTTCAACGACTAATATAACATACTCAAGTACAATAATTAAAAGTGTAGTTCCTCCCATCGAGGTTTTAACTTCCCACTAACCACCACAACATACTATAATGCATCATAAATAAGGCATGTAGTTCCTCCATCGAGGTTTTTTAGGTTCTAACTAAACTATAACCAACCAAACATATTACCATAATTAGATTATTTCGGGCTTTCTTTTTGGTGTCCCTAAAATCACGCCAGTATCTATGTCTTACCTAGTTTCCCGGCTACCACAATCGCGAACCCAACTTTAAACATGTACATCCACATGCCTCCCCTTACATAATGAGCCACTCCGCGTGCGTAACCACCTCGGCGGGATGCCGCGACACCGTAAATCCTCACACGGAAGCCAAATCTATGTAAGACCGCCACTATTCGGCATAAAATATTATGCATCATCGCTCTATTTTGCGAACGGAATAATCAAGTTAATTATTCGGTTACGCCGGAGGGCCATTCAAATTTTAATTGAAATGCCGGAAGGTCACCGAAGGCCATTCAAATTTTAATGAAACGCGGGGAGGGCCAATCACATGAGTTGTGGTAGTCAGGTTCTAGGATTTTCGTTACGTAATTTATTCAGGTGTCATACGTTAATGACTCATAAACATTTCTACTATATCACGTGCAGGTCAATTACCTTATTGCACTAAGCCATAATATCTAGAAACATCTCAATTATATCTCATAGTCACTTTCATTCTTTCACGTGCCAATATATTATTGCACTACACCACACTCCCGTGGACAAACATTCACCAATACTATGCTACCTCATAGTAGCATCTCACATATATAATAATGGAGCGTATATACATTTCTCCAAGATATTGCATTAATATATATATATATATTCCAACATATTATATCATGTCACAATGCTTCAACGTATCACATACATTTTGATAGCATATTAGGAATATAATGTCTCCTAACATCTCAATATCGTCACGTGTCAAAAATACACAACATCAAGGTCAAATCTTTCTTAGATAATGACCACCAATTTATACAAGCTTCCACAAAGATTTTATTACTATATGTGTCCATATAATATACACATAAAACGAAGCACAAATAAAAAGGTCCACAAAGTCCACAATCAAAGCCCAATATATATATATTTTTACACACTACTCACGCCAAATCTAAATTAGATAGTGACAAACCAAGTTATACAATCTCAACAATATTTTATTACTATATTTATCCATATAATCAAATATGAAAAAATGGAAAAGTCAACGGTCAACACATCATGGTGAAGGTCAAACTCAACATGTCATGGTCAAAGTCAAAGTCAACATGCCATGGTCAAAGGTCAAAGTCAACCGTCAAAGTCAACGGTCGATGGTCAAAGTCAAACCGTCCTAGTCAAAGTCAAATGTCGTTTCATGGTGTTCGGGGTTCATGGTCATAGCCATGGTTGGTTCGCTCTCGTGACGGGGTAATAATTCGACCTAACCGCCAAGCCCAAACCTTAGACCCGAAAGTCTAAAACGATTGAAAAGGCCCATGTAGATCTATTTTAAGTTCAATGGACTGGTCCATGCAATATTATTAAACGGGCCCAAAACTTATCTTCGAATCGCCCAAAAGCGGTTAAGTGGTTCGGTCCAAAATAATTGGATTTGGCCCAATCAAAAAACTTTAATATAAACCGGTCCACACATACAAAGGCTAAAAAGAATTGGTCCAACACAAAACTAAAAAGAGTTGGTTCCAACCAAAACCTGATGTGGTCAGGCCCATAACACTTAAACTAAAAATCGGGCCCAACCACAACAAAAATTAGAACTCGCCCAAATAACTTAAATAGAACCGGCCCACATAAAACCAAAAGGGTTAGGCCCAAAGCCCAAGCCCAAATCGGTGAACAGTTCACCTTCTTCCTCCTCCAGCACCAAAATCCGGCCACCACAATTCCAATCGCCCACCTAATTAACCTAGTCGGTTTTAATCCTTGCAAAAACCCCTACAACTTTACTAAAAGCTAAAACCCCAACTTCTAACCCACCATCTTCTCCAAACTAGATCTGAGAAATCTATGGCCGCCATTAATGGCTTCCCCCAAGCTTCCAACAGCCCACTCAACATCAACCCAACTACCCCCATACATCAACAATTCAAAATCCCAACCAAAACCGTTGGAACTACAAAAAACGCGAACTTGCGAAGATCACAAGAAAGCGGTCGGGCCATTAAAGCTTCCTCAAAGCTTTAGCATTTCGTTCAACATCAACAATCGAAATCCCTCCAAACATCATCCCCAATGTTCAATCAACACAAAAAAACAACAATCACAGTTCACCTATATTTTAATGGCGATTTTTCTTATCGCCGCCATTAACAGAGCTTCAATTCGTCAAGCAAGCTGACAGAACTCCAACAAAGCCACCCAAGCAAACC
This sequence comes from Coptis chinensis, assembly GCF_015680905.1. Lineage (NCBI taxonomy): Eukaryota > Viridiplantae > Streptophyta > Magnoliopsida > Ranunculales > Ranunculaceae > Coptis > Coptis chinensis. The sequence goes on from NC_141463.1 coordinate 97,340,345, forward strand.
TCCATAGCCAAACCTACAATCCCTTACTCCCTCCCCGACATCATACAACCCAAAACAAACCCACCCACGCCACAACAAGAAAACGAAGTTCAATACAAAGTTAGTTTAGGGGCCCTCAACAAATGACCTTCAGAGTTTCGACGGTTTAATAACTACGCAAAAATGGCATACTACCCCTTACCTAGTTTTAACGGTTCAACGGGACACCAAAGATAATGAACAAGAACGAATTGAAAAAAAAACATGGGACAAGAAATCGTTGTTCTTGATATACGGTGAAGTAGAAACGAACTACTCACCTGTATTCACAGCTCCTACGAATTCCTCCGAGTCCGAACCGTCGTGCTCCAACGCTCCAGCAAACCAGTTTCTCTCTGCCTCCATTTTTAATATATTATTATTTTTATGAACCCTATTTTCTAGAAAAAGTGTTTATATACTTGGGTCCGAAACCCAAGCCCAACACAGACTCGGGCCCAAAACCAGGCTCACGTATCCCGAGTCCGATCCGACGAATTTTGAAAATAAAAAATTAATTAAATTAATTAATTAAATAGAAAAATACGTATTAAAAAATACGGGCGTTACAGTTCTCTTCTTGTGTCATTCTGATCTTGAGTTGATATTTCACATGTTTCTTTGAAATTGATGGTCTACCTTTGACATTGAGTTTTTCTTGAGGCTCTTGCATGTGTGTAGTCTTTGGATCAACAAGCTCTAAACATTTCTTCATCAACATTAGTTTTTGGTGTTCTGGTAAGCAGTTGAACTTCTTCTTAATTCCTTCCACCTCAGGTGAAATGTCCAGCGACCCTCTTAGAAGTTCCATTGGCTCAAAATCAAGTTGCCGCCAACGACGATCTATGGACCTCAAGGGTATGTAACCATCACCAAGTTTTATCATATGTACCAACTCATAAGCAACATGGAAGACCACAAGTACGCCTCAAAACACACCCACATTCTTTTTCATAATTAAATGCCCACTTTGTTTGAACGTACAAGTTCTTTCGACAACATATCAATCGCCTCCCTAGAGATAAATCCTCTAATCTCACTGTATGTCTTGTCTTGACTATAATGACGCATAATGTTGTGACTAATATTAAATGAAGCTTGTATACCATTGAGCTGATTTTCAAGGAGGTTATCAATCACATCCCAATTTTGGTACAAATTGCCACGTGAACTCCTCAAATTTCTCTTCAAAGATGAATGTTGGGATTCTACTCTATTGCTGGTGTGAGTGCCGAAGTGCATCACAAAATCAACCAAAGCCGCCACAAACTGTTCCCTCTTCGATGTACTGTACCGCACATGTCGTATGTGCATATTCATTTCTAAACACAACCAAATTTTCATTATAGACATCTTCAGTAGGTGAACTAAATAAATCACAAACCATTTCGTAGAACTTCTGAAACTCATTGTTTTCTTCAAAAGATTTTTTACAGTTAGTAATCTCATTAGTCTGAATGTGCCAACGACAAAGGAGGTGTTTAGCCATAGGAAATACACGCGCCACAGCATTCATCAATGCCAAGTCTCTGTCAGTCATAATGACTTTCACACTAGATGCCTTGCCTTCCAAAACACTGTATAACATTTTCAAAGCCCAAACAAAGTTATCTTCCTTCTCTGAATCTAAATATGCAAAAGCAATAGCAAACGTCTTCATTGTAGACGTAAACCCAACAATTTCTAGCAATGGCAGATTGTGAAGGTTAGTCCTGTAGGTACAATCAATAATCAACACTTCCAGAAAACACTTGGACAACTTAATTGATCTCGAATAAGCAAAAAAAAGATCCTTGCATTCTCCTGTAATCAGGTTCTCTCTATGAGACTCATAGTAATCGCGATCGTCCAACATCTTCAATAATTGTTGCATCTGTGATCTCCCTTGCAATTTTGTAAGACGATGTTTCGCTCAAAAATTGTAGATGGTACTTAGGGTTGACAAATTCTCTAGGCCGGCTTTCTTTTTCAAAGCATTCAAAATTTCTCTTGGTTTAACGCCAGCCTCAGACATCTCGATCACAATCATTTCTTCATCTCGTGTTAGCCTTCCCACAAAAGAATGGCCTGTAAGATTTTCAGCAAGACGGTGATTATGAGTTCGCAAACTATTACCACTTTCCACCCCCCTTGATTACGCTGATAACCCTTCAACTTAAATGAACACTTGCACTTTTTCGTTCCTGTCCGTCGAGGGAGTTTCACGGATAGCTTGTATCGATCTGTCTTATTTGGTTTTTGAGGTTTAAAAACACCACCTCTCTCACAAGTTAAAAGCACCCTAGGTCTTCGACCACTTTCAACGCTATTCGACTTTGCAATGATAGCCACAAAACCAATTTCTCTCCCTACCTCTCTGCACCAATCAACAAGGTCTTTTCGATTTTCAAATACCTGTAATCATTTTGTTATAGATTGTATTACATCACCATTCGGAAAAACGATATACTAAATTTATAGAAGTGTCTTCAAGTTCTTATTGTTGCAGTTGTAAATACATCGGTCGTATCCGGACAAATAAAATTAGAGTTTTATGTCAAACTTTCTTGCTTTTCATTTTCTGACTCATAATTCAGTTGAAGCAAAGACAATGCATTTGGAGATGCACTACTAATAGGATGAGGTTGTTCAAAGTAAAATTTTATCAAAAAAAAAAAAATGATTTAGGTTTCTTATACTCAGTATGCACCCAAAAAAAATAGCACTTTGTTTAATATTGCAAACAAACTCACATTTTTGTTTGGTGTTTGTATCTGTTCATTGTAGTAATCCAAAGTATAATAGTCTTCTGCGTTCTCTCATTCGTCAAAATTTGATTTTGAATTTTTTTCTTCATTCTCATTTGGTTGGTATTCATCCTCATTACTTTGGTATGATTCAAATCAAAAGTGGGTGTTTGCATGTTTATTGATGAGATAAAAGAATAAGAGGTTATTGGGGAAAAAAAAATAAAAAATGCTGTCTTTTTCTTCTGAATCACGTAGAGTAAATGACTTGTTTTAGTCAATAAATATCTTGGATACATCTAATAAAAAAGAATGATAATTTAAGAAGCTAAATATGTCTAAAATTATTTTATTTATTTATTTTAAAATTGGGAGTACCCGAAGTGTTTTGTTGGGTATGTCCAAGATTAGCCATTATTTATTCATACACTATTATTTCTTGTTATTAAACGCAACAACAGAGAATGAGATATTGTTGCCCAGAAACAATGCACAGTTGCCTATGTCTTTAACAGTTTAACCACCTCCCATTTGGGCATACCTGGAGCACTAAAATCCAGCTTGAAGACTCTGAATTATTAGTAGAACGTAATACAACATAATCATCCCCCTCCCAATCATTATAATCCCTCAAAACCCGGAAGAGGTCTGTAGATGTTGCTACCACATAGTTGAGTGCCAACCACTTCTCGAACATCTCACACCTTTGTACCAACAATGGGCGCGCGAATGGAGGAGAAGATTCATTGCCGTCACCGCCTTCTACTACAGCAATGTCTCCGTTATCAACTTATCATCAACAGCATAAAAGTCCCATTTGTAATATGTGAAGTCGGTGCAATTAGCATGAAGCCCCTGCACTCTGGATACAATGAGCCATGGGAGATGATTCTGAAACTTCAAAAGAACACAAAGTTTTTTTTCTATGAATGCGTTGATGTTGGTTGGGATTTTATCAACAATAGGCCAAGGTTGTTACTCACATTTCGTTGCTCACAACAATCTAATTTGAATCTGTTGTTCGAATTGCCACTTAGAAATTATTACTGGTGAGAAGATTGATCATAGTTCCGAATTTGCAACTGGTAAAAACTAGACCTCATTGCATTGACACCTTTTTAAATCATGGTCGGCACGTAACCAGTGTTAAAATCAGTTCTCACAAAAGCCAATTAGCTTTAACACACCCCCCCCCTCCAGATCACACCACATCAAGTCAACTATTATCTTTTTGGTCAATATATGTAAAAAGACTTTATTGCCCTTTGTTTTCTTAATAGTTTTCTAGTTTTACCCCCAAAATTTAGGCCAATTAGCTTTTTATAAGGTTCTTTTTATAAAGGTTTATCCCCCAAAACTTAGGCCGATTAAGCTTTACCCCCTAGTTCTTTCATCTAGAGGGTTTACCTCCTAAGACCATACACATCAAGTCAGTCGGAGTTTGGCCAGTGATGTTTTAGTCAAGACAAATGAAAAGACTATAATGCCCTTTTCTAGGTATAATTACATAAATATCCTATGATTTTGGCAAATACAAAATTGGAATTCAAATCATCTAGGACACATGTCATGATCTTGTGAACTCTATCCGACAGCCATACACCATCATTGTAGTATTATCTTCTCCAAGCCATATACCACTACTACATAAAAAGACTTTATTGCCCTTTCACGGTTGGTTTTCTCCTAGCATACATGTAGCTTTTAACAACCGTGAGGTTAATTATGTAATTTCATAATGTTAAGGGTGTGGATATCATTTGATAAGGATTGGTGGTAGCCGTCGGATAGAGTTCACAAGATCATGACCTGTGTGTTATAGATGATTTGAATTCCAATTTTGTATTTGCCAAAGTCATAGGGTATTTATGTAATTATACCTAAAAAAAGGCATTAGGGTCTTTTCATTTGTCTTGACCAAAAACATCACGGTCAAACTCAGTTGACTTGGATGTGTTGTGGTCTTAGGGGGTAAACCTCTAGATGAAAGAACTAGGGGGGTAAAGCTAATTGGCTTAAGTTTTGGGAGGATAAACCTCTAGATGAAAGATCTGGGGGGATAAAGCTAATTGGCCTAAGTTCTGGAGGGTAAAGCTAGAAAACTATTAAAAGGGAAAAGAGAAATAAAGTTTTTTTACATGCATTGATAAAAAAGATAACAGTTGACTTGGATGTTGTGTGATCTTGGGGGGGGGGGGGTAAACCTCTAAACAAAAGAATTGGGGGGTAAAGCTAGAAAACTTGTCAATTTACTAAGAATTGTTTGAAAATCAATTTTGTCTTGGTTCCTTGATTATATAACCTGTGCATATCTCACCCAATCTGTAGCGCGCTTGTCCTTTATTGTATGCCTGACATTCAATTAAATATATTGAACCCCAGTGGTGTATGGCTTGGAGAAGATAATGCTACAGTGATGGTGTATGGCCATCGGATAGAGTTCACAAGATCATGACATGTGTCCTAGATGATTTGAATTTGAATTTTGTATTTGCCAAAGTCATAGGGTATTTATGTAATTATACATAGAAAAGGGCATTAGGGTTTTTTCATTTGTCTTGACCAAAAACATCACGATCAAACTCAGTTGACTTGGATGTGTTATGGTCTTAGGGGGTAAAACTCTAGATGAAAGAACTAGGAGGGTAAAGCTAATTGGCTTAAGTTCGGGGAGGATAAACCTCTAGATGAAAGATCTGAGGGGATAAAGCTAATTGGCCTAAGTTCTGGAGGGTAAAGCTAGAAAACTATTAAAAGGGAAAAGGGCAATAAAGTTTTTTTACATGTATTGACCAAAAAGATAACAGTTAACTTGGATGTGGTGTGGGGGCGGGGGCGTAAACCTTTACATGACAGAATTAGGGGGTAAAACTAATTGGTCTAAGTTCGGGGATAAAGCTAGAAAACTAGTCAATTTACTAAGAATTGTTTGAAAATCAATTTTGTTTTGGTTCCTTGATTATATAACCTGTGCATATCTCACCCAATCTGTAGCGCGCTTGTCCTCTATTGTATGCCTGACATTCAATTAAGAATGTGTTTGTTATGATGGAAACACTATGGAAATGAAAGGAAAATACTAGTGGTCCACCTTTTTCATAGTTTTTAAGGCATTTGTTTACCCATGGAAAGGAAATGAGTTTTTTCATATGAAAACAAAATCATGGAAATAGAAAAGGTTTTGTGTCTTTAGTTAATTCCTGAAAATTTTGTGAAAAGGAAATGAAATAGATAGCTAGGGACTTACTATAGACTTACTATAGCACACTCAACAATACAATTATTCTTTTCCATAGCTTTTGCAAACAAACATGATTATTTTTTTTCCCAATTTTTATTTTTTTTTCCCAGTTTACCAAACACATACCATTTAAAATTATTTCCTTTCCATTCCATTCCATAGTGGACCACCCATTTTATTTCATTTCCTTTCCATGAGTTAAAATTTAACAAGCACACCCTACATATGTTGTATGCCTGACATTTAAGTGGTGGGTCGATTGTCTCGCTCTCTCCTTTTAGACCAATGATTTGAGAGCAATAAGTATTGACTATAGACTACAGTTTTAGCTCTGGTCAATGACTCAGCTGATTATAAATTCACAATGCGGCAAGTTGGATCATGGATGAACTCATCATCCATTCATCCATGACCACTATTAGGATGCAAGAGCGAGGGTGAAAAATTTCAATTGTTTAATTACTGATTATGGCCCAATTCCATTGATCCAAAATTGCTCAAAGTCTTAATCAGCTTTAACTCGTTTGGTATGTCAATTTTCAGGATGAAGTATATGATTCAATTTGATTATACAAAAATTGAATTGTTGGACTATCTTTATTACTCTACAAGGGTTGAAACCAAAACCATTACTGTTCTGTTAGGAGGGCATCACACCGGCTCGGTAGGAAAGTTGAACTCTTTTTTGGTAGGATTTTGAAAATTTTGTGTTATCCTAATTCACTCAAGTAATAAGAGTTAACAACTCTATGATAACGGATTTTCCAACGGCAGCCATTAAACAGGACAAAGTTTTAATCTACAATTTAAATTTTAAGAATTTGAAGCTCCGCCTAGAACGTTCCTTGAAAGAAAATTTGAAATTTTGTCTTGCTTTACTTAATTAATCACTCTGTAGTCAGTAATTCAGTATACAGCATGAATCTCAAACTCCAATTCTGTTATAATAAAATAAGTACTATTTATTTTCTTTTCAATAGTCGTCGTCGCCACCTTTGAAGCAACACAACAGCGTAAAAAGCACTACAACGTTTGGCAAATAAAGTAACAAAAAATAATTAGATTAGTTAAAAGGAGTTTATGTGTTACTCAGTTACTTGACCATTAATCATATAGAGTCAGGTGATCTAGAACATTTTCCATGAAACGCATTGCTAATACAATGAACTGAGTACTATAAAATAAAATTCTGAAATCTTGAGATATATATTATAGCTATACTCTCTTGGCTCTATTTTTCAAGGAGAGTTTCCAACTTTTTGTAAACACTAATACTAATTACGAAAAAATAGAAATTCCAAATCCTTAGATATATATTATAGTTATACCCTCACCAATTTATTTTTTGGAGCACTCACACAAATTTTAGTTTTTTCTAAATCCCATTTAGAGTTTCACAGAGTCTCCAACTTTTCCTAAACAATATAGTTAATTACGGAAAAAAATAATAAAAATAAAAATAACTAAATTGCAAAAAAATAATATTTTCAACCAAAAACGATTTTCTTAAAACCCTTACACCACAAAGAATAGCTTCCACACTAATCTCAGATGAAGTTTAACATAACAAAATTTCTTTCTAGAAAATGATAATGAAACTATGAAAGAACAAAAGAAAAAATGAATTGAGTTACTTGAACATTTACTTTATGCATTTGTTAACCACACATGTGACTGGGAAAAAAAAAAAAAAAAGTAAACTAATCATAAAATAAAATAGTGTACACCAAAAACAAATAAAATTGTATTGTATGCACTATATATATGGGCCTAACAAATAAAGTTGGATCAATTTAAGGTATCATTCACTGGGATTTAGACATTTAGTCATAGTTAAAGATTTCGAAAAACCACATGTCACAATAATTACAACATATTCTAATTAAATTTATGAATTTTATAATTTCCAATTTTAACAGAGTAAAGAGATTCAGCTAAAACGGATGTTGGCTTAAATAGATTATATAACTATTGATTTAGTTAAAATGGACGTTGGGCTTAAATAAATTATATACCAAACCAAACCAAAACAAATTACATGTGGAAAATTAAATTATACAAAAAATAACATCACAAAATATATAATAGCAAAATTTAAAAAAAAAAACAATAATAACAAATATTTTAAAATATATATAATACTGCATGAAACCAACGTCAAAGAACAATTAATGAGAAACATAAAACTAGATACAAATGCATCGAATTAATCTCAAATAATATTTAACGAGAAATCAGAAATTGGATGCACATGCAAGCATTAAACTAATCTTAAAAACTAATTAATGGACAATCAGATTATTGATACAACTATATTAAACTAACCTCAAAGAATAATTAACAGGAAATCAAAACTTGGATGCAAATACATTGAACTAACACTAAAAAATAATTATCGGAAAATCGGAAACTGGATGCAAATACATTGAACTAACCTTCAGAGATTAAATTAACAAAAAATCAAAAACTGGATGCAACTATACTGAACTAACCTAAAAGAAATAACTATAAATTGGAAACAGAATGCAAATGCGTGAAACTAATATTTAAAAATAATTAATGGAAAATCGGAAACTGAATTCAACTACACTAAACTAATTTCAAAAAATAAATTGGATGCAAATGCATTGAACTAACCTCAAGAAATAATTAATGGAAAATCGGAAACTAGATGCAAATTTATTGAACTAATCTCAAACAATAATTAACGGGAAATCAGAAACTAGATACAAATGCAACCTCATCGAATACTAAACAAGAAATCAGAAATTGGATGCAAATGTATTAAACTAATCTCAAACAATAATTAACTAGAAATCAGAAACTGGATGCAAATGCATTGAACTGTGCTTGAAGAATAGTTAACAGGAAATTGGAAATTGGATGCAAATGCATTAAACTAACTGCAAAAAATAATTAACAATAAATCGGAAACTGGATGCAACTGCATTGAACTAACCTCAAAAAATAAATAACAAAAAATCAGAAATTGGATGCAAATGCATTAAACTAACCTCAAAATATAGTTGTGTTATATGTTGTGAGAATGTCTCGATAAGTATAGTTTTGCATTTAAAACGGTGTTTATCTTATCTTTTTTTCGTATAATTGGAAACACCTTGCTATTCAAGTAGCTTCAATATGAACTTCGTCTTATTAGACAATCTCACAAAACATCAATCAAACTTCTATTATTAAACAACAAATGAAGTTAAAGGGTTTTATCAATGGTGAGTTTTTTTTTTAAAAGAGAGTACGTGGGGTTTTCATGTTATAAGAAATTTGGATGAGTGAGCAATACAATATTTGTATATAATAGTTATGCATATATAGTTGCATATATTTTTTAGAATAATTAATATGACAGGACTCGTTCGTAGATAATTTTTAAAGATCCCACATAGTGAGTCAAGTATATAATTTAAAGAATAATTAACAGGAAATCAGGAACTGGATAATCTTTAATGATCTCATATAGTAAATCAAGCATAATTTATTTTTATGTCATGTTTGCAAGGACATTATAGATGGAAAAGTAGAAAGTTGGTATTACACACCACATTGGATAATTAAAAAGAAATCGAAAAGTGGATTCAACTACATTGAACTGAGCTTAAAGAGTAATAAACGGGAAATCGGGAACTTTATGCAAATGCAATAAACTAAGCTCAAAAAGTAATTAACTAGAAATCGGAAACTGGATGCAACTGCATTAAACTAACGTCAGAAAATAATTAAATGGAAATTAGAAATTGGATGCAAATCCTTGAAAAATATTTAACGGAAATCGAAAATGGTATGCAAAAATGATACAAATAAACCTCAAATAATAATTAACTTTGAATCAGAAACTGGATGCAAATAATGCATTGAACTAACCTCAAAATATAATTAACAGGAAATCAAAAACCAAATGCAGCATTGAACTAACCTCATAGAATAATTGACGGAAAATCAGAAACTGGATGCAAATGCATTGAAATATAAATAACCTCAAAGAATAGTTAACGGGAAATCAGAAACCGGGATAAAATTGCATCGAATTAACCTCAAAGCATAAATAATCAGAATTCATAAACTAGATGCAGATGTATTGAACTAACCTCAAAGAGTTATTAATGAGAAATTAGAAACTGGATGCAAATGCAATAAACTAATCTAAAGACTAATTAACGAATATAGAAACATAAAAATGGATGCAAATGCACAATCGAACTAACCTCAATGAATAATTAACGGAAATCATAAATTTGATGCAAACCGCATTGAACAAACCTCAAAAAATAATTAACGGAAATCGAAAACTTGCTGCAAATGCATTAAACTAACCAAAAAAAACAATTAACGTAAAATCAAAACAATGAATCTAAATCAGATTGAACTAACCTCAAAGAATAATTAACTGAAAATCGAAAACTAGATGCAATTGCATTAAACTAAAATCATATATTAACTAACAGGCTGGGAAATAAAAAATTGGATGCAATATCCTTGATGAATATATAACGGAAAATCAGAAACTGGATGCAAATGCATTGAAATAACCTCAAAGAATAGTTTAATTGGAAATCGGAAACCGGATGTAACTACATCGAACTACCTTCAAAGCATAAATAACCGGAAATTGGAAGCTAGATGCAAACTAACTTCGAAAAATAATTAACGGAAAATCAGAAACTGGATGTAGATGTATTAAACTAACCTCAAAGAGCAATTAACAGGAAATTAGAACATTGATGCAAATGCAATTAACTAATCTCAAAGAATAATTAATGAAACATTGAAAACTATATGGAACTGCACTGAATTAACCTTAATAAATAACTAATGGGAAATCGTAAACTTGGTGCAACTGCACTAAACTAACCTCAAAAAATAATTAACGGGAAATCAGAAACTTGATACAACTACATTGAATTAACCTCAAAGAATAATTAATGAGAAATCGGAAACTAGATCCAACTACATTGAATTAGCCTCAAAGAATAATTAACGTAAAATCGAAAACTTGATGCAAATGCATTGAACTAACCTCGAAACATAGTTGTATTATATATAGGGAGAATATAATATCTCGACAAGTATAGTTTTGCATTTTAAGTAGTGTTTATTATAATTATTTTATTATAATTGTGAATGACTTGTTATTTAAGTAGCTTCAATATTATTTTCGTCACATTGGACATTCTCACAAAATTTCAATCAAACTTTTATTATTAAACATAACAACAACAAAAAATCGATGGGTTTTACCAAGGTTTAGTGTTTTCTTTTGATAGAGAGTGGTGCAAGAAATTTGAACAAGTGATTAATATAATTTATAAACAGTTGCTAATATTTTTTAGAATAATTTAATATAACGACACCCGTTCGTAGGACGGGTTCGAAAGCTAGTGTATATTATAAGCTCAATGAGGAAGAGTACTAATCTCCAGTTGATTACATTCTTAAGTATGCATCTTATGAACATATAATATGTACAAAAAAAAAAAGTACTAACATAGATCTTGTAGAATAACTCTGAAACAGTTTCCCTTGGCATTAAAGGCCATCATACACATAATAACCCCCGGAGGTTATATGAGCTCTATTGAAAGGTACTCCTCTTACTGATAAAATTGCCTGGTTCAGTTTAGATGCATGGTGTACCACTTGTTTGAACCTCTGCAAGAACAATCCAACACAATCATGAGATAATAACTTAACAACCAAAAACGGTTGTAAAATCAAATAAGAAGGGCACACGAATACATGAACAATTGATCACAAAAAATTCAGGTGATTTGGCATGTGAATGTGTCCAATACCTGTCTACCATAACATATATTCATTACAATGAACTACCCAAAATGCAACCAGTACAAGGTGTACAAATCTTTGCCAGTAATTATTGACTCTACAAGCCGGAAACCTTAAATTTCCGAATTAGTGCCCCTAATCCTGGTAAACCGTATAATATATATCCTTATTGTACTCAGGCAGAACCTGACAAGATCTATTGCAGCAATAAAGTCGATCAATATTTGCTATGAAATCGTACATACCATATATATGGTATATTGATATATATATTCATGAATTTGGAAAAAAAATCACAAACCTTGTTGTCATCAGCATAAATCTGGAATCTAAGCTACTGCATATAGGACATGAATTTTTTTAACCAGGCCGTTCAAGCATACTAGTGCTATTCAAATGTCTTGTTTACCATAAAAAAACAAGGCCAGGGGTTGATCTCAAACAATGACTATAGTTGCAACTAACCTAAAGACACACTTGTTAATCACTACTTAACTAAAATGTCTAATCCACAATAAACTAAACTCACTAAAAGTTCAGCAGCATTATCGACATTTTCCAACAACGTATCACGATATGCCAAGTGTCTCCATACCATTTGATATTCTCTAGCATTAGTAATCCCAGTCAACGTTTTCTTAACTATTTCATTCCAGTCAATTTTCTTATCAGTTAAAAATTTTGATATTTCTTGAAGCAAAGTGTCATAGCCCGAATTTCTAAACAAAAACACTAATCAAACAATAAAAAACGCAGGGCGATTCGGGGTCTTGGTCGAACGCCAGTAATGGCTGTTTCAAAGCTTCCCCTCACCCAATCAATCCAAACACCAATTCAATACCCAACCCTTCACTACCACAACCAAACATCATCAATAAACATTCACAGTTAACAATTTATCATTACCACAAATCAATAAAAACCACACTTCGAAAAAAAAACAAAGAACGGTTTGGTTCAGCTGATGGCGACGCCATTGATGCTATGTTCCGAGTTCCGGCCGATTCAATTTAGAGTTCAGTTATTAACCAATTCCCTATGCTAACATATAACCAAATTCCATTGCTAAACCAGAGGAGAGAAAGATAGAATAACGGCAGAAAAACGAAACCGTATCAAAACACAGTATGAACACAGCCCATTTTTTTTTTATCTAACAAATAACGAGAAATTTATAAAAAAAACATAAAGTATCTACTCACTGTTATAAACCGAACAGCTTTCCGAAAACAGAAAAACCCCCAAAGAATAAAGTCGACTGTCGCGCGAAAAGATAATCTTTCTCGTTCAAACCCTTTTTTCTTCCTTTCTGTAAAACTCTCCCTTTTTGTTTTTCCCTAAAAACTCTACGTGAGAAACCCTTATTTTCTAGTTTTTAAAACCTCCCCGTAAAACAAGGGTTTTAAACCTATCTACTTACTTACGGGCTTTTATCCGAACTACTGGATATCCTATTTCTGTTTTATCTGTTTACATTATTATTATTATTATTACTATTAATATTATTAGGAAAATAAAAGAAATAAAACACGGGGTGTTATAATATACACACCTTAAAAGGATCTCGTCCTGAGATTCAAGGTAGAGTGTAGATTAACCAAACAAACAGTACGTCAATCAATAAAAATGAGACATACGTGTATACGTAAGTATACACACCTTAAAAGGAATACACATATACAATATCATATAGATAGACATACTAATATGCAAAACACATACTTTGAAAGTGTGTCAATATACGTATTGAACCCAAGAAATACGTATATATGCTAGCATACACAACTCAAACGAATAAACATAATTAATTTCTTCAATTGCTAACACTTATAAACCCATTATTTCACAATTTAGCAAAACCCATATTCTTCAAGTTAAATCATACTAAAAAGGCAATGTAGTTCCTCTCACACCGAGGCAGTTAGTTCCTCTCTTAGTATTTCCCAACTAATCCAAAGCGTGTAAAAAAATATACATATTATAATTTCCTTTTTAACGATCTTTCCTGTCAAAACTATTTGTTTAAAAACTCATATGTTTTATCCACCACCTTAGTGTTTACACATATATCAACATTTCTCTCAGTGTCTCACAAACACCACATGTTCGAAAATAAAAATATAAAACGTATAGATTGATTCATATTATCAACGGCCTACACTATGTCCACCATCACATAGGATCAAACACCTACAATGTGAGGCATGCATACTGGCTCACACACCAACGATATGCAAGTATACACTGGTTCACACACCAACGATGCATACTAACTCTCTACCATCACATAGGATCAAACACCAACGATGTGTGGTATGCACACTGGATCACACTCCAACGATGTACATGTACACACTGGATCAAACTCCAACGATGCATACAGAGAGATGTTATGTATATTGGATCACACACCAACGATATACATAACTTGGACAATATCAAATATTTCAAATCCAACCTTTATCAAAAGGGTTTCTTTATTCCTTGGATAATTCCAATTTACTCAACTATGAAATTTTAAAATAACAATTTCTTCTTTAGTCAATACTTACTTAAAAATAGAAAACTCCGTTAGGAAAACAACACTATAACATGCAAAAATTTCGATTATAAATTTTATAAGAAATTAACCGTTAAAACAAGCATTTTATTTTCCTAATCATATCCCAACATTCCACTATAAAAGTACACACAAAACAACAAGCCAAACCAAATACCACAAATAAACACTCCTACTACCCATTCACCACAATTCGAGGATCACCTAGACCTTCACTATCTAGGCTAACCTAAGCTCCGATACCAAAATGTCACAGCCCGAATTTCTAAACAAAAACACTAATCAAACAATCAAAAACGCATGGCGATTCGGGGTCTTGGTCGAACGCCAGTAATGGCTGTTTCAAAGCTTCCCCTCACCCAATCAATCCAAACACCAATTCAATACCCAACCCTTCACTACCACAACCAAACATCATCAATAAACATTCACAGTTAACAATTTATCATTACCACAAATCAATAAAAACCACACTTCAGAAAAAAAAAACAAAGAACGGTTTGGTTCAGCTGATGGCGACGCCATTGATGCTATGTTCCGAGTTCCGGCCGATTCAATTTAGAGTTCAGTTATTAACCAATTCCCTATGCTAACATATAACCAAATTCCATTGCTAAACCAGAGGAGAGAAAGATAGAATAACGGCAGAAAAACGAAACCGTATCAAAACACAGTATGAACACAGCCCATTTTTTTTTATCTAACAAATAACGAGAAATTTATAAAAAAAAAAACATAAAGTATCTACTCACTGTTATAAACCGAACAGCTTTCCGAAAACAGAAAAACCCCCAAAGAATAAAGTCGACTGTCGCGCGAAAAGATAATCTTTCTCGTTCAAACCCTTTTTTCTTCCTTTCTGTAAAACTCTCCCTTTTTTGTTTTTCCCTAAAAACTCTACGTGAGAAACCCTTATTTTCTAGTTTTTAAAACCTCCCCGTAAAACAAGAGTTTTAAACCTATCTACTTACTTACGGGCTTTTATCCGAACTACTGGATAACCTATTTCTGTTTTATCTGTTTACATTATTATTATTATTATTACTATTAATATTATTAGGAAAATAAAAGAAATAAAACACGGGGTGTTATACAAAGTAATTATCGTCGCCGCTGAATATTTTGGTAAGAGTAATGAGATGTCTTCTTCACTGATGCTAATTTTATTCTTTTTCCTCGTTTCAGCCATTTATTTTACGACTGGGTGTAGGTGATCAGAGTAGTGATGATTTGAGGACGTTGAAGAAGAAGAAGTGTCCCTCTTGTGTTTGGACTTTGGAGAGAGAGAGATTTTCTTCCTTTTTTTTTATACTGTTGTTGACGGTTTAAACCTTGGGGAAATTTTAAATTACTGTTTTTGATGCGTGCTTTTAGGAAGGGTTTTAAGGGGATTCTATACTTAAGAGGTGGAAGACTGGTGATGGTATCTTTAGGGTTTGATCTAGTGTCGTTTTGCACAATAAAAGTGTACTACTAGCAAATGTTCAATTGCCACGTGTACAACAAAATATGTATTCCTAGGCGAAGTGGTCAACTGTGTAAGACTTCTCTGCCGAGAACTCCTAACCCACAAACATTAATTGAAGCTGGGAAATTATTCAATTTCAAATTGTATAAATAACAAGTTTTGAAGTATTTATTTTAGCAATCTCTTATTTTGAACACGAACTCTTTCTAAAGTCTAATTGAGGAAGAATTGATGTGTGTTTCATTCAAACGTTAGAGAGAAGTATATCCTAAAGAAACATTTGCCTTGAGTTTAATTGGTAAAGTTTCAATATGACATCACTCCACCATTGAGCTACGTTCCACCAATAAATTAAAATGAAAATTCTATTCCATAAAGTAATAGTTGATTCCATATTATCTGGCAAATTTTAAATTAAGTCCTAACGAAACCATGAACAAAGAGAAACAATATGAGTTTGGAAATTTGATACTATTAAGGCTGAGTCCAATGGCTCCCTATCCCCTTAAAAGTAGAGCTAAAATCTAACAGATTTTACTCTCTATCATTAATTGTCTTTGTATATATACAAAGGATTTTACTCTGTATATATAGAGAGTAAAATAAGGATAAAGAGTAAAATCCTTTGTATATATACAAAGAAAATTAATGATAGAGAGTAAAATATGTTGACTTTAACTCTACTTTTAAGGGGATAGGGAGTCATTGGACTCGGCCTAAGATGAGTTAAAAATAGGTTAGAAGTCTGGATTTTCTTGACTTTAACTATTTTTGGATTGAGTTAGAACTTAGGAGTAGGAGGAATAGAACTTGTAAAGAATTGAACAACCATGAAGATGAAGAGCCTTCCATGACTGACTTTTCAATTTGGTTTTCTTTCTTTCCTTTAATTTTCCACGCCATTATCATTATGTAGTATTAAATCTTAACTAGAGATAAGGAATAATAAATTAACATGGGGCTTTAGATAATTTATATATAGAGAGTAAAATAAGGATAAAGAGTAAAATCCTATTGTATATATACATAGGAAATTAATGAGAGAGAGTAAAATCTGTTGACTTTAACTCTACTTTTAAGGGGATAGGGAGCCATTGGACTCAGCCTAAGATGAGTTAAAAATAAGTTAGAAGTCTGGATTTTCTTGACTTTAACTATTTTTAGATTTGACTTAGAACTTAGGAGTAGGAGGAATAAAACTTGTAAAGAATTGAACAACCATGAAGATGAAGAGCCTTCCATGACTGACTTTTCAGTTTGGTTTTCTTTCTTTCCTTTAATTTTCCACGCCATTATCATTATGTAGTGTTTAATCTTAACTAGAGATAAGGAACAATAAATTAACATGGGGCTTTAGATAATTTATATATAGAGAGTAAAATAAGGATAAAGAGTAAAATCATTTATATATATACAGAGAAAATTAATGATAGAGAGTAAAATTTGTTAACTTTAGCTCTACTTTTAAGGGGATAGGGAGCCATTGAACTCAGCCTAAGATGAGTTTAAAATAAGTTAGAAGTCTGGATTTTCTTGACTTTAACTATTTTTGGATTTGAATTAGAACTTAGGAGTAGGAGGAATAGAACTTGTAAAGAATTGAACATCCATGAAGATGAAGAGCCTTCCATGACTGACTTTTCAGTTTGGTTTTCTTTCTTTCCTTTAATTTTCCACGCCATTATCATTACTAGCAAGATGCACGTGCTATGCACGTAGTTGACAAACACATTTATTACGGGATATATATATATATATATATATATATATATATATATATATATATATATATATATGAAGGTTAGTAAAGTATGTGAATTTGGGTGATGTAAGTATTATTTAGTGAACATGTATGAAATGATAAATAGTTAAATACAATTAAAACCGGATCACTAACGATTGTGAAAGATTATCGTTTTGTGTAGTCGACACGTTTACTGCTAAATGGGGAAAGATAAAGGGCCACTATTGCCATGACCATCTAAAATTAAGTTATAAATTTATAACATTGACTTCAGTCCCAAAAGAGTTATGCATTCTATAGAATATAATTTTATTTAGTGGCACTGAAATACTTAATATAGTCCTAATACTCGACCATATAATGGAAGAGTTACGCTAAGGAATGATAGTTAGTTAAACAGATTAAAAAAGAGTGAAACTCATCATCTGCGATATTTAATCCATTTGGCTCTTTAATTGCTCGACCCGACAAAGTAGGGAATCCACTCAGCTGCAAAAGTTTCATAGTCGAAGTAAATGCATCACACATTTATCACATATGAAAAAGCAGACATTAGCAAATGACTGAAAATGTTAGTTGATCAAATCACTCAAAAGACACCATTGTGTAGTTTCCTTTCGGTGCACATTTCTTTCTTATAGAAAATAAAAAACATAGTTATGCTACAGTTCAATGTTGTAGCTGACATATACACATCATTCATGTGTAAAGTATGTATTCATGTCATCGCTACATGCATGTGATGTTGTACACTCCAAAAATATCATCACTCAAGCCAAGTTACTAAACTCCAGTCAGTGCCCCAATATACACCCCCAAAGTTTGGGGCTCTCACCGCCCCCATGAGATGTGTGTCATCAAGTGCTAGTAGATATGACAGTCATGCAGTAACCAAGTGGTTGGAAATAACAGTTTTAACTTAAATAATTTGATTTACTTACTTGAGGATTCTACAAGGAGAAGTTTGTTTCCATCTCTATTGGGTGGAAAACGATGCTAAATCCCCTATATGCCATTAGATGATCCTTAGTTAGCCACTGACACAGCTAATCCTACAGACTCAGAACTATGTATAATGTCCCAGGCCACTATTTTATTTTGTTATTGTGATGTCCAAAGACCACAGTCAAACCAGAAGAAAGAAAATACATATCCAGATACACACAATAAAGAGACCTAACAGAATATATTATACTCAACATGTTTTCATGCACAATCTACAGAGACGTACTTTGATCCCTCAGGCAGCATAGTGGTAGATGACCCCTCAGATTTGATGATAACTTTATTTATGTAGGATGTGCAATAAAAATTGAGGAAAATGAGACCAAAAGAAAATAGCAATAAAAATGTTAGACAAAAGAAATCATAAAAGCGGATTTTTTTTTTAAATAAAAAAGAAAAGAAGAAATTTTTCAAGCAATAATCTTTAAATACGTATTGGTGATCCCTCAAGAAGCACAAGGATAGATGATCCTCAGACTCAATAAAAATGTTTTCCAAGTCAATGTATAATGCCCAAAAGAACAAAGTGGAAACAAAATAAAAAAGAATTTGGAAAGAACCCGACATAAATAAAGTAAAAAAAACTTACATACATAAGTTCATAAATCCAGCGCAAACTACTTTTGGTACACGCTTTCAAAAATAATCTACAAAGACATGAGATCAACCCTCGGGCAGCATACTTGTAGGTGATACCCCAAGCACAATGATGGCTTGCATGTCTAAGTATGATGTGCATGAAAACACACTAAAAGAATTGAGATATAAAATAAAAAAAATAGCTTACAGAAACGAAATCAGGAGATCTACACAAAGAGGATGTATTCAAGCAGTCTACAAATCCATGATATTATAATCCCTCAAGCCAAGACACGGCTTAGATGATCACTTGGGACTCATTAGCAATGACTTCCAACCGGATAACGATTGAATTTCATCGACTCATTATGATGTGCAAGAAAACACCCTCAAATAAACAAACAAAACGGGACATGAAAGCAAGTAAAAACTCACATAAACGAATTCATAAAATCCATAGAATGAAAGTATACTTTTTATAACATGGTCTTGAGGACAATCTTAAAAGGTGCAGCACAGTCTAAGTATGAAAATAGCAAAAACAAAACAAAAAAATTGGGACAATAAATCTAGTTAAAACTTAAAACAAACTAAAAGGAATCTATAGAAATCAAAAGAAAATACTTTTACAATAAGCTTTCACGCAAAATTTACAAGGACGTCAGATGAACCCCCAGGTAGTCCGATTATTGGTGATCGATCCCAATAGTCATGACTATCATTGTCCCCATAGATGTGCAACAAAACGCGTTCTTAAAAAAAAGACAATTTGCATGAATAATTTCAAATTAAGATTTCTCCTTCGAATACTTCAGGCCAAGGTTCAAAATATCGACGATATATCCGATATATCGCCAATATATATCGGTATTTTGGTACACCGATATCGATATTTCCGATATATATCCACCGAATATAGTACCCTTATTTTTCCGATATATATCGGGATTTCCGATATAAAAGTTTATATCGCCGATATAATTGATATATCCGATATTTACGATATATATCGTTTGACTTTTTGACCATTTTTTAATATAAATCCGATATTTCCAATATATTTCCGATATTATATTTCCGATATATCCGATATTTTCGATATTTTAAATAGTTTGGACTGATCACCAAAAAAATAGATATATCCGATATTTCCGATATATCCGATATATATCGGTTTTTGGGTACACCGATATATTTATCGATATCGATATTTTGAACCTTGCTTCAGGCACAATCTAGAAAAACATGATATGATTCCTCAGACAGGCACATCTGTAAGAGGAACCCTCAACGTCAATAGTAATGACTTTCATCGTCATTATATGAGACACAGACAAACAAAATTTATGAGACACAAGATCAAGTCATTACTATCATAGAACAATTATGGGCTGTCGGTGAACCACGTTCCCTGATATAACACGGAAGTCCCCCTATACATTATCCCCATCTAATAAAATAACCAAAAGCTGGATGTATTAGGTATACACTCATCCAAGCAATTTAAATATAGAAGATTACTTAAGTATATGTAAACAGGATGCAATTTATTAATTTTATTATTATTATAATCATTATAATTATGAATAATAAAATGTCAAGTGTGAACAATAAAAGGCAATGCCTATCTTTTCAAAGACAAAGATACCTATATATTAAAACCATTTATGATTGATGAACACAACCCTATCCACCGCGATTGGAACACATACAGAGAAGAAACCCCGTAATTGCAGCTGAAAGTTAAGCTCGACAGCGAACCTCTACAAAGTGAGGACAAAAATCTACTTCAAAGTTGAAAATCATATTGACCAACAGAAATATTGATGATTACACTCTCATGACATGCAATGAACCTCTAAGTCTCATATAGAAAACGTCCTCACCAACGACACATTTATCTTAATAGAATAACGCCAAAGGTTACAAACTTCGCAACAAAACCAAATTCTATAAACATAACCCTAGATTCCACTTCAAAGCCTATAAAGGAGCACACAATTTAGTTAGATTTGCAGAGAAAAAGGGGATTACCACTTACCAGCTTGGATGTCAAGACCCTCAACTTTGTCAACTGAAACATCAACCAACGCAGTTCTAATCACTTTTAGTGGGTCAATAATTCCAGTTATCACCATGTCTACATATTCACCTGGTTATACAAATTAAGCAAAGATTAGAGAAATCTATATTAATTTAGCGAATAACATTGTTGTAGCTTCATACCTTTAGCTGCATCATATCCAAGGTCATAGTCATCCTGCTCCAATAGCTTGCCAACAATCACAGCACCATCAACTCTAGGATTAGCAGCAATTATGTGAACTGGTATCTGAAGTTGAAAGAGGACCCAAAGGCCAAAACAAAATATTAGATTAGTAAATTAGGTATCAAAAGGTCTAAAAAAATAGGATGCAAATGTTGAATTGAACTCCACTTATAAGTACCCACTTGTATACTTAAATAGTGTCAAAAGGAAAAATCATGCAGAACAATTTCAATGAGACTTCTATAGAGAATATCATGTTTGTCGAATGTTTGCAATAAATACGTGTTCTAATAAACCAGTTGGCAATGAAATATTAACCTTCAGAGCATTCTAAATAATCTGGACTCCAACTTTCTGGTCAAAATTTGCAGTTTGCAATTTGTCCAACTCCTTTGATGCATAAATAGGGCAACACCACCACCTGCAGAAGAAAGGCTCTTATAAATCACATTTTCAATCCCCTAACCAACCTAAAGAAAGAGTGACAATTTATCAAATATTGAATTTACCTGGTACAATTCCCTCTTCAATAGCCGCTCTGGTTGCATTTAGTGCATCAGTAACTCTATCCTTTTTCTCCCCGACTTCAGTTTCGCTACCACCTCCAATCTGCAAGAAAACCAACCACTCAATTGAAATATTATAGAAATTTAATCCTAAACATTTAACTTTAATATAAATAAACTACAGAAGGAAAATCATGTCATGCTCTTATTTGTTGTCTACTTCCCACCGTATCATTTTTGTCATCTGCTGCTTTTCTAATTTTGACTGAGTAGTAAACCACCTTATTATTCACCCTAGCAGCCCAGTCGAAGCCAAGTGTCCAACAAAAACTTAATATATTCTTGTAGTACTATTTCCTTCAAAATATATTTCTTGTGCCCATCAAAGAAACGTAAGTACTAAATTAGATTCTTTCCCCAGTGACTGTAACACACCTGCCAAGTTAATGCATGTGAACAAAGAATTTGAGCATATACAAGATGATGGAGCTCCTCCATGCTGATTCCTCCCAGGTTACAACGCTCTTCATGTAGGAGAGTTTCAGCTTGAGTGCTCCTTGCTGTAAACAACTCAATGGCATGAGCAACCATCCTGCAAAAAAAAGTACAACATCTGGTTACCCTTAAGGCATCATAGACGGGGAAAAAACAGCAACCACATAATAACTTAATAATCAACATCAAGAATGTAGCTTTTCCACGATTTACAAATCAAGTAAAATAATTACATGCATGAGAAGTAGAGCAGCTCACCAGGGGCCAAAAGCTCTTGAACATTCAAGCTAAAACGACCTGAATCATACAGGTAAAATAAGCAATTCCAGAAGCAAAAGAGAAAATTAAGTACATGCAAAAACAAAATAATTCATCATTACCTCAATGTTTTCTCCTAGAATTCCAAGGATATGCCCCATCAAACTATGCGGGTTGGATAGTGGTTTTAATTGCATGCATTTCGAGCTAAGTCAGACATTCCTTCTAAGCCCTAATCCGGGATTAAAGCTTATAAGCCGCTGATAAAGACACAAAACACCAAAAAGAATAAATTCATACCGTAAGTAATATAAACACGACAACACTCACCATTGTAAATGGTCCGACATAAAGAAAGTTTGATATATACTGACTCCATCCGGTGACATGTCACACTACTAAGAATGTTAGTGTTTCCCAGCATGACCTGTAACAAGTTCTTCAAGCCCTCCCTGGTTTGGCGATGATCGCACCGAACCCAGAAAGCACTGCAGTCTAGCTTAGCTATATGTCCTCGCACTGAACCCAAAAAGCACTGCAGTCTAGCCTAGTTATCGTCCTCCTGACCGAACCCAAAAGCACTGCAGTCTAGCCTAGCTATCTGTCCTCACCATCTTTCCCATGCCTGGGCATAAACTCAAAATGGTAAGGCAGTGCAGACATAACTAATAAGAAATACTTTTATCATGGAAAATCCAATTAGTACCTTCATAAACTCAGACTTGGTTTTGAAGCATTCACCTAATTTTGTGTCATCTAACCTTCGAACGCATATTGGCATTTTCAACACAAGAACGACTATCTTCCTTCCGAGTCCATTCTCAGTCTGCTCAATCAAATGCACAACCAAAATTTGCATAAAAAGACCATATCAATTACATGGACATCCAGATCGAAAGGTATCTAACAGCTCGGATTTTAGTTTGCCAAATGGATTTATTCGATCATTAGTTTCATATAATAAATAACGATACAAAAAAGTTTATAATAAAGGGCAAAGATCAAACAGATTTACACCATGATTCGATACATCATACATGCCTTCAACTAATACAAACACAGAGAAGTGGAGTCGGATATCAAACCAATTAACAACGCTTAACTACTGTCTTCAGTAGTCAAATAGCAAAGCATTGATATATAAGTTGTAAACAAATCCATTTTTTGCAAACTTCCGAAACATTCCTTGGTACTGGGATAATGGTATGAATCTCCACAAATGCCTGAACCCGAATGGGTTAGTTTGTTTCGACTAAATTTATTTTCCGAAATAAAGAGTTTATAAAAAAAAAAAATCTTCTTACTGCTCTGGTTATTGCTTCGACGTTTGCCATTTTCTGAATGAATGGAACACACGCTTTGGAAGACAAAAATATAGTTTGCAATAGAATGAGAGTAGCAGTTGAAAAAAAATTTATGCGAAACAGAAGAGATGGGAGAGAAGGGAAAAGAATCGGTTCCTATTCTTTAATTAGACTTTTCTTTTTCTTAACCTCTTATTAAATAACCCAATTAATTATTGTTAATTAAATGGCATTTATAGTGCGTACAATTGAGAATTGCGTGGATTTGGTTTTCTAATATATTGCCACATGAAAAGACTGATTGGCCCTATTTAAAGGTGTTAAGCAATTATTTTATTTAAGGACAATATCGGTACTGAAAATTTATAAACACATAAAAAGACAAAATAGTCCTCATTAATAAATAGTTAGGCATCTGATTTGATTATTCATCAAGGGTATTATGCGTCAGAAAAAGTCCCGGATGAATTTAAGAGGCCACAATCATTATAGATATACTAATAGTAGAGATGTAGTGTTAAATCTTAACTAGAGATAAGGACCAATAAATTAACATGGGGCATTAGATAATTTATATATATAGAGTAAAATAAGGATAAAGAGTAAAATCCTTTGTATATATATACAGAGGAAATTAATGATAGAGAGTAAAATCTGTTGACTTTAGTTCTACTTTTAAGGGGATAGGGAGTCATTGGACTCAGCCTAAAATGAGTTAAAAATAGGTCAGAAATCTGGATTTTCTTGACTTTAACTATTTTTGGATTTGAATTAGAACTTAGGAGTAGGAGGAATAGAACTTATAAAGAATTGAACAACCATGAAGATGAAGAGCCTTCCATGACTGACTTTTCAGTTTGGTTTTCTTTCTTTCTTTTAATTTTCCACGCCATTATCATTATGTAGTGTTAAATCTTAACTAGAGATAATGAACAATAAATTAACATGGGGCTTTAGATAATTCATCATTTGATGAATGACCTAGCGTGCAAGCTAACTTTTATGTATAATAACACAAATTCCACAACCATTATTGATTTTTTTTTTTTTCATTTTTGGTAACAAATTAATGAAAACTCTTTCAGCAATATTTGAACACCATTTTATTATTTTTCTTATTTCAAAATTTAAAATACATACATTTAACAACTTAACAAGAACCATCTGTCTAATGTATTTTTTTTTCTCTATCATTTAAATAAAAAGAAAAAAAAAATAGTATATTTTTCTTTTGACATCCAAAAAACTTTATCATTTTTTTGTTAATTTCACAAATCCCGTATTTTGAAAATGATTTGATAACCTATATTATTCATCAATTTTGAACAATCGCAAAAAATAAAAATAAAAAATAACAAAAAGATAAAATCTACAGCTAGAGGCATAACTTTTTTTTTCCCTCCTGGTTGCAACTTTTGAGTTTAAAAATATTCTTTGTTTTGTTTTTCTAAATACCCACTCAAGATTGATTAAACTAAAATTAATCATACAAAAAACATTAAAATTTCAAGTAATCCACTCAAAATTAACTAAACTAAAACTACCCGCAATTCTAATAATAAAAATGTAATACCAAAAAGTCTAAGACATTACTTCCTTCACTTATATATGCCACTGGTGCTCCAATTCTGATTCATCATCGTTTTATTTGTTCAATCGTGTAAAGTAGTGTTTTCGAAAAAAGTAATTAATTAATGATTTCTCGTGGAAGAGTTACAAATAAAAACCTTAATAACAATTGCATATGATTGTAGCAATATAATTCTTAAAATCTTTCAGCAACTTTTGAACTCAGTGTAACTTCTTCAAATTTTAGGATATTTTATGACCAACTCTGCAAGAATATTTTCAACTCTATAAAAGATAAATAAAAGTACATATTAAAAAAGAAAGTAACAGATAACAACAAAAATTCATATGAAATAGCTCAATCGAAAATATGCCATATGGAAATCATGTAAACCCCTAGCCTGTTTTAGTTACATGGAGAGGTATTTTTGTCAATATATATTGTACACAAAGAATATAAAATATAAGTTTTGATAAACTTATAATATATTTGTATTTTTTTAGATAAATTATGTGCAATACATATGATGTTAAGGATTATATGCTATCACTAGGGCCTAAGTTCAGGTTTTCAGGTCAGAAGGCTTAATCCTTAACATATAACTTTTTTTTATAAATTTAAAACAAGTTACACGATGCATAAGCTAGAAAATATGTATAGGTCATAATGACATTATATGGTCATTTTCATATGCTAATGGAGTATTTAATTAACCTCTACTAATAACTAGGGCTGGCAATGGGTTGGATCGGTCCGGATATATGCAAATCCAAAACCGATCCGCTTTTTAACAATACATACCAGAATCGGATCCGACCCGAATGGATATTTGAGTTAGAGAACCATAACCGAACCGAAAACTTTTTTTTGATTCCGGATCCGATCCGTTCCGAACCAATAAGCTCAATTTCAATCCGGTGAACCGAGTTCTTTATAATTGGATCCTAATTTTCGTTATATAAATATTAAATAATTTTTTTTTGCTAAACACAGAAATAGGATACACAAATCCAAAAGGCATAATGAATGATTTTAAATCCAAATTTGTAAGGGAGGATTTTCCTTTAGATAGAAACCATCTTTTTGTTATGTAAAAAACATATCGTAATATTACATATGTATTTTGCATATCTTATTTTGGAACTTCAAATATTGTAATGTTGCGGTAATAGAAATATATGGTGGAGGAAAATTAGGAAGAATAAGACTAAAAATTTTAATCGGATCAGGCCTATAACGGTTCGGTACATACTTAATCTAGAACCAATCCAATAAGAGTCTGGTTCTGATTTTCAAGACCCAGAACCGATCCAATATGCTAACTACCTGTCCCAGATCCGCTTTTATTGGTTCGGATCGGATCGGGTATCGGTTCTTACCCGACCCATTGCCAACCCTACTAATAACCAAACGTAACTCATTATGTAACTTACAACACTGCACATCTATCATATATAGCTGGTCTCATATATATTTACTATTAATTTGATCATGTAATAAGTGAGACATAAATTTGGCTTTTGAAAACTTATACTTAATATATACATTTTGTTTATGACAAATTATGTATAATATATAAGCTGTTAATGATCATATGCTATCACTTGGGCCTAAGATTAGATATTTAGGTTAGAAGACATAGTCCTTAACATATATGTTTTTTAAAAATTTAAAACAAGTTCTATTATGCATAAGCTAGGAAATATGTATAGGTAACAATGATATCATATGATAATTATCATATGCTAATAGAGTATTTAATCAACCTCATTCTACTAACCAAACATTTATAATTTATAACATTGCACGTCATAGTTGATTATATATGTTTATTAAGACTTGTGTTTATTTGCTAATTCATGTAATAAGAACTTGCACCATTACATGTAGTTTTTCAAAAGCTTCGTCATAACAATGTTGATAACTCGCTCATCAAGCTGCATAATAAAATTCTTGTCGTGGTAAGAGGAGATTTAACAATTTTTTATTTTATATTAAATGTTTAAATTAAAGATAGCAGGCATATCTAAATCCCAAGTGTTGATAAAGGAGAACACAATGATTTTTCACAAATAAAGCAATAGAATTTAAAGCTATAAAACTGAATTCCACACCACAAAATTATTCTAACTGCTAGTTAAGTTGAGTGTGGACATACATCATATAAACGTGAAGTAGTAGCTCCATATACAACACACTTAGTAGTTGATGCAACAGGTACTTAGTGTATGTGTTTATATCTTTATACTATATCAAGTTTCCTTCCACTTAGTAATTTCTTGTTCGATGATAAAAGGGGCATGCATGTTGCTCTCCATTGACCTTGTTACCAACTCCTAATCAATCATCTTCATTTTTTTTTTGTCATATTAACACCTAAAAAGAAAAAAGAACAAAAAAGGTCTAGTAATTTCATAAACGATCAACACTACACGTCGCTTACACGTCGCTTACCTACAGTGTTAAGAGACATAGGGTTCAAAAATCCTATGTTCTGAAATTTATGGATTAGTTCAAATTTATAAATCTATGCAATAGTTTCTTCACATAAATATCCGAATATCCAAATTTATGGAGTTATAAGAAAACCATAAAAATATTATATATTTAGCCAACAAGAATAGGAAAACTAAAACGTACTTGATGATCAATGCAATTTTACGTTTCTGATATGATTATATGCTTCCATTTTTCTCCAAAACAAAAGGATGATAATTGTTGCGTTTGTATTTAAATGAGAGTAAAATAGAAGGAGAGAGAGCAATTACGAGATCGAGGATGTATCATCATGGTGCTATGATTCATAATCCGAGTTTTGCTAGATTTCTAATTAGAAGTGGTGGAGTTTTGAAAAACAATAGTATGAAGTGATAAGCTAAAGGCTAAGTTAAAAGGTAGAAAAAGAGTATTTCCCAAATCTTTTGTATAATAATAGAAGTCAGTTCGCAAAGGAATAAGAAGTGAGATGATTTTTTCGCCCAAATCAAAAACATTAAACATGTGAGATTGATAGTTCGAGAGCTAAACTCGTGGCTCAAGCAAACCACAAAGAAAGTCTACATGTGTTTATATTTTTACGGGAGTTGCTGAAACCCACATTCCTAGTTTATTATGAGAGGGGCATTTTTTTTGTCACGGTGAATTATTTGCTCATCGCAATGCTCGTGCAAATACGACGATATCCCCTTTGTTGTCTCAATTGCAATAAAATATACAATTGTCTCAACTTTATTTCAAGACGGTTATAAAATAAAACCTTATCCAAAGATCCATTCTCCATGGATTCGTAGACAATTGCTTTCTTGTTTTTATCAAAGCAAAACCCATAGAATTTAACTAAGTTTCTATGGTAAGTTTTGCCCTTGGCAACCAAAACGTAAAGCGCAAGTGTAGGTGGAAGCGTGAGCGCTATAGTGCCCCAACTCAAAATTCCCCACTATCCAAAGCACCTTGAGAGCGTGTATACAATAGTTAAAGTACGAGTTTTTAATACACAAATGAAATTTATGTCGTTTTGAAGTATATAGCATTGTTTTACACCAATTTTGTAGTTTGTAGCAAATGTTCACATAGTTGTTTGAATGGATTAAAATGTAGCATTTTTTTTAGTTTAAGTAGTGTGCAACAAATTTACTAAAAATTTGGTGTGTGGGGCAATGGAACAAATTTCTAAAGGCAAAATGTTCTTTTTTGGTTGAAAAGTTGGAACTGGCCATGAGATGATATTGAGTAAATTCAAAACTTTGAATGAGAACACAATAATTACCATAAAAATTAATAACCATTGTTAGTCATTATTTAATACTAGTATATATAAAACTAATACGCCAGGAAAAATTGTGTTAATTAATACAAATCTTTTAACCGGCCTATATATAAAACTTGATTAAAACAATTTGTTAGGAAATTAAAAGGGGTTAGCGATGAAAACAAGAATCATGATTTGTTAGAAATTTTTTATATGTATAGTTATGATTATTGAGCAAGTTTTTAAAAGAGCCAGTACATATGTATGGGTCTACTTTCTAGTATATATATATACTGCCCCGAAAAACAAAGTTATTGTTTTTTTGTTATTTGTTATCCAAATACATGTGCAACGGTCAACACCATGAATTAAAAAAAAATGATGTAAATAGGAGTAGCTAGTGTGCTTTTAGCTTGAACCATAGAAGGGATGGAGCAGGTTGTTGCTCCCTCGCTCCAATAATCTTTTTGTACTTTTTCTTTCTGTATTTTAATAGATTTCCAACTTACCAATGCAAGCAAATAAATAAAATGATGTAAATCAATAATTTTAGTAGAAATTGGTGAATAAACAAAACTAATTAACTAATATGTTCCATAGTAGCAAACTAGTGTCCCATAACAACCATGTCTTGCTCAATAAATTCATCTTCCTCCGGTGGTGCAACATTGGCCTTTGGCGCTGGTGGGTGTATATTTTCAGCCCTCAGCTCTTGCTCTTTGTCCTCTACGTCAACTTGTTCTTTGCGAGGTGGCTCATTGCCTTGCCTACATTGCTCCTCTGGTGCGCAACCTCCTCTGAATCGGTTAGCTGGTATCTCTGGACATTTCTCTTTCTTACATGGGATTTTATATTTGCCCATACCACCATAACTGATAAATTTATTGTCAGTAGTTATACTCCTTGCTTCCAACAGGAGTGAAGAAACAAGACATGCAACAATGCATAGTAAGAACACCTTACTTATGTTGGAGCAAGCCATTGTTCTTCACGTTTGAAGTATTTGCATATGTTGGAAGCAAATGTGGATTAATAAGTTTTGGTATATATATATGAAAGGTATATATGTTCTTCATGCCAATTTTAACTATGCTTTTTTTAGGGGGTTTTGATTGTGGGACAACCACCACACTTTTGATTGAATATGTAAGTGTAGTTAGGACCTCAGGATGACAAATATATGACCGGGTCATAAGGCATTTGTGAATTACCTTTTACTTCATCTCATCATCTTATTTTGGTTTGTATGGTTTAGGGGAATGTCTAAGTTTGGGAACTGGATGAGGATAATGTGGAATCCGAAAAGGTTAGTGCCTCCAAATTATGGTCAAACATTTGGGGCAATATTTTTCGGTTGAGAACTCCTTATAACATGTCTACCCAATGATTTAATTTGAAGAAAAATTCATGGCGGGCTCGTGGTCAAGGTGATTTCAAAACACATTGGTTCAATTTTAGAACTTTTGCTACCTACACTCACTAGCTCACGGAGGAATGTAACTTCAATATATATATATATATAAAGTAAAACCTTTGCAGATTTAAATACTAAGGCAACGTAAGCATTATTTGGATCATGGCATCTTGGTGCACAATGTCAGCGCACTCTTTTATTTTATTTATTTATTATTTTGTCCAAAGTTTTTCTAGACAACTATATATGCTAAAAATTTAGAATATTCAGTTGGATCGATATATTCCAATCCGGCCATTACATTTTCAATCCACAGCGAAGTTCCGTAATAAGTTAAGCCTCAAAGTTTTGTGGTCATCCGCAGGGAAGCCAATAAGATTACCTTAAGGTTCAATTCGTGTATATATATATGTGGATGCCTACCACACTTCATATGCTCATGTATAATTTCCACCCTTGGTACTCTCTTAAAATGAACTCTTATATGTTACTAGCAAAATGGACGTGCTCTGGACATGAATGACAAATAAATCTTGTTGGAGAGTACGTGAATATGAACACATGTACAGGTGTAATAGATATACACTAATCCGAAAAAAGGGGAAAATTAATATGTATGACAAATATTTATTCTGATTAAAATTGATAGTTTGGCATAACTTTTCAAACCTCTTTTGTTTGAAAATGTTGTTAATAATGAATCTTACAAAGCCATATAATTGTTGCATATTCATTTCATATATGAGTTTGGCATTGAAATAGTTGCTACATAATCCAAAAAGAATAGAGGATTGTATAAACACAACATTACATGGAGTATGACATCCAATTCAAAGCTTATGTAAACAATTCAGTAGAACGTGAGACTATTGTGCTCTAGTGTTCTTGATGGAGTGTAGGTTCTTCATCAAATTACCAACTCATACACCACGTTCACAATAATCGTACGGATATCCATGGATTCAAAATGAAGAAATGGTACACAAATCTATAGTGTTGGTGCATCTCATTTGACTGTAACAATGAGAAATACCATTGTTCAAGAATTTGGTATAGACTATAGAGTAGAACAGGTATTACACATGTTGATCTTTGTCAAACATCAACGACGTGTCAGTTTTAGTGACCTGAGCTCCATGATTAATCGAGTTGTTGCTGCCATCAGGTATGAGCACCTCTGACCTGAAGTAGAAAAATTCCAGCTCAGAATGTACTAATAAAATTTATTAAACCAATAATTAAATTTCAAAACAATACACATATCTTTCTACTATATACTTCCCCTCTTTGTTTATCCAAGTTGCAGAAACCCAAACTGCAATGCAAATTGTATAAGTTTTTAAGTCGGAAGATGACATGCGTGCAATGCATGTGAATGTCAGGATGATGTAATTGTATAGTATACGAAGGTTGGTTAGAAACTATTATTATGCAGCTATAATTTTGAAATTGAAGCGCCTAATGCACCATGGCGCAGTGCTTTGATGATAGCTGACTAAGTAATAATTTATGAAAAATTATGTAGCACCATTTCACCAAGGCCAAGATACCTAGGAACAAATTTACTGCCATATAACATCACAAATGCCACACACTTTGAGAGCAAAAAATTTGTACTGACAAAGTAAACAATAAATCTAACACTATCGTCTATAGACAATTGAGACCTAACAACATAAAACAAATAGTGAAGTAAACTGAAGTTAAATGGAGATGGTGTAATTTAGTCTGACCTCGTTACGTAATCAAAATTGCAATCCAAGGTTGCTGAATCTGAGTATGGCTTTGTAAACAACGTTTCGAGTATAGCATCCATTTAAGTCATGTAAAGCTCCATTATTGACCACATCTTGGTTTTTATTTTTTCTTTTTGTTGTTTTGAGACTCCTCGTGACATGTAACTGCTCATGACTAAACACATGGTCCAGTAAGTAGATACCAACATATAAGTATGTAGAAACATAAAACACCAAATAACACTATTATAGCATGTGATGTCAAAAGGAAACAAAAAACATTTAATAGAAAGAAAAAACTAATTACCTGTTGGAAATTGCTGAGGGAGGCCAAAAATGGATCCTCCAATCCAAACACTATACTTTCTCTCAGGAGGTGCAACCACTTTAATCTTCATGCTGCTTGGTGCAAGAGCAGTGATCATGTTACTCGTACAGTCTGCAATGCTAGGGAACATAGTAGATGCACCACTAAGAACAATGTTTCCATATAAATTAAATCTTTAATTTTCTAATATCAACATCACACTTAATGATTGAGTTGTAGGTGGTCTCTTGAATTCCAGTAGCTTCGATCCCAATTAGCGAGGGTTGGAAGAGAACCTAAGCGGACTTGAAACGCTCAGCTCCAATGGTGATTACTTGACCATCAGGGAGCTCGTAACTCTTTTCAATTGAGGAGCTGCTCTTTGCTGTTTCAAGTTCCTACTTGTAGTCAAGAGCTACATATATAGGCAAGCTTCTCTTTCTACTCACTTGTCTGCCAAATTTCGTTTCGCAAAGTCAAGACAAATGATGATATGGGGAGAGCGTAACCTTCATCAAATGGGGACTGTGTGACAGACTCCATTACCAGAATTTAGCACGATACCTGAAAAATAAAAAATAAAAATATTTATCACAGTTCCCAAATGACAGGAGTGAGGTCAGATAAGGTTGTTTTCAATCCTAAAAACACCAACCTGTTGTACAATCATTGGCATAGAGAGAAAGAATAGTCTGAATTGTAGCATACATGGCAGGGACGTTGAACGTTTCATACATGGTTTGTGTCATTTTCTCCTTGTTGGCTTTGGGATTAAGAGGTGCTTCGTTAAGAAGACAGGGTGTTCCTCTGGAGCCACACAAAACTCATTATAAAAGGTATGATGCCATATTTTGAAACAATAATTACATAGCTAATAAGCATTCTAAGTTACCAACTAACCGAAACATCCCATTAAAAGTATTGAGTTTTTTTCTCTAAATGCCATCATGCACAAATTCATATAATAATACTTAAGAGTTCAAAGTTGCACAATGAAAAGAAAAAACCTAACCAACTAACTGAAATGAATTGGATGACAATGAACTAAACAATGTTGGTGTAGTTATAATCTACTTGGGTCAACGGTTGAATACTCACTCTAAAATTTGCTAGAACTACCCAAATGGTTAGCCTGAAATTGCACTACGAAGGAACCATTATCTTTCACAGTTCATCCTACGTTCCAAATTCTGATCCAACACACCCAAGTATCCAACACTCTCATAAACCTAAAACTATATATTTTTAAAATAAATTATTTGTTATCAAGATGTGACGACCCATTGAAAGTATCCACTAACATCGAAATTTAGTTTACCAAGATGCTCATGATGTACTGTACTAATATGGTCTAAACTAATATAGATTTTCCAAATTGAACCCAACATAGAGAGGAAGGATCATCTTCTTAAGGTGGAAGTATTAGAATGAAGAAGAATAAGCAAGAAAAGGTTCATTTTTTTGGTATATACAGTAACTAATATTCTATCTTGGTTGTGTCTCGATTCCAAACAAGCGAGTACTTATTTTGAAGTCACATAAGATGAATCAAATCAAAGTACTTGTACCCTGGAAGTCACTGGAAATAATATTTGAAGGATAAAATAAAAGAAACCAATTATCACGTGTACATAAAAAGAGAAAGGAATTGAACCTTCATTGATGGGCTTAGGTATGAGTTTGTCTATGGAGACCGCTGTCCAGTGTTCTTGACTTGTGAAGATCCGAAGAGGATTAAAACGACAAACTCTAGCAGTATGCTCATATTTTAATCCATGCTTGAAGCTAGTATTGCTCACTAACACACAAAAGTAAAGAGAGGAAGAAAGATAATTAGTGGATTAGCAAATGAGTGGAATAAACAGTTAGCACATCAATAAGTGTGCTAGCAGCATAACAGATCACAAAAACACAGTGGTAGACTTATAGCATTATTAAGGCATGGTGATTCAACCCATGGACAACTAAGTTGCCAAAATAAAATAATAACATGGAGTGGTGAACCACATGCACAACCATTCCCAAATTCCTTGGTAGACTTTGTCTACAAAGTACACAACAATACATAATAGTTACTGAGAAGTACCAAAAACTGTGTTTTAAACCCCGTAGAGATATTACATTTGGGTCAATTATGTGTTTAATATATGTAAATTAATTGTATTTTCATGTTTTCAGAGATTTCAACAGACAACGATAAAATACACACAAAACTTGCGTTTTAACAAAAAATATAATCGAATAAAGCTTGGACCTGAAATCTTCAATATAAGCTCATTTAAAGCTCCAAAGTGCCAGCCAGCTAAAGGAGAGATTTTCGGGTAAAAAACTTGGTCAAACTGACCTAAATCAGGCCGAAAGACAGGAGAAAACTTCAAACGGCGATATCTTCAGTCTCCTAACTCTGATTGAAGCATATGACCTGTCAAAATAATCAGTGTAGAAAACTCTACACAACGGTATATTGCTTCTACAAAATGGACATATGGTTTGAAATCAGAGATAAAGCCAAGCACGTTTCTATTCATCGAAGACGATGTAGATATTTTATATTTTTTATTATTTAACTTTTTGTAAAGTCAAAAGATGAATAGTTCTTAATAGTGTCAAATAGTCATTCCTTAAAGTCAAAAAGTTGAATAGTGATCAAATCTCAGTCGTTGGATTAGATTTCTGAGATTCGATTACGACCGTCCATTAAACTATAAATAGAAAGAGTATAATTTTAGTTTTTTTCATGGAATGGTTAGCATTCCATCAGTAGGAGTAGAGTAGTTTATTGCTTTCCTAGTGTAATGAAGAATTTAATTTCCAGTTTTTAATTAAAATATTTTTAATTCAGTTTTATTTTCTGTTAATTAGAATAACAATTTAGTTCTATGATCTCAGAGTAGAAACTCTGCCCGAGTGAGGATTATCTCTGTTAGGGAGGGTGTTTCGATAATTATAACGATTAGGAACCGAGTAAGTTCACCCAGAGATGGGGTTCTGAATCAATTCCACGCACTAATAATGCTCGTTCAGAGATGAAGAGTCGTTATTAGGGATAAAAAATCGAGACTAACTCTTTTAACGGAGATATGATTCGCTCAAACGGATTTTCTTTCTTCGAAATCAAAGTCTATTTTCTTTTATTTTCATCATTTTCTTACCTAAATTCACTTTCACAAATTCACGTGATCATATTAGTTTTGTTTATAAATAACATTTTGCAATTTTATTGAAAAACGAACGAAATGACAAACTCAACCGCTGTTTTACAGACAGATCAATGGCGCCACTGCGTTTTTAGTAAAATTAGCAAAATAATTAATTTGATCGCATACATTGATCAAATTCATTTCTTCTCCCTCCACATATTTTTCATTTTCCAGACTTAAAAAACACACACACACACACATCTTTTTCTTTTTCTTTCTTCTCTTCTCTCCCCCATTTTCATTTTTCATTTGCCCTCTTCTCCTTCTCTGCGACCCCTCTTCTCCTCTTCACCAACATCAATCAATAAAAATCAATTATCATGTTCGTCCCATTTTTTTTTCTTCCTCCTGCTTCTCCTTTCTTCTCTATTTTTGCTTCTCCTTGTTTCTTCTCCTCTCCGAACGACATACTTACTGATTGATTGAATTCGTGCAGGTGAATTAGATGCTCGCTGGTGGAAATTGTTTGGTATGATGGGTGCTGCGTGGACTGAAGCCAATGGTGGTTAATTGGTGAAGCTCAAACGATGGTGGTGGTTCGGTTAGGATGTAGTGGTGGTGATTTGGTGCCGCTGATGGTTGTTGTAGAGATGGTGGCCGGCATGGTCTCTGTTTGGGGTGAGTTGAATTGGTGGTGCTACTGCCAATTTATGATGAAGCTAGAGTGGTGGCTGGGTGTATGTAAACTAGTGAAGTTATGCTAAGAAGGTGGAGATGAGGCAACCAACGACAGGTGTTGTGTGTGGAGTGTTGGCTGCGTTAGTGGTGAAGACAGTGGGACTTTGTTTGGTGGTGGTTGATTTGTGAAAGTTGGTGGTGAAGCTTGCATCTATCGAGGTGGTTGTTCTTTGTGTTAAGTGGTAGTTGTGCTGTGGTGGTGGGTGTTGGTATCATGAAGTAGGTAGGCGTCTGTGTTGTTGGTGCTACAACAAGGTGTTGCTACTGCTTCCAATTGTTGTTGATGTCACGACCGTTAAATATTTTTCAAGGATTTGCATCCAATTTCTAATTTTCCATTAGTTATTCTCTGACGTTAGTTTAATACAGTTGCATCCAGTTTTCGATTTATAGTTAATTACTTTTTGAGTTTAGTTTATTGCATTTGTATAAAGTTTCCGATTTCCCGTTAATTACTCTTTGAGCTCAGTTCAATGTATTTGAATCCAGTTTTTGATTTCCTTTTAATTATCCAATGTGGTGTGTAATACCAATTTTCTACTTATCCATCTGTACTGTCCTTGCAAGCATGACATAAAAATAAATTATGCTTAATTTACTATATTGGATCATCAAAGATTATCCAGTTCCCTATTTTCCGTTAATTATTCTTTAAATTATATACCTGGCTCACTATGTGGGATCTTCAAAGATTATCTACGAACGGGTCCTGTCATATTAATTATTCTAAAAAATATATGCAACTATATATGCATAATTATTATATACAGATATTATATTGCTCATTCTCCAAATTTCTTATAACATGAAAACCTCGCGCACTCTCTATTAAAAAAAATAACTCACCATTGATAAAACTTTTTAACTTCATTTGTTGTTTAATAATAGAAGTTTGATTGGAGTTTTGTGCAATTGTCTAATAAGATGAAGTTCATATTGAAGCTACTTGAATAGCAAGGTGTTCCCAATTATACGAAAAAAGATAAGATAAACACTGTTTTAAATGCAAAACTATACTTATCGAGACATTTCTACAACATATAACACAATTATATTTTGAGGTTAGTTCAATGCATTTGTATCCAGTTTCTGATTTTCTGTTATTTATATTTTGAGGTTAGTTCAATGCATTTGCATCCAATTTCTAATTTCTTGTTAATTATTCTTTGCTGTAGTTTAATGCATTTGCATCCAATTTCCAATTTCCTGCTAATTATTCTTCGAGCTCAGTTCAATGCATTTGCATCCAGTTTCCGATTTCCCATTAATCATTTTTTGAGATTAGTTTAATACATTTGCATCCGGCCAATTTCCAATTTCTCGTTTATTATTCGATGAGGTTGTATTTGCATCTAGTTTCTGATTTCATGTTAATTATTGTTTGAGGTTAGTTCAATGAATTTGCATCCAATTTCTGATTTTCCATTAATTATTTCTTGAGGTTAGTTCAATGCATTTGCATTAAATTTATTTTTTTAAATTAGTTTAGTGTAGTTGCATCCGGTTTCTGATTTCCCGTTAATTATTTGTAAAGATTAGTTTCATGCATTTGCATCCTGTTTCCAATTTATAGTTATTTTTTTTAGGTTAGTTCAATACAGTTACATTCAGTTTCTGATTTTTCGATAATTTAATCTCTGAGGGTTAGTTCAATACATTTGTATCCAGTTTCTGATTTCCCGACAATTATTTGTTGGTGTTAGTTTGATATATTTGCATTCAAGTTTTGATTTCCCGTTAATTATTCTTTGAGGTTAGTTTAATGCAGTTGTATCAATATTCTGATTGTCCATTAATTAATTTTTAAGATTAGTTTAATGCTTGCATGTGCATCCAACTTCCGATTTTTCGTTAAATATTATTTGAGGTTAGTTCGATGCATTTGCATCTAGTTTTCTATTTCTCGTTAATTGTTCTTTGATGTTAGTTTCATACAGTATTATATATATTTGAAAATATTTGTTATTATTGGGGGGGGTTCCAGTTGGTACTATATATTTTGTGATGTTAGTTTTTGTATAATTTAATTTTCCACATGTAATTTGTTTTAGTTTGGTTTGGTATATAATTTATTTAATCCCAACGTCTACTTTAACTAAATCAATAGTTATATAATTTATTTAAGCCAACGTCCGTTTTAACTAAATCTTGTTATTCTGTTAAAATTGAAAATTATAAAATTCATAAATTTAATTAGAATATGTCGTAATTATTGTGGCCTGTGGTTTTTGAAATCTTTAACTATGACTAAATTTTACACCTCAAATTGATTCAACTTTATTTGTTAGGCCCATATATATAGTGCATACAATACAATTTTATTTGTTTTTGGTGTACACTATTACTTATTTTATGATTAATTTACTTTTTTTTCTTTTTTTCCCAGTCACATGTGTGGTTAACAAATGCATAAAGTAAATGTTCAAGCAACTCAATTCATTTTTTCCTTTGTTCTTTCATAGTTTCATTATCATTTTCTAGAAAGAAACTTTGTTATGTTAAACTTGACCTGAGATTAGTGTGGAAACTATTCTTTGTGGCGTAAGGGTTTTAGGAAAATCATTTTTGGTTGAAAATATTGTTTTTTGCAATTTAATTTTTTTTTAGGTTAGTTCAATACAGTTGCATCCAGTTTCCGTTTTCCGGTAATTTAATCTCTGAGGGTTAGTTTAATGCATTTGCATCCAGTTTCCGATTTCTCGACAATTATTTGTTGGTGTTAGTTTGATGTATTTGCATCCAAGTTTTGATTTCCCGTTAATTATTCTTTGAAGTTAGTTTAATGCAGTTGTATCAATATTCTGATTGTCCATTAATTAATTTTTAAGATTAGTTTATTAGTTTAATGTTTGCATGTGCATCCAATTTTCGATTTTCTGTTAAATATTATTTGAGGTTAGTTTGATGCATTTGCATCTAGTTTTATGTTTCTCGTTAATTGTTCTTTGATGTTAGTTTCATACAGTATTATATATATTTGAAAATATTTGTTATTATTGGTTTTTTTTTTCCAATTGCTATTATATATTTTGTGATGTTATTTTTTGTATAATTTAATTTTCCACATGTAATTTGTTTTGTTTTGGTTTGGTATATAATTTATTTAAGCCCAACGTCTATTTTAACTAAATCAATAGTTATATAATTTATTTAAGCCAACGTCTGTTTGAACTGAATCTCGTTATTCTGCTAAAATTGAAAATTATAAAATTCATAAATTTAATTAGAATATGTCGTAATTAATTATTATGGCCTGTGGTTTTTGAAATCCTTAACTATGACTAAATTTTACACTTCAAATTGATTCAACTTTATTTGTTATGCCCATATATATAGTGTATACAATACAATTTTATTTGTTTTTGGCGTACACTATTACTTATTTTATGATTAGTTTGTTTTTTTCCCCTTTTTCCCAGTCACATATGTGGTTAACAAATGCATAAAGTAAATGTTCAAGCAATTCTGTTGTGACCTATCTCTTCTCCTCCTCTCCTATTCTATTTATAATCCCCCTACTCTCCCTTGGGCCCTCCATCTGTCCATTCATCTCTCGGTCTATGGATTGCCACGTGGTAAGTTCCCGTACGACGTTAGGGTTTCGCCCTTGCTCCTGCTGGGCACGTGTCCAGATGGTTCAATTCCATGTCAGCTAGCCTTCCGCGTCGCGGCTCTCCGCTATCGGTCCTTGGTTCTCGGCCTCCATACTTGACTCCCGTGTCCCCGGTCTTAAATAACATGCCCGTCATCCCACACCCAGTCCTCTTCCTAGATCCATTACCCGCCGGACCCTCGGCCCTCATAAATTGGGTCGCTACAATGCCCCCTCTCGAGTCCGCGAACCTCCTGAATGTTTGTGGGCTCGAGAACTCAAATTACCTACCTTTTTCCTTGGCTTCTGTTGCACGCCTTTCTATCAATGGCGCACGTGTCCCCCGCGTACTTGGTTCGGGTCGCCTCGTTTCCTGCTCCTCCACGTGTCACCTTTCCTCGGTTGTGACGGCTCCTTGGTTTTCGATCCTATTCCTTTCCCCTTTTACCCCCTTCACGCTTCAACTTCCACTCACTTCTTCTTTCCTTCTCATTTCTTTCTCACCTTTCTTCTTCTTCCTTACCAGACGCCATTTTTGAACTCTCTCCTTTCTTCCCACACTACTCTTCCGCCCCATTTTACATTCGACCCCTTCCCCTTTCTAGTTTTTCCCCACTCCTCCACTCTATATATCGCCCGCTGCTCAAGCGTTTGCCTCCTCTCTTTGGATTCTTTGACCCGGGTTGGTAATCTTTTTCTCTTTAACTTTTGCATTTCTTTTCGTGAACCGTTCATATTCCTTAGCTCTCTCCCATGTCGGATTCCCAATCCGACGGTCCGACTTCCTCGCGGTCATATGCGGAGGAGTCTTCTCTCCTCCGCTTGATCCCACCACGGCCCCCTCCACCACTGGGCGGCCTTTCAAACTTCCACCGCCCCCCCACGCTCCCGTCGACCTAATCTGGAAGCGATTAGGGTTGGCTATGGCATCCCAGACGACATCCTCCTCGAGCACGTGCCCGACGTGACTCACTTCCCTCATTTGGTCCCCCCCAAACCTGGGTGCCTCGTGGTTACAGTTGGCCAAATTGTCTTTGGCTTGCGATTACCGCTGTCTCGACTAGATGTCGAAGTATGTAACCACTTCAACATTCCACCCTGCCAGGGTATAGGCAATTTTTGGCGTATCATGTATGCCGCGAACTATTACAACCTCCACCATGAGCCCCAAATAGTCCTCCCGCGACATAATTTCTCACTATTACATACGCAAGAGTACCAAAGATGTGGCGTTGGATACCACTCTTTTCTGCGTCCGTCGTCTCGTAAAGCTTGATCCTTCATTCTCAAACTCACCACCTCGGACAAAACTTGGCATCACTACCCCCTCAGATGTCTCTAGTAATTTCTTGTCCGCGGATGTTCCATGAAGTGACTCTCAACCATCTCACCTTTTCCGCTTTCGCGGTGAGTTAAACTCATCGCCTCTCTTTCTTATATTGACTATGCTGCAAACTCACTCCTTATCTTTATTTCTCTCTTGTGCAGGTTGGAAGTCTGACTCCAAATCCCGATTTTACGTCGGCTTGAAGTCCGCAATCTTTGAACAAATCCGCAATCTGGGCTCTTCTCAATCTGAAGTCCTCGGCATAGATCCCTCCCACGGTACCCCCTTATTGACTAACCCCTCTCTGCACACCTTGGGCAAATATTCAGCTCCATTTTATCGTCCACCGCCCCCCAAAGAACAAAAGCCTCGTCCTTCACCGCCCTCACTATCCGCCTCCCATCCTTCCCAAAGTAAACCCCGCTGGCGGCTTCACAAATGATAACCACCAAGTCTCGGGTTCGCTCGGGCTCTAGAGGAGATAGTCAGAAGGTCCACTGCCCACCTTCCTTCTCCGCCCCGCCAATATACATCTCCTTCCTTCCGCTCCCTTGCTGATTGGGACGATCAATATATTCCTCCAACTTCCCCTCCAGCCGACTCATCGCCTCCCCCCATGGACGTCTCCAAGATTAAGCTGTTCGACAGCGACTCTGACGATGAAGTGACCGAAGTCCCCAACTCCCGCGCTGTCCCGGCCTCAGCTGTCCCCCACACGTCCGCGGATCTCTCGTCTGAAGAGCCCCCCATAAAGCGGTCGTCGTCTCTACCATGAAGCCTTTTATGCGCTCCTCCGCCCTCTCCACATCTATCGGTCCGGCAAAGAAAAATTTCGCTCTCTCCCCGGGTCCGCAGCTCCAAAACTTTCCCCCACTTCAAGGTCGCGTCTTTCGGTCAATGTAGAGATTACGCTCTAGAAAAACCCTCATTGTGGCCTCGCCATGTTCTACGGCCCCATCTTCCCCGCGACTTGGCTTATGCCGATTTCGGGACCTTTGAACAAAGATCGCGACCTCTCCGTATGCTACCTGGGAGAAGGTATGTCTCTCTTGCCCACCTTTCACTTTCTGCTTTGCTCCTTATTCTGACTGCTCTTCCCTTGCTAGGTGAGCTTGGACATGGCCTATATGATCCGCGGCCTCTTCTCTTCCCTGAATTCTGTGGAATCCTTAGAGAAGGAGGTCGGCGGCCCCAATGGACTAAGGGCCACCTGTGCACGCCTCCAAGATGATCTGTCAGCCGCGGACATGGCCAAACTTCGAGCTGAAAATGAATTGAGGACCGCTGAAGCTTCCCACCAGGCCTTTATGGACGGAGTGAACGACCGTTTAAGCAAACAACGGGAAGCCCTTGTCCTCCAACATAAGGAGAATACGGCCGCTCTCCTTATGCAACACACTCGGGACATGGAGCACCGCGGATAAGCTTCAAAGCTCAAAGGTCGACAAGCGTGTGGCCAGAAGTTTGGCGAGGAACATCTTGGCGTTTAAAAGAAGGCCGACTCCTCCCGAAAAGCCTCCCTCCCATGTCGGAAGATCCGGTGATCCACGGTCCCCATTGCCACAGAAAGAACTGTTTCAGGTCGGTTGACGCGTTGCCCCCTCGATCTGCCGCACGAAGATTCTCGTTTGTGAGGCCGCCTCCCCCGGCCCCGACTTCGAGTGCTCGACCATGTTCCTCTTTGTCAAGATCCATTTGCGGACTTTAGACTAGCCCCACGTTGGTCGCCGTTATTGTACTAGCTATTTTGTAATTGACTTTTCCAACTAAGTGTGCCATTGATCTTATTTTTTCTTTCCCTTTTTACTTGTGTGTTGGTTTGATTAAGAACTGTTTCACTCTTCTCGATTATATGTATGATCTCTTAGTTTTAATTGCTGTTTTGTCTGACATGCTGATGTTCGTCCTTTCCTGCCTCTATTCTTTCTCATTTCGTCATTCTCTACACTGGGGCCTTCTCTCTTCTTGCCCCCACGTGTGATCCACGCCTCTCGCTCGGGAATGTCTCTTTTCCCTTCGGAGTCACTCGTCGACTTCGACTTCCATCAGGGCAGCTCAACCTGCCGTGGACCCGATTTAAACACTTCGACCGCGGAAGGCTCCTCCCCACCGCGACCTCTTTTTGGAGTGGCTTCGCCTACCGCTGGGCTTCTCTCTTTGCCCCCGGTGCAGCGTATGCCTTTCTTCCGCGGAAGGCTCTCTCAGATCCGCGGCTCTAACTTGAGGTGGACCTCTTGTCCTCGGGCGTCTCTTGCCCTCAACCGTGTTTAGCCTGACTGT
This sequence comes from Coptis chinensis, assembly GCF_015680905.1. Lineage (NCBI taxonomy): Eukaryota > Viridiplantae > Streptophyta > Magnoliopsida > Ranunculales > Ranunculaceae > Coptis > Coptis chinensis. The sequence goes on from NC_141463.1 coordinate 97,384,169, forward strand.
TACAGTTTATGCAGGATGGCGAAATTTACTCCTCAAAAGTGCCATTGTATTATATATTTACAAACAGCTCCAGTGTATCATTCTGGACTTTCGTTACATTCAAACATAAAACTTTTTTAACATTCTCACATTCCATGGCTTTTCTAGCACTTTTCCTTCCGCTGTTCTTAGCTTGTAAGTACCAGCTCCCCCTATGTCGACCACCGTATAGGGCCCCTCCCAGTTCGGCCCGAGCTTTCCGTCATTCTCTCTCTTGGTCCTCTGCGTCACTCATCGCAATACGGCATCCCCTACTCTAAACTGTCGCGGCTTGACTCTCTTGTTATAACGTCTCTGAAGGCTGCGGTGATATTCCTCTAGTTTGATTAGTTTGATTACCAAGATCTCTTCTCTCTTCGCTAAAGTCATATCCATTTGTCAATATGCCCCTCGTTAAATTTCGTCTCCACCGCTCTTTGTCCTCATCGTGGCTGCTACCATTTTCCGGGAATCACGGCCTCGACCCGTAAGCTAAAGAGAAGGAGTTTCCCCTGGTTGACGTTCGAGGCGTGGTCCCTCAGATGCCCAAAGAACATGACTCCGGTTCATCGCCCACACTCCTTTCTTATCCTCTAGCTTCCTTTTTGAGATTGTTCATAATGGCCTTTGTTGGAAGACTACGCGCATTGCCTTCAAGATTATATGGGCCGAGAACCCCGCTTCACCTTTGTATGCTTGCAAGAACGCCTTCACAGGGACCCGTGAACTGGGTTCCATTGTCCGCTATGATAATATATGGCAACCCAAATCTACAGATGATATTCTCCCACAAGAACTTGATCACATGAGTTTCCTTGACCTGTTGCAGGGCCACTACCTCGATCCATTTGGTGAAATAATCTGTGGCCGCCAACATGAATCTCCTCTTGCCGGTAGCCATGGGCAGCGGACCCACTATATCCATTGCCCACATCGCGAAAGGCCACGGACTTGACACACTATGTAATGGTTCCGCTGGTGCAAAGATCATCTGAGCGAACTTCTGGCACTTCTCACATCGTTTAGCGTAGTCCACGGCATCCTTTTTCATGTGTGGCCAAAAGTAGCCCTGTGATATCAATCTGTGCGCTGTTGTTCTGCCCGCTGAGTGACTTCCGCAATCTCCCCCATGCAACTCCGCCAGCACTTCTAGGGCTAACTTCGGCCCGAGACACTTTAACAAAGGCCCACTGAAATTCCTTCGATATAGCTCCCCCTCTATGAGCACGTATCTCCGAGACGTCTGCTCCAGTCTCCTTTTCTCCTCCTTTATCTTTCACCACGTTCCTCGACAAAAACTCTTTGATGGGTTTAATCCAACCCCCCTTCTTCCTCCTCCGCCCGACATATCTCCCGCCATTCTTTCCTCCCCCTCCTCCTCGTACTAGGTTTCTCCAATCGCTTTTACCTTTATCACTCTCTTTGGATTCGGGGATTGCGGCAACCACGCATTATGCTAGGCGCGGCATGTCCGTTTCACCGCGCCCAAGTGTATGAACTTAACCTTCGCAAACCCGACGGCCCCCTTTGCAAAAGACTTTCAAATATTTTACCATGCGTGGGCACCGCGCCAGAAACCCCCATTTGCTTGACACACTACCAAATTTGAGTTGGAATACACTGTCAATTCTTTCACCCCCACATCCTCTGCCATTCTCATGCCCGCTATTACTGCCTCATACTCTGCTTCGTTATTTGATGCCGCGAACCCTAACTTCATAGTTAATTCTATTAAATTTGTTTTCTCGGCGTGACTCAACATCGCCCTATCCCACTACATTATTGTTCCGTGGTGACCCATCAACAAAGACTCTCCATCCATTCCTCCGATCCCAGGGGTCCAACCAGTCCTGTTCCATGACCCTTTCCGGCTCCATGACCATCTCTTCCCCCTAGGTGGGGTCCTCCGCTGGAAACTCTGCTAAGAATTCTGCCACCGCTGCTTTTCCATTTGTTCTAATCTGAGCATCAGATCTCGTGAAGAACTCAACATTACTGCCCATTTCAGCATCCTCCCCGACTTCTCAGCTTTCAATGCTTGCTTTAGAGGCAGATTTGTCACCACCACTACAGCGCCTCAAAGTAAAGGTTTCAACTTCGGGTCGAGAACACCAATGCCAAGGCATATTTCTATTCTACTATATCGGGTCTCGGCTTCCTTCCAAATGTTTGTTTTACTTTGGAAGTACACCGCTTTTCTAATTTACCCTCAATTCTAACTAGTACCGAAGCTAATGGCATATTCCGCGGACCCCCAAATATAAGTACAACTTCTCCCCGTTCCGTCCGGCGACAACATAGGAGCCTTTACCTAAATAACTCTTCAACTCTTGAACGCCTCCCACACTCCGCGGGTCCATTCAAATCCCGAAGTGTTTCAAAGAACCGATACAACGGCCTACACTTATCCATGACTTTGAGATAAACCTATTCAAAGCCGCGACCCTTCCCGCAAGTCTCTCGCGACCTCCTTGACATCCCGGAGGCGGCATGAGATCTCCACTAGGGCTCTTATCTGCTTCGGGGTTGGCTTCTATTCCCCGTGAGTAACTATGTATCCGGTGAACTTCCCCGTAGTGGACGCCGAACGCATTTCTCCTCGATTGCTTTTAAATTGTACAACCGCAGTATTTTAAACGCCTCTTTCAAACCCTCTAGATTTCTTTCTTTCCCGACATGGTCTTCCACCATGTCGTCTATGTAAATCTCAATCCCCTTTCGGATCTTGCTTTCGAACATTTTCTCCCCGAGCCGCTGAAAAGTGGCCCCGGCATTCTTCAATCCAAACGGCATTCTTGTGTAACAATACGTCCCACCTTCCACTACAAAGGCTGTCTTTTCCTGATCTGGCCCATACATGGCCACCTGGTTATATCCCATTGATGCGTCCATGAAAGAAAACACTTTAAACCCTGCAGTTCTATCCACTAGCTCGTCTACTCTCGGCATGGGGTAGCTGTCTTTGGGACATTCTGAATTCACGTCAGTGAAGTTGACGCACATCCGCACCTTGCCATTCTTCTTAGGTATCGCTACCACATTTGACAACCAATCGGTAAACGACACCTCTCGTATTATACCTGCCCCTTTCAACCTCAAGGACCTCTTCGCGAATTTCTCGGGCGCACCTCGGTCTAATTCCTCGTGATCTTCGTCTTATCGGCTTCGTCCTCCCTCATATGTGTAACCTTATGACATGGGAATTCGGGTCTAATCCGGTGACTTCCTCGATCATCCATGCAAACACATCTTGGTTGGCAGACAAGAACCAGATTAATTTGCTCTTCCATTCCTCGCACAGCCGGACCCCATCGATGTGAACTTCTTCACCGCCCTCCCCAAATTCACTACCTCTATCTCATCCAAGGTCTCGGTCCTTCGTTAACTCCGCCGGACCTCCCTAACGGGTAATCAGAATTGCTATATGCCGCCTTCTTCTTGGAACACAAGGTCTCTTCCTCGACCCGCGGATCAATCTCTTCACCGTATTTTTGGTGGCTGTTTTTGCCGACACCTGATCCCTCACGGACCTCGTGATATCCGGCAGGGGTAGGGAACCGAATCACTTGGTAGTAGGTGGAGGGAACCGCTTTCATCTCGTGAATCTACCTCCTCCCCGTGATGGCGCAGATCGAAGTCGGCATCCACCACCTTAAATCTTGAAAACAACGTAACGGGTCCCATGTCACCGGAGCAAGAGCTCCCCGCGGTTTCTGGTCATGCTTCCATTGAACCCATACAAATTTGTTGGTGTGGTCTCACCGCTTCCTTTCTATCTTCATTTCTTCCATTGCCCTCTAAAAAAAATCCACAAAGACCGCCAAGTAGATCCACCAACACCCTCTTTTACTATGTAATTTCCTATAGTCACCGTGGATCACCAACGCCGCCCCTCACGCGGAGTCGATGGTTCGGAGGTCCGTGACGGTGAACGTTATACTCTTCCTTCCTTTTCCGGCCTAGTAATCCGCCGCGACGCCTCTGCTGTCTCATGTACTGCCAGACACTTGCCGCCGCCTTTATTCTCGTCAGCGTGTGCATCAGGGCTCAATATCTCTCCATCAAGATCACGTTGATCGTTCCTAGTATCCTCCCCCGGGTAGCCGCTCCCTTTTTTCCTCTTCCGCTATAAACTCCTTCAACAATCCTTTCCTATCATCCTCTCAATTAACCATCTTAATGCATAGCAGCCGCTCATCTCATGATTGTGTATTTGATGATAGGCGGGTTTGCCTTGTACCTCCATCGCTTGGTTCGTGGACCCTCATACCCTCGCAAATTCTGAATCAACCGTAGTATTTCACTCAACGATTTATTCATTGGCAAGCACTTGCTCTTCCTCGCGATAGGGCTTTTTGTCTCGACTCTCCTCCTAGCCTCTTCGGCTTTCGGTCAGCGACGAATACCTTCGATATCCGGCCGCCCCTTTGTCGAGGGCTCATATCGCCGACGCCTTCGCCTTTGTCCAATGATAACACCGCCTTTCCCTGGCCTTCTCTCTTTCCTCGCGATGGTGTCCTCATACCCGATGTATTTCTCCACCCTCGCATACAGTCCCCAGAATGTTGCTATCTCATTCTTTGCTACCGACTCATGTACTTTTGTTCCCGCGAACCCTCTCGAAGCTATCACCGCCATCCTTTCGCCTAGATTCTCCACTTTCAAAGTCTCCTCACTTGAATCTACACAAGAAATCTCTCACCGATTTCGCAGACCGGGCTTTACGTTGAACAAGGCCGCTGATGTCCACCACACGCTTTTCCGTGTATGGCGGATCAATGAACCGCCCAACCCCCCGAAAAGTTATTAATACTCTTAAGGTCGCCGATCCCCAAAAGATAGCACAGTTAAGCATCGTCGATTTCAAAATGTCGATCAAGCCCGCGAAAAGCAGTTTCCCCTTGCCTCGCGTTGACCAACTTGTCGACCAACTGTGGTCCTTAGGCTCCTCTCCTTTATGGATCGCGTCTGATTGGTACAACCAAATCCCAGCTCATGGGAAGATCAAAGAAGACTTAGTTCATTCTGAACAAGGGATCCTATTCTTCTGGCGTCCTCCCGTTCGGTCGAAGAAGGCGGAGCGACATACCAACGCTGGTCACTAACATGTTCCAAGACATGTTAGGCGACACTATGGAGGTCTACATTGACGACATGGTTGTCAAAAAAAAAAAGCTGGTGATCACCTCACCCGCCTCGAACAAGCGTTCTCAACCTACCGTGCGGGCATGAAGTTGACGGAGAAAATGCCTCTTTGGGCCCCTCCGTAAGTTTTAGGCATCCCGTGTCGCGATAGGGATCGAGGCAAATCGACCCGATCAAGGTGTTCTTAGATATACCCGATCCACGCATTCAAAGCGGATCTGAGGAAATTAGCCGGGAATAATTTAAAGCGTTCTGTTGGACGTTCTATCGAGGGGCCCGGATAAGTGTAGATCCGTTCCTTCTGGCTCACCCGAAAAGGCGTTTCATGGAAGCGATCAATGTCATCATGCATTAAAGCTACTCTCAAAAGATCTATCTCGCCCTCCCGTCTTATGCAAACCAATATATGGAGAGACAGCGGGGCTTTATCGTTATCGATTTAGCCGTATTCATTCTCTTTAAAGGAGAACAATTCAGAGAAGCCGATCTACTTCTAATTTGTAAGACACTCCATGACCCGAAAAATTAAGCATTCTGGAGCGAGCCTTGCTTTGTTGTTGTTTCCGCCGGGAAGTTCGAGGGCGTACTTTTCGGTGCACATCAAATCAAAGTTCTTACCAGGCCTTCCATTGAAGAAAGTCCTTCACAAAGAAAACAAGACTACTCGAATGGCGGTTTGGTAGAAGAACTGCGGAGAACACCGCGTAGAGTTCGTCCCCGCAACCTCAAAGGTCAAAAAATTAGCCCGATTTCCTAGCAGATTTCCGGTCGAGGACCCCAACCAGGAACAAGAAATCCGAGCTCGGACACAAAAACGAAAGTCAAATCACGGTCTCTCTTTGTGGATGGTTCGAGTAATCTCGGTGGAAGTGGCATCGAGTCGTCTTAGTTTCCCCGGAAATATGATTGAAAAGTCGATCCGCGATTGACTTTGCAACTTCCAATAATGATGGAGTCACGAAGCTAATTAGGGGACTAAGGATGGCGGCTGCGGCTTCGATTGTCGAAGAGATCAAGTCTTTAGTGACTTCCCTGGTAATTAGATTCGCCCGGTTGCAAAAAGAGTACTACTACCCACGAAGGTAACCTTTCCAAGTATCTTCGGGTTGTTCATCGGTTATTGCCTTCTTTTAGCGGTACACATACATCATTTCGCGGGGAGGAGAACATGCCTTGAGCATAAATTAGCTTACTTGGCTACCCGGACCCACGCGTTCCCGACAAGTTCTCATAGAAATTCGTCGATCGACACGCATACCAAGTCGACCACACCTTGATGATAAGCGACCTATTTCCTCTCCGCCCGGTCGGTTGAGCCAAACATGGATCGCGACCCATCATCGATTATATCCGGACGCACGCCCCGGAGGGGCGTACCAAAGGCGAAGCCGAGTCCCATATCAAGCTGCGGACGTTATTGTTTAGTCAAAACAAATTGTTCGGGGAAATCGGAGGTATGGCCGCACTTACGATTGCATTACCCGAGCGAGTCGATTGATTTTTGCGAAATCCACGAAGGAGGAGAATGTGGAAATCACGCGTTGGTCGACCTCGTTAGCTCACAAGGCCATCTCTCGAGGATATTTTTGGCCCTGATGCAGATCGATGCTAAAGCGTACGTCCTGAATGTCTCAAATGCGAAGCGTTCGACCTGATATCATCCAACCTTTCGCTTAACCGATCGGCGCATAGCGAGGCGGTGGCCATTCACATGTGGGGCATGGACATTATGGGACCATTCATCCCACGGAAAGTCGCGGCTTCCGCTTTTGTCCTAAACCCGAACCACTACTTCACCCAATGGGATTGAGGCCATTCCTCTAGCACACCGCGTCAAAGAGTCCCATGTCGAAACTTCATCTGGACTCACATTATCACCAGATTTGGTTTACCACACACTAGTAATGGACAATGGGCCTCGATTCAAAGGCCGAACGGTCGAGTTTCTAGCGAGTGGAAGATCATTCATGCGTTCTCTACTCCGCGATGCGGCTCGGAGTAATGGCGAGGGAAGCCGATAACAAAGCAATCTGGAAAATCTAAAGAAAAGATCGAAAGAACAAAAGCCGTTAGCCAAATCGGGACAAGGAAAATATTACGTGGGCTCACCGCACCCCCTGATCCGATCTAGCACCGTGAATCACCATTCTCCTTGTGTTATGGCCGCGAAGCCGTAATTCCTACCGAAATGATCCTCTTACTTCGCTCGAACTTGTAGAATCCGGACCACGACGACTTCCGTTTTAGCGCGAATCGACACCTTTCGAAGAGCGCGATCGAGTCAGCCATCGAGTCGCGTCTTATCGGCAAACTCAAGAAGAACTCCTACAAGCAAAGTACATCCTCGGTCTCTTTCAACTGGCGACCCTAGTGCTAAAAAGACGCCAAGACGACTCGAAGCTAGCCCCAATTGGGAAGGCCCATACATCGTAAAAGCGTTGTAGGCAATGGCGTATTGGATAAAACCCAAGAGGGAAAATTGTTACCTGCGCCCATTGGAATACTTATCTGCTAAAGCGATTTTATCGATAAAGCTTTTCTACCTCGCGGTCTGTTATTTTGGTATTATAAATCTAAGGTCACATTTGTATAATTACTTACTTGTAGTGACTATTCCACCCACAGAAGTCCGGCGTCATGCAGCGGTCATCCGATCGCATTGACGATTATACTCCCCGTTCCACCACTTAGCAGCGCCACCGCTCGCTCGGAGCATACAGACTCTCCCGAGCTTCACAATTACATAGCCTCTACAAGTCTTGTCGCGTCGAGGACCTATATTTCCTAGGATCGACTAAAGCGAGAACGCTCTCAGGTGGCGGACTGACTCTCTGGAGCTTCACGGGCTATAGCCTCTACCACTTCTTGTCGCGTCGAGGACTATATTTCTAGGATCGACTAAAGCGAAGAACGCTCTCCGTGGCGGTCAGACTCTTACACTTCTGGGCTACATAGCCTCTCCAATTCTTATTCGTCGATGACTTATACTTACAAAGATTGGACTCGAAGAGAACACTCTCTGCAAAAGCGGATACTCCGTTATTATCGCCAAACCACATGCCTCATACCGGCGTTAATTCCATTACATATAGGAAATAACATGCATCGCGAGCATAAGCAATAACAATACGATACCAAACGTCCGCGAATGATATATGTTCACCCGTCTGGCTGGGATTACCGGAAATCGGTCGAGGATCATTACAAAATTCACCAAGTATTGAACGCCACTTTCGTGGAAACCCGGTTCTCACGAATGAAAATGCTTTGGCGCTTTCGGGCAAGCACGAAAACACACTCTATTGTTTGCTCGTGATAATAGAGAAAATGTAGACTACACTTTACAACTCAAGACTAACGAGAGTCAAATGAAGATCACCTTATCAATTCTCGGTAATGACATGCTTGTCTTCCGGTCATGCGCTAATTCGAGCGGTATCTTGAAATGACTCCGACATCACACGCGATCTCGGGCTTTCCTTCCTGCCGCAATCGTTTTCCTCGGCGTGTCATACTTTTTCGGTCCAGTAGCGGCATAAGCGATCTGACTTCATTATCGCGCTTCTTCGCTTTTTCGCCACCTTCCGACATTTCTTCAAGATAAGCGATCCCTTGCTTTGAATTCCCTTTCCAAAATCATATCCGTCACCAAGATAAATTTCTCCGGAAACTTCGTTTCGGTACTTGGTGGACATCACTTCTAGTTTCTTCTTGTCCACCCCCACGCAGCTCGCATCAACCCAACTCCACGAGAGGGCTACCACTAGTCTCGATCTGGACTTTACATCATCTTTCAACTTATCATACCACGCAAGAAACTGCGTGAGCGAAGTTAGAACACCGGACTCCACGAGTTTCGGCCTGGCAACAAGGCATCGGAGCTCACCAAACAAGCGCCATATCCATCGCGTCCCCGGTAGGTGTCCCCATGTCCTCGTCCTCCACCTACGCTTTATCACCATCTAGCACAATCCCTTGAACGCTAATGCTATGGGGCCGAGTGGAAGCTCTGATCCGACGTTTCACCATCCGCTTCTTCCCGTCTTCCCTGTAGTAGACTTGGCTCCCCACATCCTTACATTACGGGACGAACTTCTCACCCGTGATCGGCGACCTTGCTTTGGCTTCGTTCGCTTCGGCCGAACGACCAGCCGTTTAAGCCACTCATCGGTGGCGACCTGAACAATACAATGCCAGGGCGATCTATCTCCTCGATTATTTATGACCGCCCGTTTCTCCATCGACAACCTTTCTCTTCCCACGATCGCCATGAACATGAGGATCAAACTCCATTTCCTCCATTGATAGTGGTGGCGTTTCTCTCTCACAAACGCATCGACATCTAGCCATCCTAACTGCAAAAAAAGTTATCAAGCGGCATGAGCTAAAGCTTACTCTAGGTATTTCTCAAACGAATAACACGCGCAGATAAAGAAACCCGTGCACGATGAAGCAAAAAATACACCAGCTCGTTCATCTAGCCCTACACGAGTTAACAACAATCGGCTACCCGAATCGGCAAAGAGATACCCACTCGTTCAAGATTACAATACCACAAACACAAAAGTGATGCCGGGTTACCCGAGAAACCGGTTCTATTGTATCACAAAGATATAAAGGCGATAAAAGACAAGACAACAACTTTCCGCAACTTCGTCATCTCCGACGCGATGGCTACCCTCCACGCTCAAAAGCTTCATCGATCTCAAAGATCTCTCCCCGTCATTATAATCGCTATGCCATCCAACTCTAAGCTCATTTCACCGCGATCGGTATGGCGAACTTTCGAGCCACCCCGCTTCGGCACGCTCACGAAGAAGGCAATCGCCCCACCGACATCCCTTTGGACCTCCTCCCACTGAGGGGCCGGGGCGCATGGCCGGTGTTCCTCCTTCAAACCATTGTAGTCAGCCTCCGAAAATTTCAACGAAGTCTGTCCGCGGTCATAGGCCCGTTAGCGTCCCGAGCAACCTTCTTTGCGATTAAAAGCATAATCGTTCAAACCTACCAATTTCCACGGTAAAAATTTCGGACATTATCTTCACTCCTTCTAGCTTTGCCTCAAACTCTTCCGGCTTCCGTATCTTTCAACATCTTGGCGGACTCGGTGACTTCATGAGCTTTCTTCAAATCTTCGGTTCCTCGCTCCATCTCAAAGGCGCCCCGACGTTTTTTCAGCTCCTCGTGAGCTTTCACCACCATTTCCTATCCGATTCTCGCGCGAATCGCGATCTCTTTCAACTTCGAATCCACTCACCAGCCGCACGAACTTACATGGTTAAGATAACAACAATTTGCATAAGCAAACAAGTAACCTCGGATGAAACTACGGACATACCAAGCATTGCGCATTTCCATTCGTCCCGAGTTGTCGGCCCGACCCGCTTCTCATCTAGCTCTCAACTCGGTTGCCATCCGAGAGCTATCCGTTTCTAGCAAACAACCCGCTATCTTCGGATCTGAAAATAGCGGCTTGCTTTTTCACCAGGCCATGCGCCCATGCTCGTCCCGGATAGACAAAATGTCCCTCCGGATCATCCGCAGAACCTAACCGCTTCCGGTCACCTTTACGGAGCCTTGGCCTTTCTTCATCGGATGGGATCGCGTCCCCTCCGAGGCGTCTTGGACCCCACTCCAAAAGTGGCCAAGTCCATGACCTGCTTTCAGGTTGGGCCCCACTATGGCGATATATCAGGGCCCCGGCCGTACATCTTCATCGGATCAACCCCAGCTTAGCGCCATCCCCACGATTAATGGAGGCTACTTTCAGAACTTCGTCCGGCGCCTTGCTTTCCGGACGCGTCAGCGTTCCCTCTCTCGACCGCTTTAGCACGAGGTCAAAACCATCGGCTTCCAACTCCACAGAGCCTCGATCGAACCCCATTCAGCCGACCGCCCGATCCTCCGGCTCGAGGTTCCCCACAACAGGGCGCCTTGCGCCCCATGCACCCGCTGCCTCTCCTCGTTTACCAGTCACTCGTTCGCGCCTCCATCCTCTCGCTTTAGCGAATTTCCGAGAAGACCATTTTTTTGCTTTCCTTTTTCACGGATTGCCGGTCCACCTTTTCTACAAAGAAATGTGCAACCTCGGGCAACTTCGCTTTGTTTTTCCGCATCTACTCAGCCGAGCAAATCTTTCTATCTCCCCCGATTATTCGGCGCTTCACGCGAAACTCGCGACCCAAAGAAAACAAAGACCTGTTAGAACAACTATCAAACGTTCTGAAAAATAACAACAGAAAAGTGTTCCTACCCACCGGATATGTTACAAATCCTAGTTCGCAGTATACACCCGCTCACACAGTAATTGCCAACTAGCAACAACGGTCTCTTAGTCCAGGCCTCATTGCTTACTCCATCGATCACGCGTAACGCTGCCGTCATGGTTTTGCAAGCTAAAGTTCATGTTCCCCGATCGACGTACCACATAGTGCTCCACTATGTCGACTACCCTATGTCATATTCCCCACTCGCGTTCAACCGGGTTGAACACCTTAAATAATCGCCGGGTGTTACCCAATTTAACCGACGGGAGACTTCCAACAAAGCGCCAAGAAGTCGCATACCGCGTTTGAACGGTATGTGCATATACGCGCTCGGTACCCCTCACAGATTATAACTCCACCGTTCGGCGGGTTATACTCCTCACTACGAACATTTTCACTCAATCGTGGCTCGTATATCTCCAGGTCGGGGACCTTAATCCCATATGCGCCCTCAGTTCGGGGAAAGAGTTAGCGGCACGACGGTTCACACTTCTAGGGGGCACATCGCTTGATGACGACATCTCCCCGACCTGACGTACTGGCCACGTCATCTCCTGACCTAGATCGGGCATTACCCCCGCCTATCCTATCCTCTTCTTCCAACTCAACCCCACGCCGACACTTCTTGTTTCTTCATCCTCAGTACTTCCATAACTCAAAGATATCTCTCGGACCTCCTCCGTCGAGTATCATCGAAATCCGAACATTATAACAACTCTTTTCTATCAAATATTCAGTCCTAAAACCCTATAGCCTTACAATAACCTACCTACTTAAAATAACGAGCGGATGGACAGGGGAAAGCAAATGGAAATTGGAAAGATAACAAAGAATGAGCACTCACGAGAAACCCTTTAGTGGCGTTTTTGGAGGAAGAAAACACGAAATAACTTTTTGGTATCTCAAATCTGATTTTGTATAAATCGCCCGTTCGCTCAGTTACCAAGGAGTAATCATTACGACTTACGCTTATAGCCCGCATTACGTGTTCCAAGGCAATCGCCCTTTCGCGCAGCTCGATAACGCGGCGGCGACCGTTTTTCTCCAACGCTCGATTACGTCACATGCAAGTAAGGTAAAACTACCTTTTTCCCCGCCAATTCACCAGCCCACAAAGATTCAAAAGTGGCGCCTACCGGTCGGTTCATCCACTACTTGTTAAACCATGCTCCACCACGCCGTCCGACTCTTTCTCACCGCGGTAGCGTTTCCACTTACATCAACGCCCTCACCGGAGGGGGCATTAGGGGAGCCGATATCCTCATAGGGCATCGCTTTTCGCGCGAGGAGCATAAGCGGCCAAGATATCGACCTCCAAAGACGGACTGAGAACAATACCCCTAGCAGTAATAATGAGTCGCCGCGACATAGATGAATCCAAGGCGACCTCAAGACCGACTGCGAGCTCTCGAGTAGGTGGTGCGAACGAAGATATCTCGGTCACGAACACTTTGCCGGATACGAGCGGCCTTTGATAGAAACACACCCCACCGGTGTAATGATTGCCAAGATCTTAGTGGTAATCTCATCACCGGGAAATAGGGACTACCGCATCTACCCCCAATCATAATGGGGCATATCCAAAATCCAATTCAACACTCATCCGCGATCTCCACCCTACATTTGCACAAAAGAAACACGGTCGGAAGGATCTCCTCTCCCCAAATCTATAAATACCACCCTCTTTGGAACTACGCCGGACGATTCTTCTCTCCCCAAGAAAAAGAAAAACGAGAAGATAATGTGGGCAGGTTCGCTTTCACAAACCGACCTCGGTCACATCCAAAATCCAAACCCTTCCCGTTCTTCCTTATTGTAATTAGGAGAAGATCAAAACACTCCTTTACACAAGTTGCGCATCTGGGTTAGAAAAGGACCACTTCAAGGTTCAAGCTGCACGAGCCGGAGTCGTCTCGATGTATAATGTGCAAATCATTTCAAGGAAAATGGTCAATTGTCAAGTACTTAGAGTTTATCGAATATATTTATATATATCAAAGAAATGCTCATAAGCAAATCGTCTCTCAGTAGCATTTGTACCATACTACTCACATAAGTCTGTCTGGCAACCCATCCAACTTTCACTTATACTTTCTAGACATCCCAACAAGGGGTGTATTTGTGTGGAATCAGTGGCAAAGCCAGAAATTTGAGCGAGGGTGAGCCACCAAGACGATCAATAAAAAAGGAAACATTTGAGGCTTTGTCAATTACAAAACTAAGAGATTGCATTGCATACAATTATTTTGGTGTATGTTAAGACGCTATTGTTTTAGTTTAATCTGGTTATGTTTTTGCTCCATTTATATGTCACCAAAGAGATATCAATTTCAATTCTTACAAAAGATATGTTGTAACAGTTTTGATGGACATACACCTCTATGATTTGATAAGAAAAAGAAGTCAGATTGTATTCTCTAATAAAACTTGTGTATATATAAAACATTACATTCCCACATCTTTTGTTTTAAATTTTTTTTGCTTTACACCAAGGTGAGACTATTGCTACTACTTTGGGATGGACTCAATACGTACAAAAGATATTTGTGAACTAATGTACTTTTAGATGGTTGGTCATATTCGCAAGAAAAATCAAAACTTATCAGAGAAAGGAGCTACTGTGAGTTTACGTGTTTTTTATGAATGAAAAATAAACTAATCCAACTTAGAACGAAATTAAAACACCGAAAAGAAGTATGCACTGAAAAGAGAGGAACAACTTATCAGTATTTTACTATATACAGAAAAACTACAATCGAATTTGCTTGCTGAGGCACAAATTTGGCACTGACGAAGTATCTGAATAAGTCAAAATTCATGGATTCTTTGCACAACTTAACTGTTGTGCAATTTTCTATATGTCTTGAAGAATTGTCTAAAAATATAGATCAACATTTTTGCTGCACACAAAGCTACACATAATTTCTGACAGATCTTGGGGCTAGGTGCAAACTTTCACCGTCAAAACAGTTTGTTTTTTTTTTATAGTAGAGACTAGAGAGAACATGAGGTGTTTTTTTTTTTTTTTTTTTTTTTTTTTTTTTTTTATTTTTTTTATTTTTATTTTTTTTTTTCCGTACGGGTTTTGTGGTTTTGTTTTGTGTGAAGTATATTTTTTATTTTTTTGGAAATTTAGCATTCCACTTTAAACATGCAAATAGTGCAATGCCTACGAATCCATACATTTCTAAGTAGTTGATCTACATATCAACTTCAAGGTTAATGACAAAATGACATGGGTGATTTAATTATAAGTATTCTTTCATAAATTTAATTAGAACATTTGTGAGTTGGATGTTTAGCATTCCACTTTAAACATGCAAATAGTGCAATGCCTAACAATCCATACATTTCTAAGTAGTTGATCTACATATCAACTTCAAGGTTAATGACAAAATGACGTGTATGGTGAATTTAATTATAAGTATTCTTTCATAAATTTAATTAGGGCAATGGAGAGTGTAAACCGTATAGTATAAAATTTACACTCCAAGTGTCAAAAAATTCTTTCCAGTGGGGGTGGTATACCGTAGGTAATAGTCTATTAGTTAATAGAGGAGGTGGAGAATTCCCCATAACACTATCAGTTGATAAATAGTTTAGGCGACACTTTAACTAACGTCTGAACAAAAAAAATTCGGATGTCACTTTAAGTCACGTCCCTTTTTAATTCTAAAGTTATAATTTGTAATTTTTTAACTCGGAAAGTGACGTCCCAATTTAAAAAAAAACGTCACTTTAAGTGACGTTCGAGTTTAAAATCTAATTTTTTTTTTTACCCTTTTCCATTAGGGAGTATAAAATATGGATATTTATAAGTTATACAATAGTATGCAATTAGAGTTATAAAATCTCCTCAATTGGACATTCCCTTACGCTCATTTGAAGCCAAATTCCCCAAATTCCCCGTCCTAAATAGTTATCCTATCCGGAGTCACTGTCAACTAAGCAAAAGCCAGTTCCATGAGTAGTTGTCCTATGTTTCCAGAAGGTGAACCGCCAGCTCCAAAAGACGTTTATTAGTGTTTAGTTTCTCGAGTTGCAAATTGTGGCCTTATGGCAGCATGTTATTTGCTTTGTACTAGACAATGCAGTTTAGAATTTGACCAAGAACTGAAGATTTAGGGTGTCATCTTGACGAGTTGCCATATGTCAGTGACAAATTCCCTTGCTGATTTTTTTTTTTTTTATTTTATTATTTTTTCGTATTTATAGACTTATTTACACTATGGAACTTCTGAAGCACCTTTTCAAGTAGGTGATGTGCGGCATGTTTTTTTTTATTAATGAACACCCCCAGGCCCCAGCCCATATTCTCTATTACTTGTTCTGTTGTAAATTTGTAATAAACTTATACATGAGCATCCTTACTTTTGTCGGTATTTTTTTTCATCCACTTTTAACCCTTTTAAAACAAACAACTATATTTTAGAAAGGCAGGGCGGCCTTTTTTTTTTGGGGAGTTTTTTTTTTTCCAAATTGTGTTTAACATCAACAAATTCATCCTAAAAAACTAAGCACTAGTGAAAAGCTGTGGCAAATAAATTCTACCTAAGATAAATGATGAAAAAATACATTAAATCTTCATAATTTTTTTTTTCTTATTTGATAAAAAATTAAGTCCAAATTTGATCAACTTCAGCTTTGTAAAACAATTTGCAAATGTGTAATCTTAATATCAACAAATTCACACTAAAATTCAATTACAAAAAGATTAAACACTAGTGGAAAAAGCTAGTCTTTTAGTATCTTTTAATATTTCTATTTGGGCCAAATTTGAAGCCAATGTTTTGATCAAATATTAAGTCCAAATTGTGTTTAACATCAACAAATTAATTAAATCTTCATTATCATATTTCTAGTTTTTAAATCTTCATAATCAATTTTTTCTACTAAAGACTTTTCAATAGATAACATAACTAATCCATTTAATCTTTCTTGAGACATGCTCGATCGAAGGTAAGATTTGATCAACTTCAGCTTTGAAAAACTTCTTTTTGCAAATGCGATAGTAACTGGTATAGTCAACAAAAGAGAGAAATGGAGACCGTGGGGTACAAGTTGGAGAACTGGAGAGATCTTAGAGAATTACAGAGACCGAGAGATTGAAAGGAGAAGTGGAGTCGTGGAGAACAAGCCTCTGCACAGTTTAGTATCGATGTTTAATGATTTATATTTGGGCCAAATTTGAAGCCAATGTTGGGCCGAAAAAAGAACAGTAGGATGTTTGTTTGCTAAAGTCTTTTAGGGCCAGAAAAAAAAAAATTTTTTTTTTGACCACAACTGCTTTCAACCATAGAAGGCCTAATATTTAGCCAATTTTCGGAGCCCCAGCCGGACACCTGTGTGGGCTGTCCTCACGGCTAGCTCTGTAGAAAGGTATTTGTGATCCGTATACTAGGGATTAATTAACAATGTAATTTGTTTATCTTATATTTCACATATAATATACACGGTTGCCCACCTTAATCAAGTGCAAAGTGCAAACAAACATGCATAGTTCCAATAAAACTAATAATAAAAATATAAATATAACAACAACAATGCGAAATTGATACTTACCAAGAGTGAATTCATAAAATTTTGTCACCACATAGCACCAAGGTAAAGGGGATTATTCTCTACTGCTCTTCTGCAACAAACTTTCAACCAATGTGTACTAGCAACTTATTTGTCAAAATATTATGCCACAAATTTTCTATTTTATACATATAATTAGTTAGTCATTTAGTTCTTTAGTTTTTACCCCTATATCTATATGAACCTATCTATATGACTATCCTACTTCACTTTTTGTTTAAGCAGTGTTCCCAAATTCAAACCTAGTTGAGGACAAGAAGTTTAAAAGAAGGATTATCACTAGTGATACACAATTGCAATTTAAAAAATTAGGATTAGTTGAATGAGAATGGATGGTATCCGAAAAAATTGTTTACTAAAATTCAAATTAATAATTCATACTGTTTTGTGCATCCAAAGTTGTCCCATTGTAAGGCTAATATGGAGTGACCAAACTTTGTAGTTTCCAATCATCTTAACAACAGGTGCTACATAGAATTGAATGAAAACGGATAAGAGAAACCATGAGATCATTATGTAGTAAATGTGATCATCATGAACTCCGCTACACCTAGTCTAACTTCGTAGGTAGGTAGGCTTTTGGTTAATTTTTTGGTTCACAATGAATTTCTATTAAAATTGACATAGATGAAGAAATAAAATCCTTAGATTCAAAAATAAATATTAAAAGTATATAACTATGTCACTACTACTAAGTTGTTTGTAGAAAAAATTATTTGATTATTGGTATTTTGTCCAGAACAATTTGTTTGTTAGGTTGTAATTATTGTAATAAGTTCTTTGGTAAAGGATTAATCTGAATCTTAATGGATTATATATAAATAGATTTTATGTGTTCCATATCCAAAACATATTAACCTTCATTCCTTCATTGCCCCACCACCAATCTACATTTTTTGCCCTGAATATATGGATGATGGATCTGTTAATCTGTTATTATCATATTCGTTTAAACGAAAAGCATATTTTTCTGAAATTTCGACTCTGAATAGTTCGGCATATGGCTCCGATATTTATCCCATTTGTCGGCAATCAAAGCCCTGGAAACTGGAATATAGTGAAATAGTTAGTTATTTCGCGGCATATTTTTCCGTTCTCTGTTCTCACAAGTTACACACCTCACAACCACAACTGTCAACTGACAATGTGAGCTTCTGTAAACTCTCTCTCTCTTTCTCTCTCAGTCACACAGACTAACAAAATGGCAAGCACTAGTTCTTGTTCATTCACTTTGTCAAGTTTCAAAACTCCAATACCAAATTCTCAAACAAGAACTAAATATCCTTCCTTGACTCCTTCCATCATTAGCATTTCAACTCAAAACTCTTTGTTTTCAAGCTTTAGTTCAAGCGGGCGTCGTGTTTTTTCATGTTTGGATACTGACCCAGTTGCAGAAACAATTGGAAGTAGCTCATCAGAAGTTGAAGTTCGTATTGGGTAATCACTTTAACTCTCTTACTTTACTTGTACTGTTGTTAGCTGCTTCAGCATTCTCACTATAATATATGTTTTAATGCTTGCAACTGAGGTTAAATTTTATGTTGGGATGAGGACTGAATTTAGTAGATTAATTTAAGTTGCTAGCAAAGGTTTCATCTTAGAATTAGTTAAAGCATGTTTATTGCATCATTTGTTATTATGCGGTTTATGCCGATGCACGGACCGTAAGCTTGTCAGACCATTTCAGGTGCTCGAGAAATGTCTTTGAACAAGCCTTGGCATGTGTTTAACATGTTTACTCAGTATGTTTAACATTGATTTTACGGTTTTTTTTTCTCGTGTTGAGTAGACTAAATGCGAGATGTTTTGGATTATTATGGAGAAGTTTTCCCAGGGTTTTTTTTGCTTCTCAAGAATTCCTCATCTCTAGAGAGTTAGCATAGAACTTATGATTTGATGCTGCCCCAGTACACTCTAATCAAGTCAAAACACAGTCTATATTAAGTCCAAACACAATATTGTTGTTGTACTATTTGATGTAGGTGGTACTAGTACTAATATTGGTATTCTTAGTTAAACACTTTTCGACATCCTGTAACAAATTTTTAGAGCAGTTCATGGAGTTTTATAGAGTATTTGCTTTTCTAGTGGCTCTGAATTTTATGATCTTCACATTGCCTTCAATCCTAGTGAAGACAATACTCCTGTTGTATACTTTGAAGAAAGAAAAGAAAGCACTTTCAACTAATCCATATCATCTTCTGCTGCTTATATCTTTATGGAGATAACTTTGAGCATGAAAATTGAATATTTAATCATGAAATAGCACAATAATTACGATAGTTCTGTGTGGTTGCAGGAAATGGAAGTGGAGAGATTATTCCATTCGCTATCAATATTCAGGGGACAGTGGCCCTGCATTAGTTTTGGTACATGGTTTCGGGGCAAACAGGTATACATCATTCACATTTTATTTTTTTTGCCAAATTTCCATACGACAACGTTTCATAGTTATTAAGTGAATTGCTTGAGAAATCATATGAAGCAGAAATGAAGTTGAAAGGTCTTGTACTGATTTCTGTGGTTCATATAAATTAATGAATTTTGGTTTCTATAAGCAATATTTAGAACTATCAGAAGATTAGTATAAGTGCCAGTATTAATATCATAAATACCAAGATCTTAACTTTATTTTCTGTTTCTACCAGTACTTTTGATACAGTTATATTTCTTAACAGTGACCATTGGAGGAAAAACGTTCCATTTCTTGCAAAATCACATAGAGTATACTCAATTGATCTTATTGGTTATGGTTATTCTGACAAACCAAATCCAAGTGAGTTTGGGGTCAACTCCTTTTATACATTTGAGACATGGGGTGCTCAGCTCAATGATTTTTGTAATGATGTCGTGAAAGGTGAAGCCTTCTTCATATGCAACTCAATCGGAGGTGACCTCCTTTGCTAAGTTTCAATTCAAGTGAGATCTGTTCCTTTGTTTTTTGGGTTATAATGTTTTTTTTCATTTTTTTCGTTAGCTAGGAACCGAAATGAGAGTTCAATAATTTATATCCCCACTAGCGTTACCAAATAAGGAAATACCCATACCGAATTGTCTAGAAAGAATTTCAAATTTTGCACATGCATATATCATTGATTGTGACATACTGACATAGTGACATCCAGTTGTATTTTATGTTTACTGCTCTTAGGTCTCGTTGAGGTCCACAATTTCCTACATAAACCTCTTTGTACATTCCTACGTCAGAATGTGGTGACTGTTTGTAATTTTATCTGCAAAGTTGAGAATATATGAATAAAAATTAGCAATCTTTTGTTTTTTCTGGTCATTTGCAGGACTTATTGGTCTTCAGGCAGCTGTTATGGAGCCTCGGATCTGTAAAGGCATTTTTCTTCTAAATATATCCTTACGTATGCTTCATATTACAAAGCAGCCTTGGTATGGTAGACCATTCATAAGATCATTTCAGAGTTTATTAAGGTAAATGGTTTCACTGGTTCTCATCGTCAATAGTTAGATTTGAATATGTGTAGTGAAGGAGATATGCTGTCATGACAGGAATACTGCGGTTGGAAAATTCTTCTTCAAAAGTGTGGCCACACCACAATCAGTGAGAAATATTCTTTGCCAGGTACTCCTCTGATGAGAATATTGGTGTCATGTTTGTAACACTAGGTTATAGCTGTTAAATATTCCTCGGTTGTGAGAATGCAAGTGGACAAGATTCGTTAGTGTTTATTTCTGATGTTTGAAAGGAAGCAACAGGTTTTCTGTTTGCTATTTCTTAATATTTGTTTCCGTTTAGTTTCCTCATTGTATCTCCTTTTCTTAATAGCTTTAAAGAAAGGATCGACCTTCAACTGTTTGACCTTGTTTCTCAAATTGTTCTCCCTATCATTTGTATCTTATGTTTCTGGTTCATTGTCATCCCTTTAAGAGCCATACGTACAGAGGGTAGGGTTATTATGACACACTGAAACGACCCATCAAAATGACATGCGCTTTTTGGGTGTGGCGTACATGGGGAAGAAATGTGGGCTGATTTTATTTTATTGGATATATTCTGCAGATCATGGAGATCATCGTAAAAAAAACACAAGCCCATTTGGATATGTCTAACCTTGCCCAAAGTTGTATACAAGATTATGATTTATCTAACATTTGTACATGGGCTGAAATTTTGTGAGGATGGTCTTCATCATCATGAGAACATCCTCCAAAAAATCAGCTCCTAACTCTTCTCCATGTTCGCCCAATAAGAGTGTCATTTAGTGTGTCATAATATTCCCCCCACATATTAGATGTTTGACATATAGAACAATTGAAAGCTTTGGATGAAAAATTATATAGGGGGAGTCCTCTTTATTTGTGTATTTCTATAAAAGCTATAATGAGATATCTCCATTCCATTATTGCCCAGAAGTCCAATCGTGATGCAGGTTTATAGTACTCCTGTTCCTTGACTGTACTGGAAAACATGCAAATTTTTATATAAACCAAAATCTATCAGTGGTTGAGTTTTATGGATCTTCTTGCAGTGTTACCACGATACATCCCAAGTGACAGATGAACTGGTTGAGAAGATCCTTCTTCCTGGGCTCGAGCCTGGTGCTGTGGATGTCTTTCTTGAGTTTATTTGCTACTCGGGTGGCCCCTTACCTGAGGAACTACTGTCCCAAGTGAAGGTTAGACCCTCACCTAGTCACCTGCCAACCCAGAAAGAAGATCAAATAAACATAGTCAATTAAATTGTATAGTCTCAAGACAATTAGTTTTGTCTGCTAATTGCTGTATTTGTCTCTGCAGTGCCCTGTCGTGATAGGCTGGGGCGATAAGGATCCATGGGAGCCCATTGAGCTTGGGAGAGCTTATGGAAATTTCAGTGTAGTCGAAGAATTCATAGTCCTTCAGGATGTTGGACATTGCCCACAGGTTCTTTCTCATCTTTAAAAATGTCACTTGCTGTTGTTTTTATTCTATTATTGTTATGCTTACTAACTCATTGCGGCTATCTTTGCTGACCATGAAGGACGAGGCGCCACATCTTGTCAACCCTCTTGTTGAGAAATTTGTTGCTCGCCATGCTTCAGCTAAAGACAATGCTTCAATGACAACCGTGTGATCCATATTTAGGTGGTTCGTTTGTCCATCCCTTTGATGGTGATTGCTGGATGATCAGTATCCTTGCCAAATCCCCTAATCTCTGTTTCTTTATGTAAAGAGTTTGCTAGCACTTTATATTTAAGAAAAAAAAAAGGTCAGATATTTAGCATTATATATAAAAGTGTAAGATTTGGTGCGACCAAAATGTTGCTCATACAGGTGTTTCAAAACTCATTCTTTTATAGTTCACCCTCTTTTTTCAGAGATCTATCTCCAGCTAACTGCTACTGTCTGAGAGATGAGGTGATGTTTTCGTCTTGTAAGAAATTTTGCAGGGACTATTGTTAAACAAAATAAGTTTTTGTCTTCAATTTATCACCTGGAGGTAATTGCTCTCAGGCTTGTCAGCACAATTCTTTGCCGTATTTTGCCACTTTTAATGATGAAATTACTTCTACTGTAAGATTCTTAGTTGGTATTTTGGGTGTAAAAATGCACGATATTGCCTAGTTGGGTCAAGATCTAATACCACTCCAAGACAAACTAGGGTAAACCAAGGATACCACAATGACAAATTGAATTCATGTTCAATGGTAATTTTTCGATTTCAAACTTGCATGAAGTATAAATTGTTCATATCTCAAATAAGCAAAAACATACCCACAAAACACACAAGAAGAACGCCTTATACCTGCGTATAGATATTCCAAATTATTTACAATTGCAAACCTAATTGACAGATCATCTTTTTATTTCTTTACCGGATGCTTTCTTAAGAACAATTTGCTTCTTTACATTAACATTCTACCTAAGTCACGCAACTGAATTCTCTAAGGACGGGACTTCCACAATCCTCAATATGGCTCAACCTTCTCCGTAAAACTTGCCACGAAGTAAGAACTTCAAAAAAAAAAAGTCAGTTTTCATCAGCCCTGCTGTTAGTTGCTCCTCCAAATCAACAGAAAATTCCTGAAATACAACGATATTGAGCTTATAAAGGAAGTCGAGCAAAGAAAGTGCAGAGTAGTTTTAATAGGTGATAAACCTATCATAAACAAAGAGAGTTGATTGAGATGGTCTGCAAATCGGAAATGTTAAATACAGGTTCAAGCCTTCGAAAGAGCATGAGGTAGGCCCAGACTATGTAGAATCTTTGAATATCATACACAATTAAATGGAATAACAGGCATCACTAACCCAACCCGAAATGTTTGACATTACACTTTGTGGTTGTTATTTAACTGAATGAATGGATATATCTTACTTTACCAAGCAAGGCCACAACTCAAAGTTGTATCCAACAGCAACATAGATAAACCAATTCAAGAACACCAAAATAGACGAAAAAGAAAAAGTCAAAGCTAGAGATGACCAACCTTGTACTTAATCTGGTGCAATCTATCTTTACATGACAAGAGTTTCTAATTGGAAGTGTTCCTCTTTGTAATGTACACACGGTAAGCTACCAATGCTGCAACAGAGATCGCTGTCCCAACTGTTTTTGCATATATTAATCCAGTGACAAACATTCAAAATTTGAAAACAAGGAAAATCATATATACATATAAGCATCATATAGAGATAGCAGACATGCTTGAGTATATCGATGAAAGAGAAGTTAGTTCATCAATAAAATGAGAAGAAATCATAATTGACAAAAACGAAGCACGGATTTAAGTGTGTCGAGAGTCCAATGTCACTGAAGAACAATCATATCTAACCATTGTTTATTTATTTTAATCTTGGAAAGAAAAATTCATCGGAGCAAGATTTAAGAACAGTGAGTCCTATAACATGCACAAAATGGAAAGCCACATTACTAGTAGTTTCGAAGGATAGGAGGCCACTACATTCCCTCCACTTTTGGACTAACCAAAACTACATATGCAATTGACAAGTTAGTCTCATGAAACTCAGACTCAACCCATCAGAAAAGTCTTGCTCAATTGACAATACACTAGCCAATGCAATGACAGATGCAAAGCTGTAGAACCTTTGGCTCCTACTAGAGGTTGACTGTGATTAAACTCATAATCTGAGTGAAATCTCACTCTCCAAACAGTTACAGTGCGGTACTTGAACTTTGTATCGGAGTCAGATGTAAGAGACAAACAGGTCGCAAGCTCATCTAAGAAAGAACGTCAAACCTTTCTTCTTCAATATGTAAAATATGCATTTTATGTCTGCAGATGAAGTAGCTAAAAGCTTTTTTTGAGTAGAGTAAGAGGCTGTTTTAGGATAGCTATGGAAACATGTATATGATGTTACCTGATACGAAAATGAGAGAGTGACTGACAAGATTGCGGTACTGCTTGGTATTTCTGTTTTCTTCACTTTCAGGAATACCCAAGTGAGGGTGCTCGGCTGCACTGACAATCCTACAAAACACATCATTGAGCTCCCCTGACTTTACGCTGATGGCTATAGGTGCCTCCAACCCCATATCCTGACTTACCTAAAAAGGTACAAAGATACAAAGATTTAGCATTGGCAACAAAAAATAATATTTTTAAAAGTGAACATTAATTTTAATATTTTTCTTCACAAAAAAGAAGAGAAAAGAAATAGTAAGCATCGATGCAATAGCATTCCACTTATAAGAATAATTGAGGCGAAACAAAAAAACTCTCGCATATGAGCACTTTCTAGAGTAGTACAAGGACGGAATCCAAGTGTTTCGTTACCAATTTCAAAACTTTGCACATAAGTTTGGTGGCACCATCTAAATAGCATTTTAGTTAGGAAGTAGAAAAGGAGTCAGTACCCTTGTTGAGTGTTTAATGACTAATGGATTGGGATCACGGTCACTTTTAGCTGCAACAATGAGGCAAGGAACTTCGTAACCACTTTCTTTACAACGACTAGCAACTGCCACAAGTAACTCTGTTGCTCTTGTACATGATAGTACACTTGAACTGTAACATAAAAAATATTGTAATAAAGCACTAGATCCACATTTAAGAAACAGTATAAGGACATTTGGGCTCATTATGTATATTATTGAATCCTTGAGAGGTGGTAATGGCATTTGCGATTGTTCTATAATATGTTATACAAGGTTCATACAAGCTCAACCGCCAAAGGACTTAAATAGGTAGGGACTCTAAGACAGTCTCAAGAACGATGAGAATCATCAAAATGAGTTGGATCTAAACTGAATCATATTCAGCACTCTAGTTAGATACACATACAGAACAAAAAGGAAAAATCATCCACATGCAAGTAAACAACTGTCAGTGTTCAATAAGAGATGAAGTGCTAATGTGTTATATGAAGGATAAAGGTATATCAATCATCAACTCATCTAAGGTTTACAGCTTTGAACATGCATGCTTTGTTAATAATGATAAATTGATAATGCAAGCAGGGATAAGGACCAAGATCACATGCCTGTAAAGTCGTAGGTAAATAATTATAGTTGGGGCCCCAACTGAAGGTAATCGTATGTGAATGAAGGGTTGAGATGGAAAAGATCCTAAGCCAGGAGAAAGCATTTCTAGGAAACCCATATTTGATAACCCTGGAGGTGTTGCTAGCAGGCTTGTGTGGGTCTCTATCATGTCAAAGATGGGAGGCCTTCTATGATTGTCTGAGATTCATGTTTCCGATTAAGGCAATAGCCTGAAGTTATTGCGACTATTCATATAAGAATCTCAATATTATATAGGAGTGTGTGACTAATCATAAGAATCTCAGTATTAATCATACAAATTTATTACAACCAAAACTAAGCATGGTGCATACTCAGATACTAAATTGTGAGGCTATCTGGCTATGTATAAGTTTAAGTACCTATCATGAACAAATATAGCGACATCACATGCTGCCAAGGATTCTTTACTTGAAAGCAGATCTCCAACTCCATCTACTGGTATCTCTCGCAACACAAGGGTTTTCTTAGTTCCCTTCAATGAAAATAGCAGCTCATATTTTATCCACAAGAATTACATAAGATACGAAATGAAATTAGAAAAACATAGAGAAAGCATCACAAAAGCTGAAATCATAAACGATCCTAAATAAAAAGTAATAGCTATCCTGTATTTATGTTCTTCTCAGCTATTCAACAAATCCGTTGCATCAAGACTTATAATTCGTCAATAGGAGGCGAAGAGATTTTATTCTCGAAGAGTTCATGAAGATTCAGTTAATAGTTATTACCTCAATATGATTGACAATGTTTACTGCAAATTGGTCATCTTCGTTGGAGGTATAACTTTCAGAGAAGGGCCTATATTGAAATTCAGAAACAATGGACGTAATCATACTCATTTGAAATCAGAAAGGCAAAAGATATCTTCAGGCTTCATATGATTCAAGAAGTAATTGTGATAGTAATAAGGTACGTGGAAAAAAAAAACAGTTCAGAAGGTCTCATACCTCCCAAGGAATGAATTTAATAATGCAGACTTTCCAGCTAGATTAGGTCCAAAGACAAAGCACTGGAACACATTCCTTTCTGATTGTTGCTTCTTGCGTTCCAACTGTCTACGCCTAGTTATATGGAATGCGGAAGCAGGATCACCTTCATAACCAATGTAGAACAAACTGGCCAAACTCTTAACTGGTTCTAGTAGTGTCATGAGGGCCCACTGCAGCACATGTACTTTTCAGAAAGTCTACTCACAAATAACGGAATAATAACTTTGAATAAATAGGAGGATAATAGGATATGTAATTGCCCGAAGAAATAGCACAGTATCATAAAACAAAAAACAGTTATATGTACTAGAAATTCCCAATGTTAATAGGTTATGTTTGTTTGCATGTAAAACCTTCCATGTAGGGATACAATATGAATGGTTTTGAAGAAGTGGATGTTTCAAAGTGTTGATAGGTGTTGATACCTCCATATTCCTTCCCAAAATGTGCAAATACAAGTAAAAGATTTTCAGTTTTGAAATGGCCACAAAATTCTCACTCAAATTACATCCTCTTTGTTAGCATTTTAGTGGTCTGCATCTACTAAACTTCTTAGCAACACACTCTGTTTTATTCAAAACCAGCATAATTGATGTAGGATTGCCAGATTCTAGAAAATATCTTACCCAACAAAAAATGTACTTCAACAAAATCACGAACCCACACACTCTTACACAAAAACAAATATCAGCCTTATGTTCATTGTTTTCCGTCTGCCCAACCAAAAACTAAAGTTCACCGTTGATTTGAGCATTAGAGATTCTAGGCTTGTTTTTATGATAGAATACAAACTACATTCTTGTTCTCTTCCTATCAGGATAATGTTGTCCAGAGTTGGAGACAAGATGTATGATAAATATTGTTGTTTGGATTTTAATCAATTCATGTACAGGTTCATCCCTGAAGGGCGTTCTCATTTCAGAATGCTATTGTTATTCACTATGTACCTCATTATAGACAGACACTCCGAAAAGCAAAAATATGAAGGAAAATGAGAAAATCATGAAAAGGGCTTTTGGAATTTAGAACCTTAGACAAAAATCCATGAAGAAGCAACCCTCCTAGTACAGAGGTTTCTGCAGCACCCATATAACGAGCTTCACTCCAAGGACTGTATTGTAAAAATAAGTAAAAATAATAAGTAAGTCTAATGTGGCAAACTTCAATTAAAGCCAAAAGCAAGATTTTGTTATAATCAAAAGTAGGATTCTACTGTAAACTGTAAAGATGAGCACATATGTTCATGGGATCCAGAGATTGAGGAGTTCAAGAGGGTCCACAGATCTTCTTTGACCCCCTTTTTTGAATTGTGGCATCATGTGGAAATTGCAAAAACACTGACACAAATCTTTGAGGCCCAAAATGAGTCTGTTCTACCCTATCATCTACAGGGGCATCCGTAAAGAATACAATTGGGTAGAGCATTTTCATTACGCTGGGAATAAACTATCTAGTAAAGTACTACTGCAGAAACAGAGTATTAGCCTATTAGGCAACACATATGCAGATGCTACAGAGGAGAACAGTTGTGCAACCAAAAAGTGAATAGGAAGTTTCCAAATGTCAGACCACTAATTGTAAGAACTTTTTCCTGAATCTTCAATAGTACATTCCAAGATTTAAAGTAGAACAACTAAAATTAACCGGAGATAGCATACTTTCCCCAATTTCGAAGAAGAAGGCATCAACAGGATAAAGACTGAATTATACAGAAAATAGCTTCACCTTTCTGGAGTACTTGAAAAAAGATCATCAAGCTCAGCAGGTCCAAGAGCCCCATCCTGGTATGCATAAGTAACATACAATCAGAATCCAGGAAACTACAACTTAGAAAGGGGGTTACTAATAACCTAGATCAAAAAAAAATTATTAGGACAAAATATAAGGGAAAAAATATGAATTGTCCAACTAGAAATTCACTAACAACATAGTCATCACAATTCACAAAATCCAATAATTTCTTAACAAATTAATAATAGTTCATCTAAATCGAAGATTAAAATGGAAGAAAAACAAATCTAAGAAATAAACAACATGAGCATGCAAACACGAGGAAGTCCTGTCACATATATATAGTAGCCTACTACATAATTGGACTTGTTTTGCATTCGACAAAATTGAAATTCTTATTGTTAAACTATTAAGTAAGAATTTCAATTTTGTTGAATGTAAAACTATATGCATGCTTGACATCAGAACCAATATAGTACGAAAGAATTGGCCTGCAAGTAGAGCCTACCTGATCATGGTCAAACTGGGAAAAGATCTTCTTCAGAAACTCTATAGCGTTTTGTGTTAGCTCCACACTCTGGCAAGAAAACATAAGAGTGATTGTTCCAACAAATACAGAAAACATTTTGGAGAACAAGTCCAATTATATCAAGTAGGCTACTATTTGTTTCGAACGAGATACAATACAAAAGTGACAGAAGAAAGGATCATACGAAAGATGAAAATAAATTAGAAGAAACACCGTCACTGCACTGTCAAGCACACGTGGGCTATGACATACCAACCTTTAGTACATGCTCAATAGTCACTATTAAAATACTAAGTTACGCCGACACAGATAGGTCGTCCGTATCCGACACGGATACGAACTATCAGACACGGCGAAATATCAAAAATTGAGGTATATCACATATAATATGTGTCCAACACAGACATGTGGATACGCATCCGACAAGAATTATTTTTGAAATATGGTGTGTCCATGTTACATAGCTAAAATAAGGAGAGATCCAATAGCAATTCAGTTATAAAGGTGGTACCTGATCAGGGGATCGATCAAAAGAAACTGGGAGAATATCGTCCCTAAGTTTAAAACCTTTTCCATATCCAAACTTCCTCAGGATTGTCCATGTGCCGTGACTTCCCAAATGTTCATGGAGAGAAAGAAAACCCATTAAGGTAAGACCACAGTCATTAAACCCATTGGGCAATCTCTCCTTAATATCTGCTTTGATAACCTCTATTTGAGATGGAAGACATTTCCCCTGTTCACCATAATAAGACATAATAAGAGGTTAGATGGTTAGACATAATAAGCATATAAATGTCATATATAGCTCACCAATCCCTAACGTCTACAAGCAGAATCCATTTAAACAAAGACATTTGCACATAAATGAATCTCAAGGAATAAAAAGTAACGAACCAGGAAATCATTTAGCTCTTCATCACTAAGAGCACCATCCAGGTCACGATCACATAGCTTAAATACCCATTTCAATGCCTTCTCACATTCAGGTTTTAGTTTTTGAGTTTCTGGGTGATATAGTAGTCCTTGCGGAAAAAGAACTGCCCTTTGAATGCACGAGATAACTTCAAGGACCTATAAAAGAAGACGATTGAGATTTTAACACCCGAAGCAGAAATCTCATTATGGGAATAAGAAAAACCATGACATACAAAACAACTAATATAAAATTTCCAATAATGCGCTACTCACAACTCTCAAGTACTAGAACCGACACAGTTATTAAAAATGTGCAGGATTGAAGCTGGAACATAGACATGTATATTTCATAAGCCACAGTACCAAGGTGAAGTACATTATTAAATTCTGAAT
The DNA here is from genome assembly GCF_015680905.1 of Coptis chinensis. Taxonomy (NCBI): domain Eukaryota; kingdom Viridiplantae; phylum Streptophyta; class Magnoliopsida; order Ranunculales; family Ranunculaceae; genus Coptis; species Coptis chinensis. Next base: position 97,414,235 of record NC_141463.1, read on the forward strand.
ACAGATCAAAACACTGACCATGTGTGAGAGTGATGACCTTAGAGTATCAAACACAAATATGGGTTATGGACTATGTTACATGGACAGGCCATATGTGGCACGGACACATATCGAACACATTATATGTGATATACTTCGCCGTGTCAAACACTTGCTATCTGACTATCCGTGTTGGATGCGGACACACCTATTCAGACACTGACACTAGTGCAAAATACTGTGTATAAAAAAAATGCCCAAATGTGAATACAACTTTTTCTTATCTTAAATAAAACATATTCAAATTTACTTTTTAACCTACCTATGGATCTTCTATCTACGCTTGTATCATACATTCTTACTTAAAAGTATTCTCGTAATAGAAAACACGGCAAATTAAGAACACATTATACAACATACCTCGAATGGATTAGCTGCTGAGCATTCGATACAACTCTCAATCTCTGGAAACTTTTTCGTAATCTCCACCAAAACCTCCTTCCTTTTCTCCTTGGTCTCACTCCCCGCATCCGTTTTACAACCAACCACCACCACCGGCACATTCAACTGTCCACTCAATATGACAACACTCAAAATAATGCCCCAAGAAAAAAATAAAACAAATAAACAAATGCAAACCTTCATATGACGAAGTGCAGGTATCCACAATGTAGTTAAACGTTCAAGTGTTTCGATTCGATCACATGCATACGTCACAACTACACCATCAGCTGCTTTCAGTTTCTTATCACGGTTTCTCTCATTCTCCACTCTAAGCAACAAAAAGTGTTAATAAATAATAAAGTGTTAAAGTTAAATAATAAAAATAATAAATAAATAGGAACCTTGATGACGTGTCGATGACAATAAGAGGAACGGGATTGTGAGGGAAAAAATGGGAATGGAAAACAGTGGGAGGTAATAAAGGAGGAGAGTTTGGTGAGAAAGTTTGAGATATTGCGGATACTATTAAACTTGATTTACCAGTTCCGGAATCACCAATTACTACTACTCGTAATTCTTTTGGGTTTATCGAACTTGGTTTTCCACTTGTGTTTCCCATTTATTATTTTTAGTTCCAGATTTTGAATGAGAGTTTATATAATAAAATAATAAAGCACCCCAGCTATTGGGTTGGGCCTGCTGGGCTAAAGTTACTATGTCATCAAGACCAACAAGTAGAAATTGTGTTGTTATGGCTATTTACACGATCACTAGACCAAGGAGTGCATCTTGGACAATAGTTGAATCTCCAGACCAACTTCGATTTGAAGATGTTATTTTGTATAAGAAACAATTTTATGCTGTTACATACTGTGGAAAAATACTAGTTTGCCACATTGAGAATTACCTAAGAAATAACAGTTTCAATAGTCATGCACTTTATTGATTATAGATATTTACGGGTAAAAATGTTTTATTTAGTGGAATGTTTGGGAGAGTTATTACTTGTTACGAAATTTTGGCGAATTTGTATCACAGATCACACCGGGAGACTTAAAGCCTACAAGCTAAATCTTGGCTACAAGAAATGGAGTGAGTTGAAGAAGTTAGGGGAGCATGCATGCATTGTTCTTGGGAATCAATACCTCTGCTACTTTATTGGCTTCTGACTGTTCATCTCAAATTCGAAAGAATTACATATATTTTACTGATTGCTACGATGGTCGACGTGTGGGCGACGATATAGGAGTTTTCAATTTGGAGGATCAGTTTAGCAAGCCCCTTTACACTAGCATACCGGTTACTTCTGCTGACTCGGCGCCCTTTGGATCGTCCCTAGTTATGGACGAAACCGGAAATCTAAGTTTTGGCATGCAGTAGTTAAAATTATGAAAAACATTTGGGAATGGAAATCCTCGTAGTTATGTACAGTTTTGGTGAATCATGAGTTGTTGATAGTAGTATATTAATGGAATTGCGAAATCTTTAGTATCCCTGCACAGCTGCACTGCCCACTTCTATCAGGTGAAGAGAATAAGAAGAAGAATTACTTTGAGTGTAAGTCTTCGTGTAACTCATACGAACTATTTATTTTTCAATTTATTTTTAATTATTTTATAAAGTACTAGTTGTTATGAAATAGATGGACGTTGATTAATAACAAAGTCAAGCTAGCTTCGAATGACTACTGTTACCAAATACAGTGTCAATAATGAGCTCGTCGCAATTTCCGTAGGCCATGTTTGGTAGGATGAGGAAAATGCTCCTACTGAAAAGTTTAAAAAATATTTTTTGAATTCCCAATGCAATGTGTAGAAAGTCACTAGATAATGAAGTCACCTCATGGACTTCATAATCAAGTTCATAATGAAATGTTAAATAGCAAAACCAAGAATCCGTGACCTTGCTTGGTCTGAGGGAAAAGTTTGCAGAATAATATCTGAATAAAAGGCAGCTGAACCTGTATGAAATATTCTACACAACTATTATTTGATTACCAGTTAATCAAATGGTAGTTTATAAATGAAATGTTTCTGAAGAGGTGCAAATATGCACCAAACAAAAGGTGCTGCACTGATGAAAGGACGAATCTTACAAATGAATTCATCTATAGCTGTTCTATGCACATTGAAACATAAAAATATAAATAATCAAAGGTTCAAGCTTCATCTCCACTCCAATTTTTCTTCATCTTTGGGCCAGTAGGCCCTTCTTCTCCTAATACCTCGCTAGGCAGGCTTTGCACAATTTGCTTAAATGCTTTTTTAAGCTTTCCAGGAAGAAATTTTTCAATCTTTCTAAGCTCTGTATCCAAGTCATAATCAATTTTTGGACCCCATTCCCTAGCAAAGTTAAGCCATGGTGGCTCGGTAATGACACCGCTACCTAGGTAGTCCGCGGAGACGACTTCATATCTTACCCCTGTATCCAATACATTTTTGCTCTTTGCTGTGTCGTTACGTATTCCAATTCCTAGTTTGGTGTTTCCTTGTAAGACCATTCCTGGTTTAGAATAGGAAGCATGACCATGCAAGGAAGAATAGGTAACAACCTTGTTCCCACCCTGGAATTCAAGCTCTGAGGCATCTATCCATGTCCCCCCACTATGTTCTGAGAAGTACACCCTCCAAAGCTCCCCTGTCAAATTACTAATCCTTAATGTTACGTGTTCCCAATCGCCAACATGTTCTCCTATCTTCCCTAAGGAAACATTTATGAACTCTACTTTAGCCCGAGCTGCTCCGTTAAATGGATAGAAGACCCATATCGCTATATCGGTGAAGGTTGCGCCTAACATAGTCTTCAAATGAAGATATGCCCCGGAACTTGATAAGTCGCCTTTCTTAACCCTCTCTTTGGCATTACCATCAATTGGAAGATCCAACCAATATGTGCCGTCGATAGATCCACCTTGGGGTAGATTTGCACCAGCCGGGTCAATTGGAATGGGGTTGTGTTCATCACCTTGTTTATACAACAGAGCTCCATTAGAGAAAAACCAGTTCACTGATGATGGGAGATACTGTTCATCAGGATGGAAGTAAACCCATGGAGAATAAGTTTGTAATAACGCATGAATTTGGTTTAAGTTAGGCATGGAAGACAAGTTATTGGCTTTGTTCTTTAAACAAGATAGGGATAAAGGTGAGGCCATGCCACCAACTTGAGCTATAAATGTACCAACGCAAACACCCAAGGCTTGTGTCCCTATTATAGTTGGTTTCAGACCATAAATATTGATTCCATTTGTGTTGCTCCATATCCATTCGTCCTGCTGAGATTCTTCTGTAAGGTCTAAACGAACGCATCTAATTTTGTCCAGGGGAGGCTTCACTGAAGAATTGGTAACAACAAGTCCTACTGCTTTGTAGCCATTTGGAGGGATTGGCAACCAAATATAGCCATTACCATCTTGCTTAATATTTGTGCCCTCGCTGGTCCAAACAAGGGTATAGTCTACTGGCATCTCAAGTGTGCTTGGGAAACTCTTGCCATCATCTTTCGCAGAAAGAACCCAACCAAAAAGAGGTCTGTTGTTTGGTTGGGTGTAGCACCCAAGCATGAAATATCCTGCAGGCAGTGGCGAAGGTTCGAAAAAGGTTGCACCATGGTTATCTGGTCCTCCTTCAGAAGTAGCCCAAATCTTGCTAAAAGTTGAGACTTGACACACCTCTAGCCCTCCCAAGTTTATGCTTCCACTTCCAAATCCTTCACCTATAATTCAGTTCAATACAAAATAAACCGTTAAGGGAAAATGAATATATTCCATTCAAATGAACTAATCTAATTGATGAAAACACATGCATTGATTTTTTATTTTTTTTGTATTTTACTTGATTTCAACTTTTCCCTGAATGCGTACCTTGCGGCCAAGATGGTAATTGTGAAGGAAGCTTGAATACTGTTTCAACAGGCAAGACCTCTTTTTTCTTGGAGACATGTATTGCACCAGAATGGAGAGGAAGACAATTCCCCATGGATGTCTGTGTGTGTGTGTGTATGTGTTAGAGAGAGACAGAGAGAGGTTAAATAAAAACTTTGGAAGACACGGAATATAACAATCAAAAAGAACAGATCGAATGCGACACCAAGGTGGATAAAGATTGGTATAAAGCATATTCAGTTATAGGTTAGTTGAAAGAATATGTAAACAAGAGTGAATAATAAGGACAACTTTGAGTAGTGTAGAATATAAGGAGAAGCTGGGCGAGGCTTGCAAGGAATCTAAATCTTGGTTGGAAGTTTCAACCTTGTACAAATATATGAATATAGCAATGAAACATCATGCTACAGTTCAATAAGCATGCATGTAGTCACCAGCTCATCACCATATCAAACACATAAAGCCGATATTAAAAAGTCAGTAGTTCAGTCAATGTGATCACCAGGATCAGTTACATAATGATCTATGCTATATGGAAAAGAAAACACATTTTTCTCAACAAGAAGCTTGAAAGGGACGCAAGTTTCATGCAGGAAGCATGAGTTGGTTACTTGTGTAAAGAGAAACAATAAACAGAAAAACAGAATCTACCTAGATAGTGTTATTTGAACAAACAAATAATTGAAGGTGATCTGAAGAAAAGACAACTGCCGTGAGGCTGATCTCCTTAGATTGGGAGTTTTGTTTAAATGACCAAAGAGAATATTTATGAGAAGCAGATAATTAAATTGATTCTTAAAAAAAATTCTTCCTAACGAGATGAGGTTTATCAGTCCAAAAGTTTATCGAGTAACTTAATCAAAACACTAATGACCCAGGCGAATTGATATAAAAAATAAATAATAAACAAACTATATATATGTTTTCGGTTTCAACTTTCAAGTTCGATTGGTATTAGGTGGTTCGGGTGTTGCGTGCCAAGTAAACTTGAAATAGATTTGACATAGTATTTGTTTTGGAATTGATATCTTGAGAAAGCATCTATAATTAAGATATAGTTGTATACTTGTATATCAAATTATCAAATATTCATATCAGAGTTCCCATTTAAGTGGCAATCTTCATTAAAGGGAAAAAGCGGCAACTGCTTGAACGATAACTTCTGTCAAAAGAAAGCTGCAATTTCCACTCTATGTCTTTTGCAGATATCATTTGCTATGCTAGTATGCTACGCTTCCTAAACTTGTTTAATGTCCACTTGTTATTATATGTACCTACGACCCAACATATCAACAACTTCCATTCAGTTTGTCACACGACACCCTGAGCTCTACAAGAATTCGTTGCCTCATATTTCATAATCCCCTCTGTTTCTTTCAACTTATATATATATATATAGACAATTTCAAAGACGTTGAGAGGCAAATGCGTTTTCAGTCATGCAGATAGATGAAAGAGATTTACACTAGAACTCTTCAGTATAATATTCAGTATACATGCACTTTAACAATTTATCTTTTATGCCACATACATTCCCTCATATTTTTCCAATAATCATGACGGTGATAGCTAATAGTTGTACCAATATTACATGCCTATGCAGGAACTCATGTGATTTTACTATACATATAGAGAATTAAGTGGTAAACCTCCTTATCAATGGCCTCCACACATAGAAGTTGGGACTTCTCACCGGAGAGCGTGATTGTAATCATGGAAATAAAAAGTCTTGTAGATGAAATGAGACAGCCACTTAGAAGCTAGAAAACACAACACTGCCGTGGAGACCACAACAGTCTTCGCAGCCATTGACATCACACTCTGCCTGGTAGCTGCAACAATTCCAATGGAAGAGAAGAGAACACCTGCAAAGCAATTTCGAGTGCCTTTAGACCTTTAACTGCCACTCGACAGCTACTGCAGTTCAGAACATGAGACCGGTACCTGGAATAGAGTACACACGCGAATGAGAAACTTTAAGCTTGATATCACACCCACAATGCAACTGAAAGTTTTAAGCTTGTATTTCTTAAGCATTATAGCCTTTATCTACTGTAAACTATTACCTGTCCATTAGCTGTTCTTTGGGAGGAGATTGGGAAAGCAATCCACTATATTTGGTACCCCAATCAACTTGGCCACCTGAGTATTTTCTTAACCACTTTCTGAAGGCAACCACAAGAGTATCCGCCTTTGTTGGCACAAAACAAACCTTTTGCCAATTGGAAGGGCCGGCATCTACAATCTTATGCTCCTATAAGAAACAAAATAAGGCGAAATGTTAACTGGAAGTATTATTCATCATATGATCCTCGCACCATAATGAGACAGATATTACCTCCAAGTGAAGAAGATATAGATCTGAATCTAGAATTAAGTTTCGTCCGATATGATCTATCCATCGTGGAATTAAACGACCAATCCACCCTCCGAAATTTCTAGGATAGGCCCATATCAATCTGCTTTTACCAGGGCTAACCGGAACACAGATAAAAATCAGAAGAAGTTGACGTCCTTTAACGGTTTTCAATGGCTCCTGAATAATGCAAAACAGAAATACCAATGTGAATAATAAAATGGTGAGATCTTCTTTTTAAAAGAGAAACTGAGATCATTGAGATAATAGAATGCATTACTTCTTTGATACTCCCTGAAGAAGGAGATCCATTGCTTGAACCAAATTTTGCATAGAACACACAGGGCGGTATAAACTTGCTAGAAGCTCTTTCTTGTTTAGCAGAGAAACCATTTATATCTAATGCCTGCACATTTATCTCCAAAGGCCTCCCTCCTTCTCTATCAGCCTTAGGTGTGCAAGGAACTCATTTATTAGTAGACTGAGCTTAATAGATACAGACAGAAATATAACCTCTCAAGACTAAATTATCGAGTCAAATCTTTCAGTACCCAAAATTAAGAGAAGGGCTATGTAGATGTTCTTATCTGGATTTGTCACTTGGCACATTCATTATTCCATAATGGGCATATGGAATATGAGAAGGGTCCATGAGATTTTCAATCAGAACTTCATACCTGAAAATTCCAATTTCATGACAACATGCACAAGAAGTTTCTTATACCAAAACTAAAGAAACTACACATAATATCAAAAACTACTTCAGCAACATAAAATTTCTCAGCAACAACAGATAACTACGTCAAGCGAAGGATGTAACATACCCATATGCAATATCTCTATTCCCCATTGGAGTTGTATAAGATGGATCATCTAACTCTGGGATGTAAGGTGGTTTTTCTTTCATTGCGATATCTTTGTACTGAGAGTCGCTGCTTGGCCAAAACCACAGAATCTGGTTTTGTTCAATGCTTGGATAAACAGCTGCACACGCCTTCTTGGAAGTGTTGACCTGTAGATTTTGTTGCAAATAGGTAAATCAGGATGTTGTACCAGGTAATTCTTGAATACCATTTCACCCACAATGACTTTCAGGAGTTGTTTGCACGGAGATTCTCAAGAGATGTCAGATGTCCAAAGCACACTCAGGGATATAAGTAGCCAGAATTGGTATAAATGAAACTATTCTTCAAATAGAGTTCTTAAGCCACGTCACGTGAAGCTAATGTTCAATGTGTGCGGAGCAGAGGAGCGGAAGAACTAAGAAACGAATTTACTTAGACGGGATCACTTCAAAGCGTGACAATTGGAACTCAGAGGATGTGTGGTACCTAAAAGACATGGATTAAAGAACAGTGAAGTGCTCATTGTGTAAATGTCGAGTCTTAAGGGGAAGGCACATTTAAGTGATCATGGTAGTTTAGACTATACACTTGGGCAATTTCACTAGAGTGTCATCAATTATAGTAGAAAACTAACAAAGACTAAGACCGATTACGCTTTTGCCCAAAAGCCTAGTCATCAACCTACCAACGCGTAGTGCAGAAGCTATGATTGCGCAATTTCATTATAAGAAGTGCTAATACTAAACTAAAAATTACCAAATAAATGAGAAACTGATATCAAACTTAAAAGTAATTTTTCTTTACCGAGGGACCATCAGGTGGTGCTTGAGGAATGAACTTGCAATCACCACTTCCATTAAAACACCAACCATGATACACACACTGTAAACGTCCCCACTGATCAATCCTTCCTTCCGAAAGCGGGGCTAACCGATGCGGGCACTTATCGTCAAAAACTTGCCATTTCTCTTCATTCTTATCCCACCATACTACAATATCAATGCCCAGCACTTTCTTAGCATGTGGAACTCTTTTGTCTAAGTCACAAAGTGTTATAACTGGATACCAATGTGAGTACCAATCAAACTTGTCACTTTCAATGGTTGGAGCACTTGGGTCTTTGGGTACAGTTGAAACTGTGGAAGAAGAAGTTGTAGAGTTAAGCTTGAATTCAGTGGGAAAGTGGTGTTTAAAGGGTTTGGAGAAAATGGGATTTGGAAAAAGAGTCGTTGGAGGTTTTGTTGGTATTATAGAATGGTACAATGAAGAAGCTTTCATGGCTGGAAGCTTCTTTGCCAACAGAAGGCCTTGGAAGAGGTTGTCGTTTAAAGTGGGTCACTATATCCTGAAAACCCAAATATCTGGCAAATTTCGACGCATTGGAATTTGAAACTACCGGTATCATGATAAATTTCTTTTACATTTCGCATGGGATTTCGACATTTCGATTGTAAAAACAGTAGCAATTTTTTGCCAAAAAATTATTTTATATATATATCACACTATATCATTCTAGCTAGTTTGAAGACAAAAACCTTTGGTTTCTATACATTGTACATGCTATTTCATTGTACAAATTGAGGATTTGTATACACCTATAAGTTATACATCTTTAGCTATTCACAGTTCTCACATGCTTCTCTCTTTAGTCAATTTTCTACTTTGCCACAAAAGAAGAAAAATTCTCTATCCTCACTCGTTTTCATTTTATTCTTCATAAAATTTTCTCTCCTCATAACCATTTCTTCTTCTTCTTGATATAATTTTCACTCCCTCTTTCAATCTATCAAACCACATCGATCATTCTCATATATTGATTAATACTTAGCAACAAAACCAACTTTTCTTGATTAATTAAGATTCAATCTTCAATTGGAAAGATACTAGAATCAAAACATATGGTCCGGGTTCAAAAATTAAGTTCAATCTTAAAAGAAATGTGAAAGTAGGAAACAATGGAGATAGTGGAAATACTTTTAGAACTCGCGCTCTTAAACATTTTGTGGTAATTGAGATTAGTGTCATAATGTTATCACTATGGTTGTACTTATTTTTAGTGCAACAAGCGAACCCCTTCTCATCTTTTTCAATGACTACACCATTGGTAATATGTACTTCGTTATAGTAACTATCATGTGTGCACGCTTTACGAGTGTCTTTATGAGCATGTATATTTTGGAGAAAGAATAAAATAAATCATATATATTTGGTGATTAGATATTTAGATCCAATTGTATTACATCTTATAGGGAAACTTTGAATAATTTAGATATTCATTTTACCTATACCCGAGATCCAACAAACGAAAGAACCTACGAACCTTTTAAAATTTAGTAATAACAACTAAATTAAAACAAATGAAGAGAAAAATAAAATCAATCTCAAAATCCCGTCAATTTCAGAGTACAAAAGAAAACATAAGAAAGATATTATTAATATTAACCATTAAATTGATGCAAGATATGAAGCAAGTTAACAATTCATCGCTGGAATTCATATTGCACAATCATGTTAGAGTTAATACACACACACACATATATATATATGAGGTCAAACAAAATTAATAAAGTGGGGTCAAACAAAATTAATAAAGTGGAGAAATAAAGTGGAGAGAGGAGAGAGAGGAGAGAGAGGAGAGAGAATAAGAAATGGTTTGAGTTCACCTGAAATAAAATGGAGAAAGAGTGTGTGGGGTAAGAATGGAGAGAGAGCATGAATTTGTGGAAAGAGAACAGAGAGAAAAGATGGGGTTGAAGAAAAAAGTGGAGAGAAAAGAGAGAAAAAAAAATCATGTGAATTTGTTTGGTCCGGAAGTTTTTTTTATCCGGGATATATATATTTGTGTTTTATATAAACGGAAGTAGAATTAAACAATATAGATTTTTGTTGTTGTATTTTTTAATCAGTGAGTGGTATATCCATGAGTGTTATGAAATTACATGTACGTGTCTAATGTATGGAATAACTCTTTGGGATGAAATAGCACCTAGCTAAATATAACATAATATGTTAAAAACATTCTTCAAAAAATTGATGTGATGCAAGATCGCAATTTAGCCAATCATCGATCTTCATGAACACACCAATAACTAAAGATCTGCAAACACTAAATATTGAACTATAGAAGAAGAATCCCAAAATAAAAAACCATTACAATATATCCCATATCTTTTGTTTTAGAACACCCATCACTGCAACACATAATATTAGTCTAACAAATGATGGGAAAATGAGTCTATATGCATGTGTTAATCTTCAAAAATTCCTACTGACATCTTCAAATCTTCAATTATGGGAAGGTATTTAAAAAAGAAGAAAACTTTGTAAGAAAGAGAGAGTTGATTGGGTTAGTTTGTAGAGAGCTTTTTAGAAATGTCATATTAGATTATTGTGATTGAAAAAGCTATTTTTTTTTTTAATAGAGTGAATTAAGAGTTTGAGAGAGAAAAAGAAAGTAAAAATGGAGGGAGAGAAAGGAAGTAAGAATTGAGAGAGAGATTATATGGCGAACAATAAAAAACTGTGCATAGATTTGCTTCTAATTTTTATAATTCGTAAAATGCCTAAATTATATCATTTAAAAGTGGCTAGCAATACTTTTACTTAAGGGTATAAGGAGGGAAGCAAAAAAATAAAATTTTAGAACATGTGAAATAACCAAAATATTTGGCAAATTTCAACACTTGAAATTGGAAATACTTGTATTATGGGAAATTTATACATTTCATATGGGATTTTGAAATTTTGATTGATATTTCGATCATAAAATAGTAGAATTTTTGTGCATAGCTTGATTTTTAAAGAATTACTTAAGGGCTTTCATATAGACACTATTGATTTTACCAAGGGCACCACACACTAACCACAAAACAAACAGGTCCTAAAATTAGGACTAAAAAGAATAATCTTTTAAAATAATTTATTAATAATAAAAACACAAATTTTCTTTTACTATTTTTTTTAATATTCAAAATCAAACAAAAAATATTTATAAAATTTAATTATTACTAACTGCGGATACTCATTGATTGATTTATTTTATTTCATTTTTTTAAAATTGATTGAATTATAAAATTTATCAAAGTTTGGAGGAACCCCAACATGAAAACAAATAAGTCTCATATTAATTTACAAATCAAATCCATAATCTTTTCTCCACATTATTATAGTTGAAATCAAACCAAAACTTTGAATGAAATTATTCAATCGCACATTTGAATATACCCATTCGTTCAATTTTTTGGAAGATGAATAAAATTTTGAATTTGTCAATATTAAAAAGGCACATTGATTCACTCGAACATAAGATAAAACCAAACTAATCAAAATTAAACAAATTTTTTTTTTATCAAAACATAAAAATCTTAAGTGGTACCTACTAAATTTTCAAGTGGTGCCCATTTGGTCTTAGGATCCGTTTGGTTTTGTTTTGGGTGTGGGCAGCCCTTAGTAAAATAAGTGGTGCCTTCATGAAAACCTTACTTAATTGTTCTAGTTTGGAGATAGAAACCTTTGATTTGTATACATTGTTAGAAGTCATTCCTATTTCACTTTACAAATGGAGGATTAAGTAATTTGAACTTCCTCCATAGTCCATAATGACATTTAGAGTGTTCCACACTTTCACCTGAGAGCGTGATTATAATCATGAAAGTAAAAGGTCTTGTAAATGAAATGAGACAGCCACTTGGAAGCTACAAAACACAACACCGCCATGGAGACCACAACAGTTTTTGAAGCCATTGTCATGATACCTTCCTTGATGGCTACAATGATCCCAATTGAAGCAACAGAGATAACCCCTACAAAGCAACTTCGAGTGCCTTGAGACCTTTCACTGCCACACGGCAGCTATGTAGTTCAGACCACGAGTCCGGTACCTAGAATCAAGTGCAAACTGATGAATGATATAACACCCCGTATTTTATTTTTTGCTTTTCCTATTACCATAATAATAATAATAATAATAATAATAATAATAAGTAAAACAAAAAAATAGGATAAACTTTTGTTAAGGATAGGAAACCCCGTAGGTTAAGAGATAAACCTTCCTTCTTTGTTTTTCGCGGGGTTTTAAAACAAAAAGGAGTTTGCACGGAGAGTTGGAAAAAAGAGAGAGTTTTACACAGAAAAAGGAAAAATTTTACTAAGAGAGGAAAAAGAAGTTTTATGGAAATCTACTGATGATAGCTAGAGGATAGTCGGAGCATGCTACGGGTAAGTAGATATTTTATGTTTTTATAAAGTTCTCATTTACTGTAGATTGCATGAGGATGGAAAACATATGATTTTTACTATTCAGTTGCTGTTTTAAGACTTAGTTTTATACTGGATACTATTTAGTGTTAATTACGTATACATCTTGATTATCGTTTGAAGAACCGTTAAGTTTGTCTCCAAAAGCCTGCCCCAATACGTTGAAACAAAACGAGTAAATAAATTGATTAATGGTTACTGTAAATGTCATGGTCGAGATAGGTAAATATATATGCGTTTTTGAATGGACTGTGATTGTTTGGTTTATGGGTGAGGTCGGGTGTAGAATCGGTGGTTGGGTGAACTGTGATGGTTAAATATTGGTTTGGTTGTGTAATGGAGGTTGGCAGAGGGGCTGTTGAAGCTTAGAAGCTGGTTGTTAATGGCTGCACAAAGAAATTTCTCAGTAGGTTATGTGAACATGCATTTGTTGATTTGGTTTTTGATGCATGCTAGAATGATGATTGATGTCGGGGGAGTAAAAGTTTGATGGTTGGGAGCTTTGGAAGGGCATTAATGGCGGTTGAGATCTAGAATTGGGAGTGATCTCGACAGTGGATAAAAGGGAGTGGTGTGTGTATGAAAGATGGTTGGTTTTTGATGGGGAGTCAAACCGATATGATGAGGAAGGGAGGAGAAGTGGCCGGAAAATGTGAGCTGGTGGTGGAGGGGATGACCAAGATTTGGATCCGGTGCTCCCACTCTCACCTGCTCTAATTCTATTTCGGTTGGGCTTGGGGCTTGGGCTTTAGATTTGATTTGTTTGGTTGGGCCGAAATCAATAAGTTGTGTTGGGCCGAAACCTAGTAGTTTTGGGCCAATTTCTATTTCTTTTGTTTGGGGCCAGTTTCTATTTCTTTTTATTTGGATTTTAGTTTTAGACTTTGGGCTTTTGGGTTAGAAGAGTTTGGGACTAGTTTGATTTTGACTAGTTGACCCAATTTGACCTTTGATTTGACTTGGATAGGTCTAGGGCTTTAACATGCTTTGGATAATGCACTTAAGAGTTTGGGACTTTGGCGACTTAGCTAGTAGTTGACTTTGATTTTGACTTTGACCAATTTGACCTTTGATTTGACTAAGATTAGGTCTTGGCTTTAGGATAAGACCCTTGATTTTGATTAAGAGTTTAGACACCGTTGACCCAACTTTGATTTTGACTAGTTGACCCAATTTGACCTTTGATTTGACTAAGATTAGGTCTATTAGGATAGGTCTAGGGCTATTAACATGCTTGTCTTTAAGATAAGACCCTTCTATATACGTGTGTACGTGTATTAACTACTATGTGATATTTCAGTTATGATATACAACGTTATGACACTTAGACATCGATATATTAATAACGTGTAAACAATAATACAAGAAACAAGATACTCCTTCGTTATTTGAAATAATATATGCAATAAAATTCAATAATGCGTAAACAAATTTATTGCACCCTTTTAGAACTCTCTACGCCTCAAGTTTTGGAAATGAGTTTTATGACTGATGATGTCATATGTTAGGTGGGCATTTATTGAATGTGTCATAAATGGCCCATTAGCGTTATAATTGGGTATTCATTGAATGTGCAATGAATAACTAGATTGTTTGGACTGCCCTAGAGAGAAACTAAGGTATTCACCTTGCGGGTTAGTTGTATTCTTTGATTTTACGGATATGTTTGGACTTGCATTTGAATACCTATAGGATATCTACATATGTTATATAAAATTTCTAACTTTCTTTTGTAGGAGGGTAGGACTTAATAATATTTTGTGTAGGGACGCGGTCCTACCCTTATATAGCAGTGGATATCGGGAAGTTTTAATTCAATTACTTAGTTATTAAAACAAGTTATTATAACGAGTTAATAAGATGAGAGTCTTGCTTGGGAAAAAACTATGCTAGTTGAAATGACGGAACTACTTGTCTTTCAAGCTGAAAATGATTATATTATGATATATTTAAAGTGTTAGTTGGATAAGTAAAGATTGGAAATGTTTATATGTGGTTAGTTTACTCATACTAGCAAATTCCATTTTGCTGACCCATGTTTGCTTTGTTTTGGCAACGTGGGTGTATTCTTGGGAACATAGGTGGAAGGCAGTGGAACCGTGGCGTTTGATTTGGATTTGTTTCTGGAGCAGTCCGGAAGTTTATTTTATTAGGTCTATTTTTTTTGGAAGTATGTAATAACATAGTTTCATATTCATCATGGAATGAGAATACGATGTTGAAGACCTTTTATTCTTAGAGTTTATTTTGATGGTTTTTGGACGGAAGCTAGTCTTTTAATAAAGTGATGAAATTGAGAAATTATGGAGATATTTTGTTGTTAAGTTGATTCTTTATGATGTGGTATTTTCGGTTTTGGCCTGTGTTGTATCCACCCCGTCATAGCCTGGGTTTTTAGACAATTGAACATAGTGATATTTGAGATATTTATATTTCAAATATTTACTTTGTAATTGTTTAGAAATTCGGGTTGTGACAAATGAGCTAGCTAGAAACTTCATGTTTATGTTGCATATGCAGTGTGGCTTAGCTTGAGATTGTAGGCATTATATACTTCGTGTTGTAGACACCTGTCCATTAGCTGTTCTTTACGAGGAGATGGGAAGCAGGCCACTGTATTTGGTGCCCCAATCAATTTGAACACCTGAGTATTTTCTTAGCCACTTTCTGAACGCAACCCAAGTGCATATGTCTTTGTCGGCACAAAGCAAGCCTTTTGCCAATTGGAAGGTCCAATATCAGTAATTTTACGCTCCTATAAGAAAGTAAGAAACACAATATGAGCAAATGATAAGTTGAAGTATCATTCATATGATTGTCTCATTTATTAGTACCATATACTACTTAATACTTTACAAATAGATCCAAATTCACTGGACTGTTTTTTCTTCTGTCTTTTTTTCGTATAAGTTGATGGAGTTACAGGTACATGCAACAAAGAGAATGGCACCACCTAAACTTCTATCCCCTACAACCAATCAAAATTTTTATTCCATAAAACTCCAAATAACATGATTCCATTGGGGAACCTCCCTTGCCTTACCACCAAAGTCCACACTGTTCTGTACCAGCCTATATGATCAGATGATTTCAAGAAGGTTACTCCAGGACACACTTATCATCATTCCAAACAAAACAGATAGCGCGATCCTCCTGTCATTGGGAATCAATGAACCATTTATGCTGTATAAAGACTAAGGAGACAACAGAAATTACCTCCAAGTGAACAAGATACAGATCCGAATCTATAAGCAAGTTTTGTCCCACATGAAACATCCATCGTGGAACTACGGCATCAATCCACACTCCAAAATTTCTTGGAAAGGCCCATATCAATCTGCTATTACCAGGGCAAACAGGAACACAGATAAAGATCAGAAATAATCGTCGTACTTTCACATTTTCTGATGGATCCTGAATGAAGCAAAGCTAAACTATGAATCTACATAGTAAATAAGTTATTAGAAGAATGGTATTTCAATAGATAAATCTTGTTAGAATCATTACGTAAACTAAATGCATTACCTCATTCACTCATTGATACCCCCTGAAGACTCATATTCAGTATTATTATTTGAAGCGGCTTTTGGGACGGTGGTATAAACTTGCTATATCCTCAGCTCTCTCTTGCTTTGCAAAAAAACCATTTACATCAAATGTCTGTACAGTAATCTCCAAAGGTCTCCCTCCTTCTCCATCAGCTTTAGGTGTGCAAGGAACTCGTTTTTTTTTTTCAGTAAAATGAACTTAACATATACAGATATAATCTCAGAAAGCCTTGACTAAGTTAAACCAATCAACGCCAAAAAAATGTAATTAAGATAAAGGGATTATCTAGGTGTTCTTATCTTGATTTGTCACGTGGCACTGTCATTATTACATAGTATACATAAGGAACATGAGCAGGATCCTGGAAAGTTCAGTTTGGTAGTTAGTTGAACTGGGTGTACTCAAAAATGGCAAGAAGCAGGGTCCATCAGGAAGGGTCATAATTTCTAGACGGTAGACACGAAGAAGTGTGAGTGAAACACAATTACTTGTAGTAGATAAGCAGTGGCTTATAGCAGATCTATATATTAAGCTACTGTAAATGTAATATTCTTGCTTATGTATGAGAGATTCTACGTAAGTCCACTCTGATCATGGAAATTGTGGCTAGTCAGACATTGAAGATTGATCACACTTCATTCCCTCCTAATAAGATTTACTTCGGACCACCATTAATTGTCACTTGACCACAGGTTTCCAGCCCACTAACAAGCGTTGACGTACTGCACATTGACCAAGTACCACATTACAGTACTCTCCATGTGTCTGCTTGTTTAGCAGGTGATATTGTCTACAAAATCGATATGATAAAATTTTGTGAACGTTTTCTTATTAGTTCTTTCGACACGTAATCTCTTATTATGGTGTTTACAAAATTTTTTGAACCCAAGTCTTAATAAAATGGTTTATAAGCGGAAAATCATTCATACTGGTTGTTGAAAAGATCTGCCTAAACTTCTCCTTCTAAAATTTGTCTAAGATTTTTTTTTTTTTTTTTGGATGGCAAGCAGGGTTTTTGAGAGGTCCCTTACCCCTATTGTATAAATAAGATAAATTGGCTTGGTTACATTCTTATATGATTTTTGTCCAAGATCTCAGCACATATATGCTTTTGATTAATCCAGCAGAATGCACAAGAATAGTCTAATACAAACGAACAAATAATAATATCATTAAAAAACAATAACAATGTATGCAATAAAAGGCTAGATACTGATTGCATACCCATATGGAATATCTCTATTTCCCATTGAAGATGTATAAGACGGGTCATCTAATTCTGGGATGTAAGGTGGTTTTTCTTTCAACGCTATATCTTTGTACTGAGAGTCAGTGCTTGGCCAAAACCAAAGAACCTGGTTTTGGACAACACTCGGATAAACAGCAGCACATGCCTTCTTGGAATTGTTAACCTGTAGACTTTGCCGAGATTAGTGTCGTGGGGAAAGCACACGAAGTGAAAAGCACATGCAGCAGTAAAAGCAGTAGACGCAAGTGGAGTAACCGTGAGAATTTGTTTGCGTGAGAATTTTTCACTGGGAGAGTCAAGTGGCACAAAGTGAGGTGTTAAATTTGCACGGATGAAAGGGGTGCGTAGAAATTTGCTTAGAGGGGATCACTTTGATGTGTGTGAATAGGCACTAGGAATGAATTGTTACAGAGTGAAGTGCTCATTGTGTTGGGAGTTCAGTGTCAATGGCGAATAAAGTTATTATGACTTGGGCAAATCATTAGAGTCTCCACAGGTATAGACAATTAGCAGACGACTAGGATGAGCGCGTGATCGATCACGTTAAAGGCAAGTCGAATGCTTATGGCCACCTAGTGAACAAAATTTGACCGTGGACCATCTGGCGGTGCTTGAGGAATGAATTTGCAATCACTATTTCCATTAAAACACCAGCCATGATATACACACTGCAAACGTCCCCACTGATCAATCCTTCCTTCGGAGAGCGGCGCTAAACGATGCGGGCACTTGTCATGAAAACATGCCATTTCTCTTCATTCTTATCCCAGTATCCCACCACACCACAACATCAATACCCAACACCTTTTTAGCATGTGGAACTCTTTGTCTAGATCACAGAGTGGCATAACTGGATACCAATGTGCATACCAATCAAATTTCTCTGTTTCTTCATTTTCAATGTTTTGAGCAATTGAGTGTTTGGAGTCAGTTGAGTTGAGATTGAAACTTGTCTTGCTTCGGCAACTTGATGAGACATGTGAAGTGGGAAAATATATCTTAAAGGGTCTTGAGAAAATGAGTTTTTGAGATGGGATGGTTGGGGGTTTAGTTGGGATGATCGAGAGGTGTAAAGAGAGAATGACGAAGCTTTGACAGCTTCCGTGGCTACTGCTGGCTTTGCAGCTGAATCTTGAATTTGGTGGAAGTTTTGTGACTACCGAGTACTGACTAGTTAGCGCTATCTGCGGAAACTAACAAATTTGAGTTGAGACTGGTGCCCCATGGCCCATGATGTTTGATGTTTGATGTCTGCATAAGGACGTCCCAGCTTCTTGTCTATCAAGTTTTCTCTTTCCACCCAACTACCTCTTCAAGCTCATAAGTCATAACCACTTAAGACAAACAATCTCTTTCAGGAGTCCTTGATCTTCCGCTCTGACCATCTTCTCTTCAACCCTTGGTAGGCAAACGAAGCAACCATCACAGTAACCTTCTTCTATCAATAAACTAATAGCGGATCAACTATTGCGTGAATCAGGTATTTTCTTCATCACTAGTATCCAATGTGCAACAAACTCGCTGCTTATAGTTCTGCCATTTTTGAAGAATATGGTTGCTTATATGCAACTTGGAGAGCATCATTTTTCTTGACTTCAATCCAGCTACACAGAGATTGATACCTGTTCAAAACCAGTACGAGAATCCAACTGATATAATGTGCTAGGGCCATACCAGTAGGTCCTCGAGCAAATATCAAATCGGTAAAAATGTTGGGGTGGCGATATTGGTTATATATCCCTTTCGAATTGTAAAACAAGTAAACCTTTCAATTTATATACATTATAGAAATTTATGTAATTTCACTATACAGTCAATAACGGCATTTACACATAAAAGTAAAGGTGTTTCACCTAAGAGCATGATTATAATCATGGAAGTAAAAGGTCTTGTAGATGAAATGAGACAGCCATTTGGAAGCTGCAAAACACAACACCGCCATGGAGACGACAACAGATTTTGCAGCCATCGACATCATACCCTGCTTGATGGCTGCAATGATCCCAATTGAAGCTACAGAGATAACCTGCAAAGCAACTTCGAGTGCCTTGAGACCTTTGACTGCCACACGGCAGCTACTGCAGTTCAGAACATGAGACCGATACCTAGAATAAAGTGCAAACAGTGAAATGAGAAATTCCAAGTTTTATGACATCTCTGCAGTGGCAATTTAGCATGAATGTGTACACATTATATCCTTCGTGTTGGAGACAATTACCTGTCCATTAACTGTTCTTTAGGAGGAGATGGGGGAAGGAAACCACTGTATTTGGTACCCCAATCAACTTGACCACCTGAGTATTTTCTTAGCCACTTTCTGAAGGCAACCACAACAGCATCCGCTTTGGTCGGAACAAAACAAGCCTTTTGCCAATTGGAAGGGCCAATATCAGTAATCTTACGCTCCTATAAGAAACGCAATAGGAGAAAATGTTAACACTAGCTATCATTCATATCAATATCAATACTACTGAGTATTTAACAAACAAATATCAACCCCTTATAAAAGATAGCATGATCCTCCAATTTCATTTGGAAGCTATACCATTAAGCATGATCCTCCCATTTCATTTGAAAGCTATGAACCATTATAATTGATACTGTGTAAAAAATTACCTCCAAGTGGAGAAGATACATATCAGAATCTAACACCAAGTTTTGTCTAACATGAAACATCCATCGGGGAACTACTTGATCAATCCACACTCCAACATTTCTCGGAAAGGACCATATCAATCTGCTGTTACCAGGGCTAACAGGCACACAGATAAAGATCAAAAGAAACCGTGGTGCTTTTACATTTTCTGATGTCTCCTAAACAAACCAAAAGTAAAATATGAATCTGGATATACAAGGTAAAAATGATGGAACTTCAATAGATAAACCTCATTAGCTCGTTGCAAACTAAATGCTTTACCTCATTGCTACCCCCTGAAGACGCATATTCAGTATTTGCCGCAGATTTTGGCATTGCATAGAATACGCAGGGTGGTATAAACTTATTGTATCCCCTCTCTTGCTGCGCAAAGAAACCATTTATATCTAATTTCTTTACCTTTATCTCCATGGGCCTCCCTCCTTCTCTGTCAGCCTTAGGTGTGCAAGGACATCATTTATTAGTAAGACGGGATTAACATATACGAATATAATCTTAAAAAGCGATGACTATCTACTATAACCTTTCAGCGCCAAAACATAAGTAAGAGAAGGGCTTATCTAATGTTCTTATCTGGATTTGTCAGTTGGCACATTCATTATTCCATAATGTGCATATGGCACATGAGAAGGATCCATGAGATTTTCAATCAGAACTTCGTACCTAGAAATTCCAATGTTCTAGTCAGTTACTGTGTATGTACTAAAAAGAGATAAGAAGCAGGGTCCATGAGAAATGGTCATAAATATAGAAGAGAACGTAAGTGGTGGTGTATTGGGCTATTGGCAGACGCGTTCAGCTAATTATAAGATCTAGCTTCTCCGGAAGTAAAAGAAAAAACAAATTAGATATCAGGAATTACATACCCATATGGCATATCTCTATTTCCCATCGGAGATGCATAAGATGGATCATCTAATTCTGGGATGTAAGGTGGTTTTTCTTTTGTTGCAATATCTTTGTACTGAGAGTCAGTGCTTGGCCAAAACCAAAGAATCTTGTTTTGTACAAGACTTGGATAAACAGCTGCACACGCCTTCTTGGAAGTGTTGACCTGCATATTTTGCTGCTAAGGTTAATCAAACTGTTGTATCAGGTAATCCCTGGAAATCTTATAACCTGAACTGTCCATTAAAATTTATGTGCACAGAGGTATTAACAAGATTAGTGCTGTAGGCAAAGCACTCCTAGTGACTAACCCTGGAGTGAAGTCTGCGGTGTAGATGCAAGTAAGTAGAGTCACTGTCAGAATCTGCTTAAGGATAAATTTGACCAGGATTAATGAAGTCACATGGCGAGAATGTAAGTGAAGTGTCGAATGCATGCCAAATGGAGTGTGTTACTAGATAATTGCTTAGAGGCGATCACTTTGACGTGTGTTAGTACGTAGGCACTAGTATTGAGTAGAGTACCAACGCCACATGCATTTAGTACAGTGAAACGCTCATTTTACCATGTAGTCGAGTTTACTGTCAAATACATATAAAGTGATAATTAAAGGACATCAGGCATATAAAGTGATAATTAACGGTATATTCATAAGACTTTCATCAGGCATAGACAATTAACGGACAACTAGTGTGATAAAAGCCAACTTAAATTCTTTAAAGACCGCATAGTGCACAAATTTTGATGGCGCGCGTGCTTGTTGTTTTAGTCCGTTTATGGCCTTTATAGTCGATATAAACTTGATAGTGATAATGCATTATTTTGGATACTTCCCTAGAAAATGCTAATAGGCATGGACAATCAGTAGGGACTAACATTATCGAAAACTGATTTTAAAGCATTTTTCGTTGAAGAATTCTTACCGCGGGACCATCAGGTGGTGCTTGAGGAATGAACTTACAATCACCACTTCCATTAAAACACCAACCATGATATACACATTGCAAACGTCCCCACTGGTCAATCCTTCCTTCGGAAAGCGGGGCCAAGCGATGCGGGCACTTATCATCAAAAACTTGCCATTTCTCTTCATTCCTATCCCACCATACTACAATATCAATGCCCAGCACTTTCTTAGCATGTGGAACTTTTTTGTCTAAGTCACAAAGTGGCATAACTGGATACCAATGTGAGTACCAATCAAACTTTTCTTTTTGTACTTCATTCTCAACCTTTGGTGCAATTGGGTCTTTGGGCTCAGTTGAAACAGTGGAGAAAGTAGCGGAGTTAAGTTTGAAACTAGTTCTGTTTCTGGTATTTGATGAGAGGGATGACTTGGGTACATGGAGTTTAAAGGGTTTGGAGAAAACGGGTTTTGGAGATGGAATGGTTGGGATTATAGAGAGGAGTAAAGAAGAGAATGTAGAAGCTGTGACAGCTTCCATTGCTACTACTGCTGTCTTTGCAGCAGAAGCTTGAAGAGGTCGATGTTTGTGAACGTGGAGAGACTTTGAGCTCTTGACTGGTTGACTATTTTTATGGACAACAATGGCTGGATAAAATATATATTGTAGAACCATCGCCCATGATTTGATGTGTGGTTGGCACATAACTAACTTAAGTAACCATGGTGCATTTGTGATTGGGGCCCTTTGTGATTTTGTGCTCAATTTCCAAGTGACTCTTTATTCACAATTACTGTCCATATCCATGAATAATTAAGCTATGAAGATCTTCTCATAATTTCAATACCACACGCCTGAAACTTGGCAATTGGAAATGAGTGGAGACGCTTCTTCAAGTGTGGCGTAACTTGAGCGGAATGCATGTAGTGGGTCATTGGGGCAGCAACAAACAATAGCATGTATTGAAATCCATCGGTCGACTAGTACGCCATATACAGGGAATAGGTTCTCAAGATCAAAATCACATAAATATTATTTCCCCAATATGATTGTATACTGTAAAAGAGCGTTTTAGTTCACCTTTACATACAGGGTAGGAGGGAGATTGGGATTGAATAAGGTAAAGACCGAGTTCATTGATGAAGAAATCGAAGCTAGCTTTCACGATCTTCTCTTGATTCGGTAGAAGAAATCATGTCTCATGGATTCCATGTAGGTGGTATTTATAGATATGGAGGGTACAGATCCACGAGACACGTGTACTGCCAGGCACAAGTGTGGGGTGAAGATTAATAATGAGTGTTAGATTGGCTTTGGTAGGAATTATGTGATGATTGGGAGTGGTTGTAATAGTTTAAGATCAAAATCACCAAAAATATTATAAGGTACCTCTATTTGTAGATTTTGTCCATCTTTCACCACTCAATCTTAGATTGCCTTGTCCAACGTCAATTACGCAGAGGCCGAAAATATATGATACACCAGTAATTGGATACTTTTGGGCCCTATATGGGCCCCACCTTAGAGAAGACAGAGAGTAGAACATTTTATGTTGATTTCTCATGTTATAATCGACGTACCAGTAAAGGCAGTAAACAATCCATACGGCACGTTGAAAATGCCTGATCGCAGCTTTCGGTATTAAAAATATATATCGGAATTTATCCACACATTTGTCAACTATAAAAACTCTCTCGAGACATTGTGCCATTTGCTACCTTCGAAGTAGACAATAAAGTATCACACAAGACAGAGACAAGAACAAGTGATCGAGAACGAACGATCACTTCTATTCGAACATCTTTGAAGACATGTAAGAAATAGAATCTACACAACTCATCTTAAACGCATTTATGCATGAAGTTTCATTACTCTTTTTCTTTCAGTAATTCAATCTCAGTTAAGCAATGGAAGTTTTAAAAGAGGCTGCGTTTATGATAAGGCATGCGATGACAAAAAGGTTAGAACATCAAAATTACTGTTCTTTGATTGTCAGATTGATTTACTACATACTCATACTCACTCATGTTCTTCTTCATTTTGTTTTGTGCTTACAACTATGTTTAGAAAACCACTTATGTAACTGCCATATATAGAGAATTAGAGACATGTTCATGGGCCATTTTAATGAGACAAACCAATCTTTGGGCCTTTATTATAACGACAATATACGTGGGCGGAAACGGTCCATTATAATCGACCAGACCCTCTCGGTCCTAAATCCTAATTTAGGCCATTAAAAATCTAAAATAATTTTTTTTTTTTTTGGTAAAATAATCTAGTCGTTGATAGTGTTAAAAGACCAGACGATCCAACCTTGATTTTTATGAACACTGTTCATAGATAAGGATTTAGAACAAAACCACATGGAAATCGATATTTCGAGTAGGCCAATGGAGTAGAAACAATACTTTGTTTTTCAAACAAAAAAGTAGGCTAGTGGGAATGGGAAGGTAAATATGTAAAATAAATGCTAATTGTAAACAACTAAACATCTATTTAAAAATTTATCTTGCGGTTTTTTGTAAAATGCTCAATAGATATGTCAGCTCCTTAAAACACTAGCTATGCCTCTTTCACACATTAAATTAAGAAACTACACGATACAAGTTTAGTTGTAAATGAGGTCAATTTGAATTGGGGCCCTTTGTAATTTTGTGCTTTTGTGATTGGGGCCTTTGTGATTTGGTGATTAGATTTTTAGATCCAATTGTATATCTTATAGCGAAACTTTGAATAATTTAGATATTCATTTTACCTATACCAGATCCAACAAATGAAAGAACCAACCAACCTTTTAAAATTCAGTAATAACAACTAAATTAAAACAAATGAAGAGAAAAATAAAATCAATCTCAAAATCCCGTCAATTTCAGAGTACAAAAGAAAACATAAGAAAGATATTATTAATATTAACCATTAAATTGATGCAAGAAATGAAGCAAATTAATAATTCATCGCTAAAATTCATATTGCACAATCATGTTAGAGTTAATACACACACACACACACACACACACACACACACACACACATATATATATATATATATATATAATTATTTTTTTTGTTGTGTTTTATATAAACAGAAGTAGAATGAAACAATATAGATTTTTTGTTGTTTTTTTTTAATCAGTGAGTGTATATCCATGAGTGTTATGAAATTACATGTGTCTAATGTATAGAATAACTCTTTGGGATGAAATAACACCTAGCTAAATATAACATAATATGTTAAAACATTCTTCAAAAAGTTGATGTGATGCAAGATCACAATTTAGCCAATCATCGATCTTCATGAACACACCAATAACTAAAGATCTGCAAACACTAAATATTGAACTATAGAAGAAGAATCCCAAAATAAAAAACCATTACAATATATCCCCATATCTTTTGTTTTAGAACACCCATCACCGCAACACATAATATTAGTCTAGCAAATGATGGAAAAATGAGTCTATATGCATGTGTTAATCTTCAAAAATTCCTACTGACATCTTCAAATCTTCAATTATGGGAAGGTATTTAAAAAAGATGAAAACTTTGTAAGAAAGAGAGAGTTCATTGGGTTAGTTTGTAGAGAGTTTTTTAGAAATGTCATGCGGATTAGATTATGGTGATTGAAAAAGCTATTTTTTTTTAATAGAGCGAATTAAGAGTTTGAGAGAGAAAAAGAAATTAAAAATTGAGAGAGAGAAAGGAAGTAAGAATTGAGAGAGAGATTAAACAACGAACAATAAAAATTGTGCATAGATTTGCTTCTAATTTTTATAATTCGTAAAATGCCTAAATTATATCATTTAAAAGTCGCTAGCAATACTTTTACTTAAGGGTATAAGGAGGGAAGCAAAAAAATAAAATATTTAGAACACGTGAAATAACCGAAATATTTGGCAAATCTCGACACTTGAAATTGGAAATGCTTGTATTATGGGAAATTTTTACATTTCACATGGGATTTTGAAATTTTGATTGATATTTCAATCATAAAAATAGTAGAATTTTTGTGCATAGCTTGATTTTTAACGAATTACTTAAGGGTTTTCATATAGACACCACTGATTTTACCAAGGGCACCAAACACTAACAACAAAACAAGCGGGTCCTAGAATTAGGACTAAAAAGAATAATATTTTAAAATAATTTATTAATAATAAAAACACAAATTTTCTTTTACGATTTTTTTTAATATTCAAAATCAAACAAAAAATATTTATAAAATTTATTTATTTATTTTTGTTTGGTAAGCCTGTTTTAAATGAGATCAGTAACTCTTTGATGTTGGCGGGATTCGAGCCCCAGACCTCTGGTATCATCACCCAAAGGTTTTACCGACTTTGCTAGTCGGCACCTGCAAAAAATGTGTGGGCAAGCCTGTTTTTAAAGAGATCAGTAACTCAATAGTGTGTAGCGGGGTTCGAACCCAGACCTCTGGTATCATCACCCAAAGGTTTTACCAACTAAGCTAGATAACTGCAGATACTCATTGATTGATTGATTTTATTTTTTAAAAATTGATTGAATTATAAAATTTATCAAAGTTTGGAGGAACCCCAACATGAAAACAAATAAGTCTCATATTAATTTATAAATCAAATCCAAAATCTTTTCTCCACATTATTATAGTTGAAATCAAAGCAAAACTTTGAATGAAATTATTCAATCGCGGATTTGAATATATCCATTCGTTTAATTTTTTGGAAGATGAATAAAATTGTGAATTTGTCAACATTAAAAAGGCACAGTGATTCACTTGAACGTAAGATAAAACCAAACTAATCAAAATTAAACAATTTTTTTTTTATCAAAACATAAAAATCTTAAGTGGTGCCCATTTGGTCTTAGGATCCGTTTGATTTTGTTTTGGGTGTGGCAGCCCTTGGTAAAATAAGTGGTGCCTTTATGAAAACCCTTACTTAATCGTTCTAGTTTGGAGACAGAAATCTTTGATATGCATACATTGTTAGAAGTCATGCCTATTTCACTTTACAAATGGAGGATTAAGTAGTTCGAACTTCCTCCATAGTTCATAATGACATTTAGAGTGTTCCACACTTTCACCTGAGAGCGTGATTATAATTGTAAGAAAAGCACGCGTTAAGCATAAGTAGAGATTGCAGCGTACTCAGGACATCGTCCTCCAAGATCGACTCGTGAGCAGCTCGCTTCATGTAGGTGGTACACTTCAGCTCGCTCAAGAACGTTCCAAGAAGACTGAACGACCTAGCGGAGAACGCTTTGAATAAAGACACTTTCCCTAATCCAAGGGTAATCATTACCAAAGCCTTACCTGTACTTCCAATTACCGGGAATTATGAACTATTGCACCCACTCCCAATGATCACCGCCTTCCTACCAGAACCAACCTAACACTCATTCGTAATCTCCACCCTACATATGTACAGGAGAGCACACGTGTCTCGAAGATCAATACTCTCTTATGCCTATAAATACCACCTACATGAACTAAGTGAGACCTGATTCTTCTCTCCCCCCAGAATCAAGAGAAGATAAGTAGGCAGCTCGCTCCTTAGTGAACTCGGTCTTCCCAAATCCAAACCCCTTCTTCTTCCTCCTATATATATAAAGGAAAAAACACACCTTTACATTGGCGCCGTCTGTGGTCTCGATTACTTGAGAAACCACTTTCACACAAATCAAAAACCAAAAACCAAAAATCTCAAGCCCACGAAGCATGGCAAGCCTCGAAGCTCAAGTTCAAAGCCTCGCAAACCAGCTAGGTTTAACAAATGAGAGCATTTCCTTGCTCTGGTAGGAAAATGCTGCTCTTCGCGCACAAGTAGACGCACAACAACAACCAGCTGGAAACGTCGCTGAGAACGACATCAATGAAGTTAATCAGCAGATTAACGAACTATCGCAAAGAATCGGCCAAAGTGCAGTGAGAAAAGACACAACTCAGATCGTCCAGAAAATGCTTAAGACGTACCGGGCATCGCCATTCACCACGGAGGTACTAAATAAATCCTCTCCTCAGGATTTCGTGCAGCCACGTTTTCCGATGTACGATGGCAGCACATGCCCTAGTCAACACGTGACTCGTTATATCCAAAGCTTGGCACTATATAGTGCACCAGAGTTCAATCACCTCCACTGTCGTTTGTTCCCTGCCAGTCTCAAAGATGGCGCACTCGATTGGTTCTTCTCACTCTAGCTAGACTCGATAAAGACCTTCGAGCAACTTACCGATTCATTTGCTAGCCAGTATGTGCATAATAGACGTAAGAAAGCTGATCTGGATTCGTTGTTCCAACTTTCACTTGGCAAAGACGAAACAATTCGTGAATTTCTAGGTTGGTTCAAAGCCAAACTACTGTGCATGGAAGCAGGGCTGAAAGAGTCTTTCGCCACCTTGACATTCTACAACGCTTGCCGTGGTAATGCAAATAATCGCGACTTGCCGGATCGGGATGAAAGAAACACCCCGAGACTTTATCCGAGCTGTACGCTCGAGTCGACAAGTATATAAAGTTGCAGGAAGGCCTGAAGCGTCAAGGCCTACCAGAAAAAGAAGAGGTCGCAACAATATCAGATGACCCCCCAGCCTCCAAAAAGTGCCCCCGACAGCAAGAGCGGAAGCCCGAAAAAGAATGAACAATGACCGAGAGTTCGCCGTCCTGACACGCTCTCCCAGTTACATCTTAGAAAAGATCAAGCGAGCTTCATATTTCCGACCTGATGTGCGACAACCAGTGGACCGACCTGACAAACCGTACTGCGCATTTCACCGAGCCAAGTGTCACGAGACTGATGCATGTTGGGGGCTAAAGCACTACCTCCAAGATCTCATCGAAGCAGGGCATATCAAACAGTATACTAACATTGCCGACGGCGACTTACGCCATAAGCTCATGGCTCGCCGAGTGCGCAGTAGATCCTCACCTTGCCATGACCACCACAAGATTCAAGCTCGCTCCCGCAGCAGAGGACGTCCCCGAGATAGTGACCGTTTTCGCCATGAACGCGACAACACTTATCAGATCGCGACAACGCCAGAACTATTCATATGATCACTTTCCCAGATGATTCCGTGACATCTTCCAGGGAGAAACGAAGGCGTGTCGGCGCCCTTCAAGAAGTTTATCATTTTTCTTCACAAGCGGCACACGCTCCGCGAAGTTCAGGTCGCAACGCAGGGGATATTACTTTCACAGAGGCCGACCTCAACAAGGTTTGCCTCCCTCACAACGATGCACTTGTTGTCCATGTCAAGATCAGTGACTGGACAGTCAAATGCGTCCTGATAGTCCCTGGCAGTTTGTGCGACATTCTGTTCTATCATACAATTCAAGAAATGAACTTACCTAAGTCAGTCTTTATAGATCCGATTGCTCATCTTTACGGGTTTAATGGCTCCAGGGCCGACCCAATCGGCGATATCATACTCCCAGTTTCAGTGGGATCTAAAGAAGACAAAGTCAGCTTCAATACACGCTTCATCATTCTAGACATCAAGTCGTCCTATAATGCTATTCTAGGTGGCGTTGGATTCATCAAATGCAAGCTATACCATCCATGTTGCATCAAGTTCTCCACTTCCCAGGCCCAAGAGGCATGATGGAGTTTCGAAGCAATTAGCTTGAGGCTTATCATTATAATCAAATCCTCTCAGCAAACAAGACCGCTGACCTGCATACCCACAAGGAACGAGCCCACCAGTTACACAATGGCCAAAGACCTGGTTGCCGAGGTCAGAGCCAAAGCATCAAAACAACACGGGGGGCTCCAAAGAAGAAGGTCCAGTCGTCTGTTTCAACCCCAGAAGTCAATCAAACCATTGTTGCTCCACCAGGCAGGACCCTAGAGGTCGCATCAGTTGTTGTCAATCCAGCAGTCAAGACCCCAGAGGTCGGTTCCGTTGTTGTTGCTCCACCAGTCAGCGCCCCAGAAGTCGCACCATCATGTTTTGTTCACCCAATACCAATTACAAAGATCACTCCAGACTCTGTTGTCATGACCACAGAGACCACTATAGCCCCTGTTGTCGTCGCCACAGATAACGCTCCAGCTCGTGCTGCCAGTTCCACTCCCTCTCAAATCGACAAAGTATCACCAACTGAGGAAGCATCAACGTCAAAGACAACATCTCAACATGCAGACAGAGAGCGAGTGAACCTAGGAACTAAAAATGATCCCAAGTTCGTATATGTAGGGGCTAACCTTGACCCACACTCAAGGCCCAGCTTGTAAACTTTTTGGCCATGAATAAAGATGTTTTCGCTTGGTCGTATGTCGATGTGCTCGGAATAGATCCTAATGTTGCGTGTCATAGACTAAATGTGAACCCTAATGCCAGACCAATTCGTCAACGACCTCGCCGACTATCCCTGCGATTCTAGAAAGCCATCAATGATGAAGTCGACAAACTTAAGCAAGTCGATTTCATTAGAAAAGTAGACTATCCAGACTGGATCGCTAACATCGTCGCAGTTCCAAAAAAGAACGACACAGTTCATCTTTGCGTCGATTTCACTAATGTTAATCAGGAAACGCCAAAGGATAGCTTCCCTCTACCTCGCATAGACCGACTCGTAGATCAGACATGTGGCCATGAGCTCCTCTCTTTCATGGATGCGTACAGTGGATACAACCAAATCCCACTTGCTGAAGAAGATCAAGAGAAAATATCATTCATCACAGAACAAGGAATCTATTGTTACAACGTTCTCCCCTTCGGACTTAAGAACGCTGGCGCAACATATCAGCATCTCGTCACTGACATGTTCCAGGATATGTTAGGTGACACCATGGAAGTCTACATTGACGACATGGTTGTCAAAAGCAAGAAAGTGGAAGACCACCTCACTCATCTCGAAAAGCGTTCTCTAGGTTGCGCCGAACTCGAATGAAGCTTAATCCTGAGAAGTGCCTCTTTGGAGCGTCCTCCGGGAAGTTCCTTGGGTACCAAGTATCACAAAGAGGAATCAAAGCTAATCCAGACCAAATCCGAGTGTTCTTGGACATGCCTGATCCCCAGACAAAGAAGCAAATTCAGAAGTTGTCAGGAATGGTCGCGACACTCAACCGATTTATATCGAGGGCATCAGACAAGTACCGACCTTTCTTGCAACTTCTTAAAAAGGGTGAGCAGTTTTCGTGGAACGATCAATGCCACCAAGCGTTCTTCACCCTCAAAGAGTACATGACTACACCCCCCGTCCTGGCCAAGCCTAAGGATGGCGAAACGCTGGGGCTATATTTAGCGATATCAGACTTTGCCATTAGCTCGGTTCTTTTTAAAGAGGAAAACAACTCAGAGAAACCGATCTATTTTACAAGTAAGACGCTCACTCTAGCTGAAAAAAAATTATTCGTACATTGAAAGAGCAGTACTCGCATTGTTATACTCGGCAAGAAAATTTAGGCCCTACTTTCAAGCGCATCCAATCAAGATTCTCACCGACCTTCCTTTGAAGAAAATTCTTCACAAAGAAAACAAGACAACTCGCATGGCAGTATGGGTTGAAGAGCTTGGAGAACACCACATGGAGTTCGTCCCTCGCACTTCACAGAAAGGGCAGGTCGTGGCAGATTTCCTAGCAGATTTCCCTATCGATGACCCAAATTGGGAACCAGAAGCAGAGGTCGCACCCACAAAGGAAGCTACCAAGTCAATATGGTCTCTCTTTGTTGACGGTTCTAGTAACCCTGGAGGAAGTGGAGTCGGAGTCGTCTTAGCATCCCCAGATGGAGCCATGGTCGAGAAATCAGTTCGCATCGACTTTCGCCTCTAACAACGGCCCGAGTAATGGCGTTAATTATGGGGGTTTCGTGATGGCGCTGCAACTCGGTGTAAAGGAACTTCAGGTCTTTAGTGACTCGCAACTGGTTGTTCGCCATATTGCAAAAGAGTACACTACCCACAAAGGTAACCTCTCTAAATACCTTCAAGTCGTTAATCAGTTACTTCCTTCTTTCAAAAAAGCCACGATACACCACTTCTTGCATGACAAGAACCGTCACACAGACAATTTAGCTTATTTGGCCACTCAAACACCGAACTGCGCCCCTAGACAATTACTCATTGAAGTAGTTGACCGACCTGCTTATCAAGTAGACCATGTATTAGAAATCAACGACCTGTGCCCGCTCTCTGCCAATCTGATGAGCCAAACATGGATGCAGCCCATCATTGAATACATCCAACACGGCACGCTCCCAGAAGAGTGTACCAAGGCTAGGCAAATCCCATATCAGGCGCACCGTTACTGCATGCTCAATAACAAGTTGTTCAGAAAGTCCGCTGGCGGCCATCACTTGAGGTGCATAAGCCCAGAACAAGGCCAACTGATTTTCGCTGAGATTCATGAAGGAGAGGGTGGAAACCATGTGGGAGGTCGCTCTTTGGCTCACAAAGCGATCTCCCAGGGATACTTTTGGCCTCGCATGCAGATCGACGCCAAAACATATACACTCAAGTGCGTCAAATGCCAGACCTTTGGCCACAACATCATACAACCAGTTTGTGAGTTGATTAACATTGTGAGCCCTTGGCCATTTCACATGTGGGGCATGGACATCATGGGACCATTCATCCCACAGAAAAGCACCGGCTTACGCTTCGTCTTAGCTACAACCGATTATTTCACTAAATGGGTCGAAGCTATTCCACTAGCAAATGTCAAAGAGTCCCATGTCAGAAACTTCATATGGACTCATATCATCACCAGATTTGGTTTGCCGCACACACTGGTGATGGACAATGGCTCCCAGTTCAAAGGCAAAACGGTCAAAGAATTTCTGGCCAAGTGGAAGATCGTTCATGCCTTTTCCACTCCCCAGTATGCCCAGAGTAATGGTCAAGCTGAAGCCAGCAACAAAGCAATCTTAGAAAATTTGAAGAAAAAGATTGAAAAGAACAAAAGCCAATGGCCAAATCAGTTAGAGAACATTTTGTTGGCTTATCACACCACAGCTCGCTCAAGTACAGGTGAATCGCCATTCTCCTTGTGTTATGGCATAGAAGCCGTTATCCCCACCAAACTGACTGTCACTACTACTCGGTTAGAACTTGTCGAGTCTGGAGGCAACGACTCCGTCTTAGCACAAGAGGTTGATCTGCTGGAAGAACGGCGCGACCTAGCAGCCATCAGAATAGCATCCTATCAGCAAATTTTGAAGAAGTCCTACAACAAGCGAGTGCATCCTCGATCGAGTTCTGAAAAAGACTCAAGATGACTCCAAACTAGCACCAACATGGGAAGGCCCATACATAGTGGAACGCGTTGTAGGCAATGGAGCGTACTGGATCAAAACCCAAGAAGGGAAAATATTACCACGATCTTGGAACACTTACTTGTTGAAGAAGTTTTATCAATAAAATTACATTGTTGTATATCCCATGTTTTCTTTTGCTGTAAATTCAAAGTTAATTTACTTATGATTGTTATTACAATCTATTCCATTTACTTGCAATGGAAAGTCACCCAATTCGCATCGCAAGCACGACCAGTACACTTGCACTATCGACGCTTTCCAAAGTTTCAAGGCTCTCAGTGAGCAATGCGCTTTCATAAGCCAACATGCTCTCCATGAGCAGAACGCTCTCTGGAGCTTACAGGCTCCACAGCCTCTCCGAGTCTCGTTAGTCGAGGACCTATACTTCTAGGATCGACTCAAATGAGAACGCCTCGAGCAATGCGCTTTCATAAGCCAACACGCCTCCTCCGCGGAGAAGTAACGCCTCGGAGCTTCCAGGCTCCACGACCTCTCCGAAGTCTCGTTAGTCGAGGACCTATACTTCTAGGATCGATCGACTCGAGAACGCCTCGCGAAGCAATGCAACCGTCATAAGCCAACACACTCTCCGTGAGCAGAACGCTGTCTTGAGCTTACAGGCTCTACAGCCTCTCCAAGTCTCGCTAGTCGAGGACCTATACTTCTAGGATCGACTCAGCGAGAACGCTCTCAGTGAGCAATGCGCTTTCATAAGTCAACACGCTCTCCGTGAGCAGAACGCTCTCTTGAGCTTATAGGCTCTACAACCTCTCCGAGTCTCACTAGTAGAGGAACTATACTTCTAGGATCGACTCAGCGAGAATGCTCTCAGTGAGCAATGCGCTGTCATAAGCCAACACACTCTCCATGAGCAGAACGCTCTCTGGAGCTTACAGGCTCCATAGCCTCTCCGAGTCTCGCTAGTCGAGGACCTATACTTCTAGGATCGACTCAGCGAGAACGCTCTCAGTGAGCAATGCGCTTTCATAAGCTAACACGCTCTCTGTGAGCAGAATGCTCTCTTGAGCTTACAGGCTCCAGCGCCTTCCCAACCCACCTAGTGGCAAATTCTTAATGATAAGCTCAGATTGACTAGAATGCTCTCAGCGAGCCTTACATCATAGCGTAATAACCACGAAAGAAAGTGATAGCTACGAGAGCAACGCTTCTTTAAGCTAAACCTCAGGCTCCTTCACCATTTCATACCATAAGCATTATAAACAGGTAACTAGCTATAAGCATTTAACCAAAAACATGCATTCCATACACGGTCAATAGAAATACTCGGCCAATGCCAAGAAACTACTTCCACCGATCTGCTTGGTCTACCCAAAAAATCTAGATCGGTACGTTTTACAATTTAACAAAACATAGAACTACCACTTTCGTAGAAACCAGTTCTCTGTATCAAAATGGCGAATTGCTCAGGTAAGCCTGAAGACACAACTATATTGTTAACTCTCATATAAGAGAGGAGAACTTACAAAATATTCATAAACTTTCAACAACTGACAACGACAAGAGGAGAATTCACAATCAAGAATCAGCCACAACATGCTTATCTTTTGGGGCAACGCTAGTCGAAGGGGTGTGCCTGGCAGATCTCAACACCACACGCATACCTGGGCCTTGCTCCTCGCCATCACTTGCCTTTTTCAGCTGGTGATATTTCTCATCCAGCTCGGCATATTGGACACAGGCCATGGTATACGCATCTTGCGCCTTGTGCGCCACTCCCTGACATTGTTTGGCATACTCAGTCACTTTAGTTAGCTCCCTTTACAGCTTAGTCATAGCGGTAACCAGCACAACGTTCTCGTCAGTAGCATCCCGATACTTCTTGGTCATCACCTCCAGTTTCTTCTTGTCAACTCCCCATGCAACTCGCATACATCCCAACTCGACGTGCGGGTTAGCGTCAGTATCAGCATGCTGCACAGCGTTCTTCAATTTGTCATACCTTGCAAAAAACTACAAGTACAATACTAAAGTTAAAGTTGCCCAAGTAACAGAAACAAAAACATAACGCATGAAGAGCTCACCAAACAAGCAGCCATGTCCATGGTCCCCAACAGCGTCTCCATATCTTCATCCTCCACCTCAGCCTTGTCAATGCAACTAACATCACACTGGTGCCCAAAGTTGATAGCCCTAACTAGGTGGAAGACAATAGACCCATTGCATGATGTAATGTCTATAAGACTATATCAAAGGTGCTTGCAAACAGAATGAAGAAATACATAGCCAAACTCATATAGGAGAACCAATCAACATGTATTTCGGGAAGGCAAATCCAGGATAATCTACTCCTATCACATGAGTTTATGAGGAACTATCTGAGGAAAAGAGTTTCACCAAGATGCACACTGAAGATAGATTTACAAAAGACTTATGACAATGTACAATGGCAAGTCATCATTGACATCCTTGTTAAGCTTGGATTTCACCATAAGTTTGTACGGTGGATCGGGGCTTGTATCACAACACCTTCATACTCTATTATGGTGAATGGGCAAGCAGTGGGGTGCTTTAAAGGAGAATAAGGCATAAGGCAAGGGGATCCACTATCCTCATACCTTTTTGTATTGATTATGGAAGCTTTCGCAGTGAGGCTAGAACAAGGAAGGCAGAAGAGAAGCTTCAATGCTCACCCAAAATGCTTTAACGCCCTTATAACCCACCTATGCTTTGCCGATGACCTGATAGTCTTCTGTAGAATCTCATCCACTCGGGCCATTGTACAAATTCTTGAAGAATTTGAAGGATATTCTGGGCTCCACATGAACAACAGGAAGAGTAACATTATTGTTGCAGGACTATCAACTGAAGGGGCTCAAGACCTAGCAAAAGCCATTGGAGTTAAATTGATCACACCACCACCAAGCACTTAGGTATGCCAATCGGGTAGCATCAAGATTAAGACCGATGATTGTAATCCTCTTATTGAAGCTATGTCAAAAAGGATAACATCATGGAGGGCAAGAGTACTCTCATATCGGCGACGCGAATCGTGAAATCGGATTTACTAATGTACAATTCTACTGGGTAAGGACGACTCTGATACTACCTAAAACAATCACAAATGAACTTCAAAGAATGCACCACCTTTATATGGGCAGGATCAAAGATGAACAAGAAGATACACCATGTCAGTGAGGAAGTTCTATGCCGAGAAAAAAGCAATGGAGGGTTGGGAATCAATAAACTGGCAGCATGGAATAAGGCTGCAATTTGTGGTCTGACATTCAAGCTCATGACTGAGGAAGAGAACTTACGGGTCAAATGGATGAGCAAGAATAACATCAAATCAAAGGAGTTTTGGACAATGAAAGAACCCCAAGACTGCTCATGCTCGTAGAGGAAGATACTACAGAATAGAGTAGCTGCACAGGGGATGATGAAGAAGCTGATTACTAATGGGAAAGACACGTCATGCATTTTGGCATGAGAGATGGGTGCTTGACAAACCGCTAGCACAGCTGGTAGATCAACATGCTAGACAAGCATCAGGAATACCCGACAAAGCCAAGGTGAGTTGCATTTTGCAAGGACACATTTGGAACTGTGACAATGTAAATTTATTACCTGCCATCAAAGATGAAATAAAGAAAACAAAGGTTCACAGAGGAGGCATGGGAGACAGATGGTACTGGACAGAAACAAGCTCAGGGAAATATACATTGAAGTCTGGGTATGATGCCATCATGAGGAAAGATCGAGAGGTGGCTTGGAGTAAATTGGTTTGGTGCACCAAGGCACAAGTTCTTGAGTTGGCAAGTTTACTCTGGAGCTTTATTGACACAAAACAAACTAATGCAGTTGAATATCATTGATCATTCAAAATGCATTCTATGCAATGCTGTGGAGAGAGAAATAATCGAAGATAAAAGAAGAAGAGAACCAATGCACGAGTGATCAGCAAAGGTGTACAAGAGGAAATCAAGAGAGTTTTGAGGAACAAGGGTTTAGAAAGAGATGAAAGGATGTGGAGATCCTCAAAAGAGAGAATAAAATCAAGAAGAAGAATTGAAGTTTGAAGAATTGTAGAAGTTAGGGAGAAAAGTGTAATAGGGTTTTGGAGATTTGATATTTGATAATTGGTTTTTATTGATCCCTAACCAAACTACATTGGCCTCTTTATATAGATAAATCATACTTGATAACCAAGAAAGAAAAATACTAATTATAATTAAACTCAAATAAGAAACTACTAATTAGATAGCCTTCCTAATTCTATAGAACCCATCCTTATTGTCCTACATCATTCACCCCTTCTTTTAAAACAACTCAACCTCGAGTTGATAAAATGAAGAACTAACTAAACATCAATAGGGTCACCTTCAACCTCATAAATCTGATAAGCAATATCTTGTTCCACTTGGTCATTGTGAGTCGCATCAACATCATCTTCGTTAGTGTTCTCAGTATAGCCAAGAAATTGTTGCTTACGACATTTAATAGAAGAATGGCCTGGCTTACCACACTTGTTACAATGTTCTCCTCTGTGTTTGGCATAAGGATTTTGAGATGGATTGCTGGTTTGAGTATAGGTTTGGTTTGGGCGAGTGTTTGGTTTGGATTGGTTATAAGGTGGACGAGTATTAGCTTGAAATTAAGATTTAGGTTGGGGTGATGGGGTGGAAAAAGGAGGGATATTTGGTAAGGGTAGTAGTGGTTCAGACATTTGAGGTGATGGATTATGGTATTGTGGGGATTTGTGGGAGCTGGAAGTAGGAGGTGGAAAATGGGTAGAGGTATTAGGATGAGAATGAGTTGAATATGGATTTGGGTCATATGAATGGTTAGAGCGGGAATAATTGTTGTAGTGACGGGAAAATTGGGGAGATGGTAACTGATTCAAAGAACTCTCAATCTTGATAGCCACCTGAATCGTATCAGCCATAGTGTATGTAGACGAAAGCATGCTATTACTTATAACACGATTAAGGCCACCAATAAAATGATAAATCAATTGTTCTTCAGTTTCACACACATCATTACGAGCAATAAGTGAATAAAATTCAGTCATATACTCTTCAATAGTTCCAGCTCCTTGTCGACAATTTTGCAACTTAGAAAACAATTGTTGGCGATAATCCTTAGGTAATAACTTAGCATGTAACAATCTCTTCATACGATTCCATGTAAGAATTTTAGGTTTACCTACAAGTTGTCGTTGTTCAATAAACGAAAGCCACCATGCTGCGGCTACCCCTTTCAATTTGTAAACAACCTCTTGACTTGCTTCTCTTCAAGAACATCCATAAACTTGAAAAACCTATCAACTTTATAAATCCAATCAAGAAAATCTTTAATTTTGAAATTACCTGAAAACTTTATATCTGCCTTAAGTTTGTATTCAGGGATGGCTCCATAGTTGATCTTTGTTGAATCTCGACTGAGTCTCTTATCTTCATCAAACTTGCGTCTCCACTCTCCTTCATTAATATCCTAATCGATGCTCGTGGTATCGTTGGTGTGAGATGAGGAAGAGAACTTTGTGATGGAAGAATTTGATTTGTAAGATTGATTAAGGAGTTCGGTGATGGAAATAAGTGTTTTAGGTAAAATTTGAGCTACATCTCCAGGGAAGGTGGAGTTTTTAGGGGTTGTGGAAACATCAAAAGTGGAGGTTTTTTTTTGGATGGAAGAGAGATATTTGTTTGGGGATTAAATAGTTGAAGATGGTGTTTTTCCCGCAATGGTTTCTTTTAATATATTCATGAATCTCGTCTCAAAAGCTTCAAACTTTGAATCTAATTTTGCATCAAAAGAATCAATTTTCTGAGTTTGATTTTCTACTACTTGTTTTAGAGCATTAAACTCTTCCCTTGTGATGAAATCTTGATTGTTTGGAGCCATTGATGAAGAACTTTGATTTTTTTTTAGAAATCTGTCAAAACGAACATGCTGGATGAAAACAGGAATAACTTCCTCTACAGACCTTGAAACGTTTCAACGTTTTTTTGTTAGAAACTAGACTTCGGTAGCTTTTCAATGGTGTATGGCACGATGACTAGCTCCAAGTATCCTGTTCTGGGTGAATTTTTGAAGATGACGTGTTTTTTTTGTTTGTGTTTGGTTTGTGCGGAAGCGTTTTTATTTATTTTTTTGGTGGATGGTGGATCGATTTCCAAATAAGAATCTAGAAATTGAGGCTCTGATACCAATTGATAAGGAACAAGGGTTTAGAAAGAAATTAAAGGATGCGGAGATCCTCAAAATAAAGAATAGAATTGATGTAGACCATGAGTTCGTTGCTTTGAAGACATAGGTGTGCGCCTATGTTCCCTCTACATTTTATGGGCGTGAGCCCCTTAGTTGAGTCCAAGCCCATGGTTCGAGTCGATTAGTTACTTGTGACACATGTCGTGTTACTATTGGTTTATGCTTTTTAGGTTTAGTTTAAATAACCGGCTTATAGTTAGGGTTTGGGTAGTTGTGTTTATGTGTGTGATTTGTGATTGAGAGATTCAATAAAAGAGTGATTTTTAGGTCGTCTTTTAATTGTGTTTCAATTAAAGTGTAGATTCTATTTAATTGAAGCTTCCGCCTGTCAGATCTACATTATTTGCATCGAGCAAATTAATTCCGGGGTTACTATTTGGCGATATCGTTCAATCGAAAACACCGCTTCATCATGTACTATTTATGCGTTACTGTTCACTCGGTTACCGTTCATCGCGAATCCAATTTTATTCTTGTAGATCAAGATATGTCTACAACGTCAGAGATGAAGAATTCATGGAGAACTCATGGATTCATATTAACTCCTAGAGTTCGGGTTGCTCGATTAGAAGAGTTGAAAGAAACGCTAATGCAAAACAGGTTTGATCGATTAGAAGAAGCAACTAGTCGACTGAGGGAGGCTATGGTGGAGCTTTTGCAGCCCAA
Source organism: Coptis chinensis (assembly GCF_015680905.1). NCBI lineage: Eukaryota > Viridiplantae > Streptophyta > Magnoliopsida > Ranunculales > Ranunculaceae > Coptis > Coptis chinensis. The sequence goes on from NC_141463.1 coordinate 97,454,380, forward strand.
ACCCCCCATCGTTGGTGGAGCTTCTACAGCCCAACGTAAAACACCAGTTGTTATCGATGACAACAAAAAGAAGGAAGGAACTTCTGAAGCCGTTGTGTTGTATCTTGAGCATGATTACAAATGCCATCAGCAGCAGTGCTCACCACTATGGGCTTGTGACAAATAGGTCCAAGGAAGCCCACACACAAATTCTTTTGGGACGACTTTTAGTGAACATCAATTTGTTGTTGGAATGCCAATGCGACATTCTGGATTTGGGCCTCCCATATCGTATGGGTCAGTACTCTTCGATAGTGGTTATGTGGATCCTTTTCTGCCCAACATTGAGACGTTTTCTCTACGGCAAAGCAGAGAAATACAGTGCACATTTGTGACATCGTGGTGCATTATTCCCTTTGTGAGTAGATACAAAGCCAAAACTCGAGGTCGAATTCCTCCGAACCCCAGGAGGGTGATGTATATAATGAAGAACTTTTGCATACTGGTGGGTTTTCATGTCAACAAGCTTGTGGACAAGCTTCTTCAACTTGGAGAGAATGATGTAGAACATGAGTTCGTTGCTTTGAAGACATAGGTGTGCACCTATGTTCCCTCTACATTTTATGAGCGTGAGCCCCTTAGTTGAGTCGAAGCCCATGGTTCGAGTCCATTAGTTAGTTGTGACACATGTCGTGTTACTATTGGTTTATGTTTTTTAGGTTTAGTTTAAATAACGGGCTTGTAGTTAGAGTTTGGGTAGTTGTGTTTTATGTGTATGATTTGTGATTGAGAGATTCAATAAAAGAGTGATTTTTAGGTCGTCTTTTAATTGTTTTTCAATTAAAATGTAGATTCTATTTAACTGAAGCTTTCGCCAGTCAGATCTACATTAAGAATCAAGAAGAATAATTGAAGTTTGAAAAATTGTAGAAGTTATGGAGAAAAGTATAATAGGATTTTGGAGATTTGATATTTGATAATTGGTTTTTGATTGATCCCTAACCAAACTACATTGGCCTCTTTATATAGATAAACCATACTTGATAACTAAGAAAGAAAAATACTAATTCTAATTAAACTCAAATAAGAAACTACTAATTAGATAGCCTTCCTAATTCTATAGAACCCATCCTTATTGTCCTACATCACATAGCCAAAAATATAGAGGACACCCCTAGGAACAGGGACATAGCACGAGGATTGGGTATACAAGCACAATTCAAGAGGCACAAAATCTTCCTAATCAAATGGGAACCACCAGATCAAGGACTCATTAAGATAAATACGGCAAGCAGTCTTGAGAAGGATAAAACAGGGAGGGGCAACACCCTTAGAGATCACAAAGGCAATCTTGTAGCATGTCATGCTGCAAGAGGGGGGGGAGAACAACACTACACCAAGAGCTCACTGCCATACATGAAGGGATCAAGCTATGCAGACAAGCAAGATACAGAAGAATCAAGATAGCTTCTAGTCAAAAAGGAGTTATAGAGATTTTGAATAGGAAAATGATGATTCCTTGGATGGTTGAGAATGAAATATATGCAATATGGGATAATATAGGTGAGTTTGCAGAAGTAGCCATGGTACTAGTTCATAAAGAGTCTAACAAAGAAATTGAGCACAAGGAACAATATACTCCACATCACCCCTACATAAGGGAATGGCAAAGATTATTTTGGAGGATAAGAGAGGGTAAGATATACAAGAACTATGTGAACCGTAGTAGATGATGACAATATGTCAAGTGTGCCTTACATGGCTTATGTCATAGGCTGAGAGTTGTAGGTGAATGATTTAGAGGAGACTGAGAGTCTAAGAGAAGAGTGTAAATAACTATTTTTATATTAATACAAAACCGCTTGCATTTTTGCAAAAAAATAAAAAATAAAAAAAATAATAAAAAACCCAACTAAGCATACCCATCTCTTAAAAACCAATTTCATTCCATGTACAAGTAACTATATCATGAAAGGACGAAAACTTAAGTTACTCGACATAACAGAATCAATCGAAAAAAAAAACACTCATGTGAGATTTTCTTCAATAAAAGTGCATGCAACTTCTCTAAGAATCCATGAATTGATAACTTGGTGCACCAAACAAAGAAGCAACCAATTTAACCCTCAACAAACTTTTCAAGTATCTCTACAAAATGTTAAACAATTCAATGCAAAGGACTGTGATGTTGGGGCGTTTCTTCGTTATACAAAGCAAACCCGAGTAATTGAGAGAGATGGAAGAGGAGAAACAATCGAGTGATTGAGAGAGAGAGAGAGAGAGGAGTTTTTTAGAAGAAAAGAGTTCTCAGTTTGGCAGAGAGAAGAGAGATGGGAGAGAACGTGGACAGTCAGACAGAAACCTACCAAACAACATTTTGGGCCACACACACTACCCTGGCCTAGAACGTTCGCTCCGCTCATTGGATAATAAGTTTCCTTCCACATCAATTATGACTATAGGTTAAACAGTGAGCTTCTTCAATCAATTTCAGGATTACATACCTCATAGAAACTGAACCGCGATCTATAAGTATGAATTTCAATGTTATGGATGGTTTCTACAAAGGTACTACTATTATGGTAGTATACTTAACAGTGAGTGAAAGTCCAAGAGCAAAAACACTGGAAAGAGCAAAACTCAAGGATTTTATATTGCATTTACACCAAACTGGTATTTCGTTTTAGCACCCTATCATGGAATTTAAAATTTTAATAAGCTTTCAAAGATCAATTATGACTACAGGGATGACAGTGAGCTTCTTCAATCAAATTTCAAGATTAAATACTTCAAAGAAACTAAATCACAATCTAAAAAACAAAATATTCTGTATGGATGGTTTCTAAAACAGTAGTTTTATACTTACCAGTGACTGATCATCCAATAGCAAGAGCACTGGAAAGAGCAAACTTCACAGATTCACTGGAAAGAGCAAATTAAACTTCACAGATTCACTGGAAAATCGGGTACAAATTAAGTGAAGTGGTGGCATTGGTTTAAACTGAGTGTGAGGGAAAGGGAAGACAGATTTTGGTTTATTTCCTGAAATCGTTTGAAAATGGAGGGGAGAAGAAAGTAACAAAAACGCCATTTTTTCACTTTTCACAAAATGTAGGTTGCAAAGAGGAACACTATGGTACTTTTTTTTTTTGGATTTTTGGAGAGGTAAAACCGTGCTAACTCCAAACTGGGGTAGCTCGCCAGCGTTATCTAGTTGACTTCCAAATTCAAGTTGCATCAGCAGCAAAGTAGTAGAAACAGTTGATCTACATTTTCAAACTTTAATCAGGAAAAACTAGAAGAAAGATCAAAACAACAAATGTCACTTAGCACAACTACTCGACATTATGATAAACGGGGACAGATGAATTCCCTCAAAAAGTAACAGTGAATGATATTTACGCTCAAGCATCCTCCAATGTTTCTGTGAGATTGAAAGAGTTACTCAAGGTGAAAATCAGTTGCTTCTTTTGTGACATGTCCTCAGGTGAACTGTCATAGGCCCAAACCAAACTCCTAGAAGTGTCATCCCTATCTGGCCTCTTTGATTTTTCTCCAATCCTACTTGCTATTTATATGCACTAACAGGAGGAAACTCAGTTGCACCTACTTGATCAGTGTCCTTTTGCTCGTCCAGTCTGGTTTGGACTTAATTTTTCTCAAGCTATAGATTCTGCAAGGAGAAGTACTGGCTATTGGATATATTCTCTATGATTCGCACGTCAAATGATTCTCAATACCAGGCTATATTGTTCCCTATTGGCTATTACTATGTGGCTGATTTGGTTGGAGAGGAATAAATATCGCTTTCAAACACAACCCAGTCCTCTCAATGTCATTCGAACTGTTCAGCGGCTTTCTAGTGAGTTACTGAATCTGCATTCTAGTCTGAAATTCTCTACACACAGCAGTAATTCCACTTCCGTTGCAATTTGTTGGACTTTCCCTCCTCTCCCCCATCTCAATTTAATGTTGATGGCTCCTCTCTCAGTAATCCTGGTCCGGCAGGTGCTGGTGGTGTATTAAGGAATGCTTTGGGTGTATTAAGGAATGATGGTTAAAACCAATGGTAGCTCGTACAAATTTGCCGGAACCGTTACAATGTATGTCTCTGGGACATACTTTTGTATGGTGTAATAGACCACCCCCTAATATTGCTAGTCTAGTTTTCAATGATATAACTGCTGTATGTATTTTCCGCAATGTTAGATAAACAAAGGAAATGCAGTTACAAAAAAAAAAAAAACCCCATTTCTTCCCCAGAAATTTATGACCTCGAATCTCGATTGTTCGCGTTAAATTAAATGCTTTGAATCAAATCACTCAATCCGAAATACGTCACAGAGACAAATAGGGACAATATCAAGTTATAATTCAGAGAGGGAGCAAAAATTATTCCGAAACTCATAATTATTTATCTCAATGTCATGTGTATTGATGGTTTTCAAATATACCGAAAAATCTAAGACATGTTGAGAAAGAAAACAACAAAAATAAATTTGCAAACAGTAATGCTGCTGGAAAGCAAGTCAACTGGATTCAGAACAAAAGAATCTGAACTGACCTATCCTCTAGGGCTGCAGTCGGCATCTATGTTAAGTTGATACGGGAAAAGCCCCTTGATTACGACTACAACAGCAAAACAAACTTCATGTGCTTCATCACCGAAAGATCCACGGAGAGCCATGCTATCATTCGCTCTAAAGGTCCTTGACCATATGACAACCCAAGCTTTCTGCAAGCAATAATAATTTTTCAGTCAACTGGATGCAAGATCCTGCAAACGTTATAGTTATAACCCTGGATAAACAGTGAACAAATACTTTGTATTCATAACCCCGAATTATAATTGAAAATGAACATACAATGGATTACTCTCAAATCACATAATAAACTAAACATTAACCTTCAATGAAAAGCTCTCAATCTCAGCTATCCCCTCCACGTTGCCAACCTGCATACCAATATGCGCACCTTGTTATTTATGAGAAAATGCAGTCTCAAATTTTAAAAATGTACTCAGGCAATGATATATTAGAACCTCAAAGCACTGGAGATTGATAACGCTTCAGAGAACAAATTTGCATACTAGAACGAGAACCATCCCTGCAAAACAAGAAAGAAATCCTGTAACAAGATACTGACAACAGCAGCAAGTGAAAGTGACAAGTGCTCCCAAAGAACCTAATACGAAACCTCGCTCCTAGTATTTGGAGCGCATACTAATTAAAGCATGTGCAGCAGTGAGAGCGACAAACCAACCAGGAAATGCATATTACCAAATTTGAGATTGTAATTCAGTAGAAACTAGTACTTAATGAAACTCACAGGGGGAGTATAAAGTGAGATTTTATATTGCATTTACATCAAACCGTTCGTCAACCAAGTAGTATTTCTTTTTAGCACACTAACATGGAACTTAACAATTAATAAACTTTCAAAATTCAATTGTGACTTCAGGGATGACAGTGAGCTTCTATAATCAAATTTCAGTATTACATACTTCATAGAAACTAAACCACAGTCTGCAGAACAAACAAGGTAAGACATTGTACGCTATCTAGCTGCACACCATAAAAGTAGGAATTACATTGGTTCTGTCCTATTAACTTGAAGGATCAAAATATTTCATATCAATACTGATCACTGGACTAAGCCGGCACAAATACACGTTCACATTTCTTGAACATTCTACATCTGAAGGATCTAAATATTTCATATCAAAACTAGCACCGACAGTGTTCAAAGTGGGCAGAATATAACAATAATCACAATTTGGTCCTGAGATCTCCAGAAGAGCCCTCAATCTTCGCCAGCGACATGGGGGCATTCCATTCAATTTTTCATGTCCTAGCTTCAACGAATTTTGAATTGCTTTCAGCAACGATTGAAGACTTTTTAGTCAACTAGGATACAAGTGCCAGTAGCTTTGTTACAATGTGACGTGCATGCAAGCTCCCACTTGCATGAAGCTCCACGATCGAATCATCATCTTGCTCACTATGATGTGCTCTTTGATCTTCGGGTAAGTTGAACCAGGTGGTTAGCAGGTCCGCGCTCAGTGAGCTATAACCGAACAGGCGGATTCTCTAAGGCCACTTCTTTGATCTTGGTCATAAGCATTTCAAGGACATTATCCCGGTTCCCGAGGAACCTCCAGAAATCGAAGGACTTGATTAAATTGAAGGATTTGTGGAAATCTCCCTGGCAAAGGGCCCTAGAGGCAGCCATTACATAATCACAAACATTTCCAGGGGAGGGTGTAAAAGTCTGTCTCTGACTCTCCTCAAACAGCTTACGGAATGTCTTGCTTATGACTTTCCCTTTGGCATCATGAGTCTTCACTGCCATATTAGGAACTTCCAGAAGCATAGCACATATCAGATGGACAGCCTCCAAAAGCTCGAGATTTATGTGCGTGTGGTAAGGCATCTGATTCCTTGCTTCCATAATTTCCTGCTTTTGAGTTTTGTAATGGCAGCTGCAATCTGAGACACCTTGACAAAGCAGCTTCTTAATGCTTTCATCAGCATATAACTCAGAAAGGTAGCTGTGGGCTTCTGCTATGAGTCCGGCTCTAAATGCACATAAACCAAGCTGAGCCATTGTCCTGTTGAATAGTATTTTGGTTGATGCGTCCAGATGTTGAACCTTATCCTGCAAGTGGCTCATCAAGAGTAAATCTCTTGATACGGAGAACTCGTCATTGATGGCGTGGTGATATATAGCAAATAACATAGCATCAACCTTAGCCGCATCATTCCCGTGCTTGTCAATAAAAGCACGCAGCTCAGCCATCAATGCGCTGCCATTCTCCGGAAAAGTGGGTCGTTGTTGTGCATGTTTGGAAATAAGAGAAGGTGTTGGCCACCAATACACTTGAACAGCTCCACCTTCTGTCTGGCATCATAAGCCTCTCGGGGTTTATAGTACAAATGTTCCATCATTCTTCGTGCAACAATTGCAGCTTCAACAAGTTTTTAGTTGTAAAATTGTTCCATCATTCTTCGTGCAACAATTTATATGCCCAACTTTCAAGTCTCGCTGATTTCAGACCAATACAAAATTCAAAAGCGACCCATGCATACAAATCAGGCAAGTTTGCCCGCCAGATCCGTACCTCTCCATCACAGTTTATTCCCTTACTAATATCCTTTCCTACGGAATCATCTAATACAATCTTTAAATTCTCTTCAAGGATATCGACTATGTCAAGCATGTTTTGCATGCATTTTTTCCACACAGTGACTGGAACATGTCCACGAGGAACCACCTTAAGCTGAGTCCATACAATATAGACAAGGATGTCAACCTTTTGGGCTGGTATTTTTGCAAACTCTACCAACAACGTGAGTTGTTCTATCTCCTCAAGCCTTGCTATTCCTTTCCGAACCCTAGTAGCTATAAAAATATTGTTAATCATATCAAATGTAACAATCTTACTAGGATCCTCAAAATATCCTCTGATCTTATCCATCTCCTTCGTCCAACTATCCCCTTGTGGCTTCTCGTATTTTATCCCATCATCCTCATCCGTTTCCCAATCCGAATCGAATTCCCGATCCACATTCCGAATCACTACTTCATCATTAGTCACTTCATCATCAGTCACTTCATCCTCCTCTTCGATCGAATTTGTTTCATCGTCGCTAGAAAACGGAATATCCTTTTTCTCACTTGCTGTCATCGTATACATGATTACAACAATATATCAAACAATACTAAAAGCTATTTTTTACTTCTTGTAGGTAGGGTTCGGAAGCAGTGGAATTTAATGACCAAATCTGAAAATAGGGTAAAGAAAAGGGAATAATAATATAATATAACTAGTTTGAGGGTTTAACGAGCAACATCCTTTTATAACCCAATCTCAATCACTATAATCGGTTTCAGCCCGACTCTTCGATACATAGTACAAAATATCCCCAAATATATGGGGATATCTATCCAGATTCAGATAAAGATATATAAATATCATGATATGTTTAGAGATATATACGACTATAAATATCAGTGATATTTTGACAATATTTACGATATTTTGTGATATTTGGAGATATTTGGAGATATTTGGCGATACTTTGTGTATATAACAATTTTATTTAATATTTACCATTATATTTCAAATAAATATAAATAATGTATCATGATATATCAATAAATATCCACAATATCCACGATATTTGTCGATATTTTGAATATATCCACGATATTTGCATGTGAAACAATGTCAAATATTCCCAAAGAGGAGGAATATCCACGATACATATCCAGAAATTGAATATCGATAAATACCTATATTATGATATTTTGTACTATGTTTCGATATGTTTTGCAGATGTAATTTACTAAAACTGGGAATAAAATAGAGGAATAGACGCAATTGCCATTCAAATTTGTTTCCAACTCAATTGTGTACCATACTATACTAGGAGTTAAAAAAAAACCGTTGACCCATCATCGAGTAGGGTACCCGGTCTTCACCCGCTACCCAAACCCACACCGACCCGAAAACAGACCCGTCCTGCCCCGCCACCATTTTTATGCGGTCGGGCTATGGGTGTAGGTTCAATGCTCAAACCCGACCCGTCAAGCCACCCGACCCATACCATGTCAAAAGCCGTTGACCCAACCCCGTTGACCCGCACAATTTCAAGACTCTAACTCTAATATTTTTGTATTTTGTTTATATATTTTTTTTAACTTTTGTAGGAATTTGAGATATATGAATACAAACTTATGAGTTCAACATCAATTTTACATATTCAAGTTTGAACATTGGGCAAATATCAAAAGTTCAAATTCGACTTTCGAATTTTGGAGAAAATGAATCATTCATCCTTGTATTAATTTTGAATTCTTTTAGTTTATATTTTATTGTTTTGTACCATAGATCCTCGTTTCCATCTTCATTTTATCATGTTATGGAAAATAATCAATTTACAAATGGTAAATCACGAGAAAAATGTTTTAAATTTACAGATATGATTTTGGGTTCAAGTTCAAGTTTTTTTTTATTTTTGTTTATTTTTTATTGATTGATTCTATTTTTTTCTCTATATTGTGAATTGGAAATATATTACTTGCAGAATTAGAAAGTTTTTTTTTGGGTGAAATTGTGTTAAAATGATAATTTCCACCCGACCTGGATGACCCGCCCAAAACCCGCCCCGTAAGCTGACCCAACAGGCCGGGTGATGGTACTAAAACATGACACTTCAACTCACCCCGCCCCGTCGGGACCACTGGATTTGTATCATCTAGACCCGCCCCGACTTGACCCATCACTATTTGACCCGCGGTTGACCCGCCCCGCCCGGTATTACACCCTTATACCATACTACCATCCCACAATTCCTTTCTTGCACATCACGTAATATGTATGGGTTCACCGTGGTATTGACACCCCATAAAATAGGACTAGCACCCCTTTCCCTAAATCTATAGTACTGGCACCCCTCCATTTAATAAGACATTTTCCGTCCACCCCACCCCACTTTTTGGAATTGACCCCAACACAAAACAAAAAAGAAAGAATTGGCGGCTACTTCTTCTTCAAAATAGAAAACATTGGCGTTTTCTCCCGCTCCTCTGAATTTGCACCTTTCATCTTCTTTTTCAATTTCAATTCGGACATTTCGGTATTCATCTACTCCTCTTGTCATTCATTCAATTTCTTATTCAATTTTGACTTTTATTCTTCGCAATTTGTTATGTAAATTAAGTTGGGTAATTGTTCTTATGATTTCTTATAAATTAAATCGGATAAATTTGAAAAAACTAACTTGTATATTTGAAAAAACTTTAATAGTTTATTTTTAGTTTACAGTTCAGTTACAAATTTACAGTATCGCCAGTTTCATAAAAATTTCTATTAATTGTTACTCTGCAATGGGAATTTTTAGAGTTTTAGTTTTTAGCTATTCTTGGTTTAATGTTGATTTAACTGATTGTAAAGTGCATTGTTGTTTTTGATTAAATGCGTAAAAGAACTTCAAGCGATTGCGTAGATGAATTTGTTGATTATTTTGGATTGAAATGAAGTTGGTTTTGGTTGTATGAAATATAAGTTGGATAAAGTGCGCTAGATATTTGATGAAATGCCTAAAATGAAGTTTTTTTTTGTAATTTTTTTTAGTTTGGTTTTATTGAAACTAAATGGATGTTGCATTTTTTGCTAAATATATATCAAATGTTTGATTTTTTTTATTCCATTTTAAATAATTGCGATGATGTTGTTTATACTGCTTATCATTTCAAATTTCTTAAAGAATAAACTATGATTAATTGTATGATTTTTGTAGTGATGCCTCCTAAAACTAGAGGTGCAAAGGCTTCCTAAGTGCAACCTAGTGCTGCAAAGTTGTCAAGAGCTGACAAGCAACCTCAAACTGCTTCTTTCCGTAAAAACCACAATCAAAGAAAGTTGGGTAAGAATGTTATTGAAGAAGAAATTCCAAGTGTTTTTGTTTCTGTGGAAGAAAATTTGGAAGAAAGCAATTCCATAAACTGTCAAGAAGGGGCTTAAGAATACTCTGACAAAGCTTTTATACTTTCATTGAAAAAGAAGAAGGAAAAAGCCAAGAGTCCCGATGTAAGAGAAGAATATCCCAAAGAGGGTCCATTACCTGGAGGCCCAACGACAAATGGTAGAGATTCTGTTTTGAGGTGGTATTATGAGCATGTATCTTTCTTTGTTTGGTTGGGAAAGGTGTGTTACTTATGCAATAACGTATTTATTTTATTATATATAACTCATTTGTGTTCATTGTAATGAGAAAATATGTGTTTTGTAGGAGCGCGGAGTATTGAAAACTCACCAACATGCAATGAAGATGTTGGCATGGGTTGTGGAGGGAAAATGCACAACATTTTGGCAAAAGGTTAAAGATTCAGGCCTTTCCCCCTTTGTTGCACACCCTTAGGTATGTTAACAAAGTCGTTCTTTGTGCTTTCATCGAGGGGTGGCATTGGATGATATTAAACAACTTACTGGGCTTCCGATTAGGGATGAAGCGTTGGTTGGGAAGTCAATATTAAAAAGGTAGATGTTAAACAATTACTAGTGCAAGGGTTATCTCCAGCTATAACATAAGCCGAGATAGATGAAGAGTTAGACGATTGTGGTAGTGCTGGTAAGGTTGTGTCTTTGGGTTGGTTTCGTTCTAAGTTGGCAGGAAAGGAAAACAGTAAAGATAGCGAAATAATTGATAATTGTGTGAGGGGTTATTTATTATATTTGCTTGGATGTGTACTCTTCCCAAATAAGTCCGGTGATAAAATATATGTGGCATACATAAAGTTTTTGTTGAATTTGGAAAAAGTGAAAGATTTTGCTTGGGGTATGTCTGGCGGAGCGTATTTGTACAAGCAACTAAGCCTTGCTTCTCAGCACGACGTAAGACAATTTTGTGGTTTTGTAGCTTTGGTTGAGGTATGTGTTAAAATGTTTTCTATTTTTATTTTTTTGGTATTTTGTAGCATTGGTTGTGGTATGACTTAAATATTTTCAGGCATGGGTATATGAGCATTTTCCTTGCTTCCGGCTACCCTTATAATTCTGAATATACTATAGACATGCCACGCATGAAAAGGTGGCTCGTTGGGACCAGTACAGGTGATATCATGACAAGGTTGGTTTCAGTTCGAGAGGAGCTTGATGAGGTGGAAGCAAGAGATGTAAGATTTAAATTCCATATATATTAAAAATCATGTTAGATTGTATAGTTGTGCCTTTTTAAATATGAATTGTGATTTTCTTTTGTAGGTAACTTGGGATCCTTATAGAGACGTGCGGGCATCTTTTTCTTTTGATGAGGTTTCGTTCTTCAGTGGATGCCTTTGTTGTCTTGATGATTTGGCTGCTTATCATCCAGATCGGGTATTACACCAATTTGGTAGGGTTCAAGGTATTCCACTCGAGCCGCTTATACTGGAAATTGACATGAGTACTCCTCATAATTACAAAATCATTTACCCAAACATTCAGGGGCATCAGTGGTCACAGTGGTTTAACCATGTGTTAAACGAGACAATGCGTGGAACGACTGTTGTTGATTCTTCAGACTGCGATCCCAAATATATCAAGTGGTATTATAGTGCCACCCTCGTGTTCAAGATATGTGTCTAAGTTAGGTACTTGATTAGATAAAAGTTTCTTGAGACTAAATCTAGATATGTGTCTGAATTCATAGGATTTGGATTTGACTGATTTGGAGTTATATTCAATTTTATATGAATTGTTTCCCAAGACTGCGCATACCATAAACTGTTTTTCTGATGTTACTGGAATTTGATCATGTCATGTCATTTTTATTTTTATTTTTGCACGTTACATTATAACACTCGATTGTGTTTGCAGCTAGTGGACTTTCAATATCTATATGCTAAACCCTTTGATCATCAGTGTGGTCTTTTAAATTTGAATTTAAAGAAAGTTTCATGTCTTTTTTTTTGAAGTTGGCTTACAAACAACTTTTACCTTTTTGTGTTTTGAGAAATATATGTTTGCCCTAGACTTTTAGTTTGTTTTTTTTTATTATCGATCATGTCTTCAGATTTTTGTCGTGACTTTTAGTTCCTATTTTTGTCGTGTTTTTTTTTTTTTTTTTTTTTTTTTTTTTTTTTTTTTTTTTTTTTTTTTTCTAAAGTATATGAATTGATGAAATTGCAGATTTCTCGTATATCAAAAGCAAAGAACATTTTTAAGACTGTGATGGATGGGGGAAGTGCTATTGCGCAAATAACCGAAGCATACCAAATACTTTCGATTGATGATTCTTCTGCGTCTTCTACATCCAAAGATCCCTTCTGCATCTTTTGCATCCAAAGATTCAGTTCATGATTCTTTTGCGACTTCTGCATCGACAAATTCGGTTGGTGGTCCTGAGAATGAAGGTTGCGTTGTGGTTGTTTCGAATGATGGCGGTCCTGTGAATGTGAAGAAAAGAAAGACTATAGGTCTAGGTCCAACTCAAGGTCGAGTGCAAGGTCGAAGTCGAGGTAGTAGAAAGAAATAGTTCTGATGAGTGTTGGAATATATAATGGTGTACAAAACTTGGGCTCTTCAAATATTTGTGAAACTTGTTTTCACGTATGACATGTTTTATGATTTAATGTTAAAAATATAGACGAAACTCTGCTAAAATTTGTTATTGATATGAAAAGTGTTGAAATATTGTCCAGTTCCTTTTAAAGTGTTTGAAGCGTAAATACGTACCAAACTTGAAAAATTCTAATCCGCCATGAAAAATTCTAATCTAAACTCTCAACTGAATAAACCAAGTAAAAAATGAGCTACGGCAAATGAAGCCAATTCATTGTATCCTTGCTGCAAATGAAGTGGTTGCGCTACACGAACCCAACGCCCAACTACATTGCCTTCATACACATAAGGCATGTTAGCATGCACAACATCAATTACCTAGTGAATGTCAAGAGCATGTAACAAATGACATGCAGGGACATTTGGAAACAGTTTCTTTAGAAATGCCAACAACAAATCTACATAACTAGTTCAGCCTAATTGAAAAATATGCACAGCGTAACAGCGTATGCATTGATGCAAGATTTTACATAGAAGGCTAGTTCCCTCTGCCATCAATGGAGCATACTTGCTAGTAGAGTGAACAGAGCTGCCTCAGCTTAAACTCAAACCTTGTGGCATTCCAGAGAGGGTTCGATCATTTTCAAGTAAAAAGTGAGCTACGATAGTTGATTGTCGTCCATGTGGTCTTTTGGCGGCACCCTTGTGCTGTGGAGTTGTTCTGCTGGCGGCACCTTTATGCCGTGGCATTCCAGCAAGGGTTCAATCATTTTCAAGTAAAAAGTTAGCTACGACAGTTGCTTGCCATCTTTTGGCGGCACCCTTATGCTGTGGGTTTGTTCTGCTGGCGGCACCTGGCTGCCGAGGCATTCCAGTAGGAAAATAGACACCCACGGTACCCTTGTGCCGGGAAAGTCAGTCTTCCACGTTTCTGAGTTGCCGTGAGATTCAATCTTCCACGGTGGATACCTGTTGTCAATTAATCTATCTCACGGTGGGTGCCTGTCGTGAGTGCCTATTTTGATACATTTTAAAGTGTTACTTTTTTATACTCTTAAACTTAACAAGGTAGATATATACAAATGTTTTCCTTCAAATTTCATAGTTAATAAACAAAGTAAAGATCATTAACATTTGAATATATTCATAAACACAGTCTCTTTTGCATTTAACATTTGAATCCATAAACATGCGTGCAGTCTTAAAATCGAGTATCACTTGGTCATTTGGTCATTTATATTGTTCCATTTCGATAATTCCTATGTGGTTTGCTTGGTACAATTCAATCTTAACGAGGTGAAAGGCATTAAATCTATGACATTTGCAAACACATGCACACTATATTTTTTGATACTCTTAAACTTAACAACGTAAAGATATGTAAGTGTTTTCCTTAGAATTCAACATTTAATAAATAAAGTAAAGATGATTAACAATTGATATTCACTTTTTCATTACATTCTCGTCATTCCAAAAAATTACAAGTAACCACCATTTACACAAAATTATAAGTAACCACCATTTACAAAAAATTACAAGTAACCACCATTCAAAAAAAGTTACAAGTAAACATCATTTTACAAAAGTTTAGCCTTACATTCACTGAAAAACTACATCAAATCATCATCATCATCATCAACGTTAGATAGGATAATTGGATAGGGTTCAACTCCAGCATCTGTCAGAAGTTGAAGGTTCCTAAAAGCCTCCGTGTATGCATCGACTCTAGGTAATGCCCAATCTCTCCATTCACCACCTCCTTGAAAAACAAAATCTTTCCATGAAGTCATAGGTCTAGGGAATAGACAATTCTGGTAGAGTTTTACATTGACATAATGGTTATTGTCTTTGTTGCACAAAACACCAATTATTTTAGGATTACTTGGAGGACTTGAGTGCAATGGAAGAAAAGAATGTATGCCACTAGGGGGGGATAAAAAAAAACCACATTATACTTACTAGCAATTAAATAACCGATTTCGGGCATCAACATATATTTTGAGGAATAACATGAGATTTTATACCAATCGATGATTGTGCAAAGTTTTGAGGCTCCATCATCGTGCCACATTTTATCATATAAATCGTGCCTCCATGTGTCAATCTCTTCAACCAAGTCTTGCCTCACTTGTATCCACCCCATCTCCTTATCAAATCCCATACCAACTGCAACTGCCCGAAAACCACAGTTTCCATCACCGCTCACATTTTCAAAATCTTTTACATATTGGCGAAAAGATTCATGCACAAGCGGAAGATATTTTTCTTTCGTATTTATCGGAGCAACATGATTTTTTGGAGCTTTTTTCAGAGCAATAACATTTTTCGGAGCAACAACATTTTGTGAAGCCTTCTTCGGAGATTCCTTAGGAGCTTTCTGCATTTAAGATATTTTTTGTTTCTTCGGAGCATGTTGCACAGAAGCAACTGATTCATTGGTTGGTACTATAAGAGGTAGCGATCTCTCCCAAGCCGAAGGATTTTTTTTTTCGAGTCTTCATCTTTACTTTCATTTTTCATTGACCCTTTAGTTTTTTTTCCAAGACTACCAACCGCTCTTCCCTTGGTTTCACTTTTGTTTGAGGAGGGATCAACCAAGTATTTTGCGGACAACTTATTTCCCTTGATCTTTGCAACAATTTTTTTTTTTTTTTCTGATCCGCAGAAGAATTTTGGTAATGGTCAACAAACAAAGCAAATTCATCTTGGTAGTCTAGCTCACCTCGATCAATTGGGTTAGGTAATGTACTTAGCTTCTTCCAAAATGGGTGAATCAGGTTCATAGTAAGCTTTCCCCCTTTCTTAATAAGACCATTCAATGAATGGGCACATGGTAACCCATGTGTGAGACGGAGAACACAACCACACTTTTTTGCAGAACTTCCTACATTTTCACATCTTTCTCTCTCTTCAAGCAATAGATCCATCGCTTTCCTTGACACAAAGCCTTGAATTTCACCAAACAAAGCAATCCTATGTGCATGCCTAATGTTGTTCAAGCTTTACTCAAACGAAGCTCTAATTTAGATAACTTGAGCAGGGACATTAGGATGTATCAATTCCCACATGTCAAGGAATGTATAATTTTTTCTTCCATTTAAGCTTCTGTTTAGTGAAGCATGTGCATCTTCAGCTTGGTTCGTGGTCTTCTCACCAAAGTTCACGCAACGATCTGACCAAGCATCAACAAATTTTTCTCTGCAAGACATCTATGTGTTTTGAAGATAATCAATCAAATCTGGAAACTCCTTGAACTTCTCAACAATATAATTTCATTGCCACTCCACCTCCACATCAGTTGTAGAACTTACCAAACGATCCCACAAACTAGAAATTTTTTGGCACGATTCCACATTAGGAAGCTCTTTTCTCACCCTATGTGCAACATTCATATTTATGTGAAATCGGCGCAACAATTTAGTAACTTGAGGGAAGACAACTTCCAAAGCTTTCATCAAAGCAGCATCAACTTCAGTCAGCATTACCAAAGGTGTCAAGCCATCCAACATTAACTTAAATTTCTCTAGTGCCCAACTAAAGCCATTTGTAGTTTCTCTCTGCATTAGACAATAAAATTTTGAAAAAGTCTTGTAAGTAGGGGTGACACCTACAATCTCGAATAATGGATAGTCATGCATATTCGTCTTGTAGGTGGCATCCATGATGAAGACATATGTGAAACACTTGAACAAAGATATGCTATCTGGATGCGCCCAACCCAAATCCCTAACCTCATCTGTACTGTCTCCACATCTAACATGGTGAATATACCTTTCCTGAGAAATCAAATGTAAAAGTTGTTGCATTTCTGTTATACTTACCATGACTTCTACTTTATTTTTCTTGCGAAAGTTGTATAGAGTTTGTACGGTCGATGTATTATCTGGAAATCTTTCCTTAAGGTTCTTAACAGTATTCTTGGGTCTCATCCCTGCTTTCATCAAATCAGCAACTAAAGCTTTCTCTTCAACTCTTAATCTATTGGCATATGAGTTGCCCTCTAGCTGTACAACAACAGAATGATTGTGACGACCAAAAACCACCTCAATTTTCCAACAATCTTTTGAATAAGGAACAAAAACTCCTCTTATTTTGAATCGACTACCACACTTTCTCGCTCCCGCGTTTCTCTTCCTCTTGCTTGAAGTGATTTCCTTTACCATTTTTTTTTTCACATGCACTCGATACTCACTAGAGTGCTGACATTCCAAAAAGAATCTTGGAGTCCTTCCACTGGTATTTAGATCTGACCTCCCAGTGACAATAATCATGCCCAAACCTCTCCCCACTTGTTGGACCCAATTCACCATTTCATTATGAGATGGGAACACCTAAATTAGCCAGACAAAATCACATGAAATAATATCATTAACTCAGATAAAACAAGCATTTCTTTGATTAATAAACTGAAATTTTATGGCTTACCACATCTGTAACAAATGAATCGCTAAAATCACAAACTTTTATATATATCCCACTTTTTTCTTAACTGTGCTCTTTGAGAGACTCCTTAAAAATAGGCATTTATTAAAATTCGAAACTTCCACAGCACGGCTCCTAAAAGGACCATAAATAAAGACCAACTCTAAAACAACCCACAACTTCGCCTACAAAATGAATTAAAACCTAATATTTTATGGATATGATCTACTAACCACAAATAATATCTCTACAAAAATTCAATTTGTTTGACAATTTTTAACATTGATAAAAAATGATTGCAAAAACTAGACATTTATGGACAGTTAGATATTTTTTTCAAAAGTGGACAACAATTTTTATCTAAGTTAGATAGAGGATATCAAACGAGTTGAACTTTTGTAGAGATGTTTTTTAGTGTTAGTAGACCATATCCACAAAACATTAGGTTTTAAATCATTTTGTAGGTGAAGTTGTGGGCTATTTTAGATTTGGTCCTTATTTAAGGTCATTTTAGGAGCCAGGCTATATATATATATATAGCCTGGCAAGAGTGACATCCCTTACGTGACTTCCTACCGTGACATACTATTATTTGTGTCCTTAAAGCCCAGCCCACGAACTCAACAAAACACAAAACAGAAATTGGTGAACAAATACCTTCGTGAAACAGTGTCCGAAACCAACTAAGTTGAAAAACACTCCAAACTCCGAAAACTCCAAATTGAAAAACCCACTCCGGTATTCAAGGTCATCGCAAGCTTTAACCCCAGGTTAGTTACTTCCCTTGTTGCCCATTGCATTATTTGTTACTTGTTATTTTTATGTTATTTTAACATTAAACATTTACATTAAACATTTTAACCAGTGAGGTATGGTGATTACTTGTTATCCTCCTCACATATTACTTAAAATCAAATGCCCATTCCACTATGCCCATTGCAATAATCAAATAACCATTGCATTACCCAAGATTTCAGTTCACTATTCAGCTAACTATTCTCCATATTTCATTCAACATTGATCAACTACTTGCATACTGTCTATAACTAGTTATTATCTGTAACTAGTTATTATCTAGTTATTATATGTAACTTTCATGTGGAATTGAAAAGTACTTGATCATTTTTCCCAATTTTCCCAAATTGTAATTAGAATGATTAATCCTTTGACCAACTAAGTTGATTACCAATTTCTGATAGAGTCACAAGTTCCAGTGACTTAATGTGAGGAAGACGATTGCATGAAAAGGAAATCAGTCTTTGCTTGTTCGGGTATGGGGATTCTAGAGGGTCCTGTATAGACCATGAAAGTGTATATGAGTACATAGCTCATGGTTGTGCTGTTATTCAATGTTATGTATATTGAGGTCATAGCTCTGTTCTTGTAGCTCTATACTAGACTTTTTATATACACCCCGTATTAGTGTTTAACTGCCAATGTCTGGTTTAGAATTTTACAGTAACTGTTTTTTAAACTTTTTGTAGTATTTCTACATCCATGAATAAGAGCAAGTGTCCATTATGTGGAAGCTTTGTATTAGATAGAATTTCAAGAGCCGCGTTGAATCCATGGCGGTGTTTCTTCATTTGCGCAAGAAATACAGATCATTTACCAGTAGAACATAGATGTACATATTTTATATGGGAGAAGAATGAGATAAATTATGGAAGTTGTTCGTCTGCCCCAGCTCTAACTCCATCCACAAATTCTTTTGTGCCAGCTCGAACTGAAAGTGAAGTTTCCATTTGCGCAAGGAAGATAAAGACTGATTCATTTATTCACTGGATCGGCATGCTCATTTTGAGGTTGTTGTTGGTGTGTATGCTTTTAGTGGTTATCTGTATTATCAAATACCTAATTAAGGTGATATGGTGCTTTTGATGGTTTTGAAGAGGATGGTATAACTACTCGGTTATCTGTTAAGAATCTGTTGAATCTGCTATCTGTTGAATTTTTTCGGTTATCTGTTAAGAATCTATTATGAATCTATTGAATTTTTTCAGTTATCTGTTATGAATCTGTTGAGTGTGTGTTGAATGTGTGTTATGAAATTTGCTTGGTTCAATTTGCTTGGTACAGGAAAGAAGAGTACTGATTCGGTCTCTTTGCAAACCTTGTGAATGTAGACCGAACATGATACTTGACACTTGTAGCTGGAAAGCTAAAATAGAAATAGAAATACTTGACACTAGTGTGAGTGAAACTCTAGTTGTTTAGTTAACCCCTATTGTAGCTGGAAAGCTAAAATAGAAAGAGTACTACGACACGCTCTGACATGATTTTCCAACTGTTAATTCAAATGACACAATGCAAAATACAATACAAAATAACGATGTGTCCTATGTTAATTCAAACGATGTACATAATCATGAACTAGATTACAATATAGGACAAATCGGACTTTCGAATCAACACGATCGTAATGTGTTGCCATTGCAAACAACATCTTCAAACCCAAATAATGCAAACTTAATATACAAAAAAAAAAGTATCATGTGAAAGGAAACATGAAAATGAATATACTGAAAGCAAGTTCAAGAACAGATTATAAGGCATCAACAGTCACTTGGTTTTTTTTGTTTTTAAAGTTTTATAAGAATGCACACTGCCAAGAACAAACAGCGTGAGTCGCACCAGCAGCAGACATGAGAACTTCACATCTGTTGTCCAGGGCCGGCTCTGAGTTTCTTGGGGCCCAAGGCGAGCACAAAATATAGGGCCTGTTCAATTACAAAACCTTTAATTTGGTTTTCGGTGTAAACTTGTAATATCATCAGCATTCAGCAAGCACCTTGGCTTCAGTGGGTTAGAACTTTGCATTTTTTTCATTCCAACGTATGCATTCCTCTTCATTTTTAAGAATTGAATGAGCGATGATTTAGTTTTTGGGCTTGGACCATGTAGATTGTTGGGCTTATAATCTAATACATGAATAGATGATTCAATTATTGGGCTTGGACCATGTAAGTATTGGCTTGGGCTGGCTTGGAGGTATGTAACATACAAGTGTTTATTGTTTATCTAGGGGCCTTTTTTCTTGACCTAACTGTGGGGGCCCTAGGCGGCTGCCTAGATGGCCTTGCCCCAGAGCCGGCCCTGCTGTTGTCCATGTTCCTTGCACGCTAGGGTGTTTTGTGACATGTCGTGTTTTCAGCTTCAAAACCTTCCTTCCTAGTGCATTAAGTTGTAACAACAACTAATGCTTATCACTACTTTAATCTCTTCATAGTCCAAAAATGTCCTGAGCTAATAACAGAAACCAACATTTTAGACTTTAAAGTGCACTAGTATACATATGTCAAATAACGGAATAACCAACAAACACCAATACAAATGTCCTCACATCTTGCAGTCCTTCACTCAAATCCTTTTTAATCTCATCTCTTTGTTCACCAATATCTTCATGTGTTATACTATTACTTAACGCTTTCAATGCGTCACTTGAGAGAACTTGGAAAGAAACTGTCTGGGGTAAATTCAATTCCTTGGTTCCTGTTCTGATAAGCCAAAGGATCAGAAATCACTATATGAAGAATGCATAAAAGGAAGTTTCTAAAGCTCATGAAAGGAAGTCCAAGGTATATGCGCACCTCTGCACGGTTTGCTCATAGGGCAGACCACATACAGATAAAACAGGGATGTCCTTGTTTGTTCATAAACTAAGATATAAGGTTATATTGATTTCTGCATATACCTTGGATTTCCTTAGTACAAATAACATCTCACTATATTTTATGACATACTGAGATTTATGCATTTTAGCTGCATAGTGCTTCATAATTCATGCTGCTCATGCACTAGTAACTGTACTATGATGAGAAGAAGCATCTATTCCAACCACAGATAACTGGTACTGGAAGGTTAATACTTGCACAAGATAACCCTAACAACATCAATTAGACAGTACAGGTGCTTTATATCACAAAAAGTGGACGATGGAAACTAAGGAAAAAAAACATGCCTCTAATACTTCCATACTTCTAAGATTACATCAAGAAAGTCATACAATAGTGGAAAGTATTGACAACACCAAAAATACTTACATTTCACAGATTACTTGTTATTTTTCTTGGGACAATTTCTCGAGTCATGCTTAGCAATCTTTCCACAGGATCTACACATTCTTCCTGGATTGTTTAGGGCTATCTCCCTAGGAGATTGAAATCTCTCCTCGTTCTTCTTCCCCCTCCCTTTTGTTTGAGAAATGTTGGGATTCAAAATCAATATCTGAAATAAAGATTTGAAAATCGAAATAAAAAAAACTATTTATATCAAATTAAACATTAAAATCAAATAACCTGTGAGGTATTAACCGAAGGAATTGAAGGCTCTACAACTGGAGGCTCTTCATTATATGCATCTCCTTCGCAAGAAGTTTCATTAAACTTTGAAACTCCAATAGCCATTTCTCCAATCTTTTCTATAAAATATGAATAACCCTCAACAGTATGCGATGCAATGTAAGCCAGTTGAGAAGCAACCTTGATACAATGAGCCACTCTCAAAGGTTCATGGTTTTCATGGCCGGCCACTAATCCAGTATCAAACTCCGCTCTATACGTGTTTGCCTTTTGCATCCACCGCTTCAAAAGAAAATGCCTTGGAATCTCTTCAATCTCATAACGCATAAAAACCTTTAACATATGACCAGAAAGCAACCCCATAAACTAAAAGTACTTGCAGTCGCAGTCTCCCTCTAAGGTTCCTTTATCGAAACTCACTCTCCAAACAGACTTCTTCAACGGGTCTCTCCATTTCACCATGTAGCTTTCGGTTCCATACCTGTTAATCTGTTCCCCATCAATTTTGTACTCCATCTTTGCCTTCTAGAATTTCTCCTTAAATTTATTGAATACCCTAATCGTATAGACCTTCACAACATGCATAAGGAGGAAAGCATCTTCAGCCACAATTCGTGAACTATGTTCGGTGCGGTAATCAGAATCTCTTTCATTCCTAGTAATTGAAGCCAGAGACTTCTCATTACCATGTACAAACTGCATCAGCGTAGTTCTCAAATTGACAAATTGGTCATAATGAGAATTCATTGATTCACTTCTCTCAGTCGTATGCATACCAGCAAAAAAGGTGTCACTGAGGCAACAAGGAACCCATTTCTCCCGCATATTATATATTTCTGTCAGCCAATGATTTTCAGACAACTTGTTCTTCTCTATGATTGTACACCATCTTCTTTCAAAATCAGTAATCCTATACGAAAAAGAAATAGTGTTCTTCAGGTCAGTTACCAATGTCTCAATTTTAGTAAAGGACAGCTTCTCTTGGAATTTCTGCATAACATGCCAAAGACAGTAACGATGACGAGTATCAGGAAACACTTTAGCAATGGCTGCAGTCATCGCTCTATCCTGGTCAGTGATAATTGCAGTTGGCGCACGACCACCCATGGCTGCAAGCCAAGCCTTAAACAGCCATATGAATGTATCTTCTGTCTCATCAAGCAACAGCGAGTAACCAAACTGAACCGACTGCAAATGATGGTTGACTCTAGTAAAGGGGGCAAAAGGCATAGAGTATGCATTGGTACGATATGTGGTATCAAAAGAAACAACATCCCCAAAGTATTCATACTAGACTCGAGACCTCCCATCAACCCAGAAAAAGTTTAGTGCAGTCCCATTTTGATCTAGATCAATGGCATAGTAGAACTGGGGATCCTCCGCACTCCTCTGTATAAAATAGTTTAGCACGACTGTTGCATCACCTTCTTTAGGAATCTTTCTAGACCAACCATAATGATGGTTCCAACAATCCTTCTTTGTAAACCCAACTTCCTCCCCATGAAAAACAGATGCCACTTTCCCAACAGGTAAACTGTTATCACTGAAAATCTCAGTCAAGCTCTTTGCTACTTCAGGCATATTTTTGTTAATTTTCATGCAAATTCTCTTCGCTGGAGTCACGCAACCGTGGCTATGTTCATTATGAGCAATGCTGACATTGTATATCTCTTCATGTGGTCTTTTCTTAACATGCATTTTAGCTTCGCAACTGCACTGGATAGTCGATGTATTTCTTACTCTCACTGAATCTCTCTTGTTAGGGGCCTCTTCACGTGCGCAAACAAATAAACAATTAGTAACCACATTCACATCAGTTCCCCTCTTCTCCATTGTCCGAACACGAGTCTCAAATCCCTCTTGTTGACCATACTCTCTGTAGTAAGTCTTTGCCTCGTCAACACTTCTAAAAGTCATACCTACATACGGAGCAATTAATATCGGCGTGCTTTGAACTAGAGATTTAGTAGACGAAGAACCAACTACATCTTCTTTGATTTCTATCGGATTCATATCGGCATCGCAATGAACACCAGCCATTATATCAAGACTATATGAACCTGCAAGACAAATTCATTCACAAAGGTTAATCACCTTTGACATGATGAAAAACGACTTCAAACTCTAACTAACAACCAGTTTATATAATCAGCAATTTCTTTGTTTATACAATAATTAAAGTATGAATAACTTGGTGAAATCCGTGTCAGAGATTTCATGTAGAACTTTTACAGTAATCTGTGATTTTTTGGTGTAGCAATGGGCAATGGTGTGGGCAATGGTGTTTGCATTACTTGTTATTTTTCTAGTTACATGAAATCATGGGTAATACAATGGTTATTTGATTATTGCAATGGGCATAGTGGAATGGGCATTTGATTTTAAGTAATTTGTGAGGAGGGTAACAAGTAATCACCATACCTCACGGGTTAAAATGTTTAATGTTAAAATAACAGAAAAATAACAAGTAACAAATAATGCAATGGGCAACAAGGGAAGTAACAAACCAGGGGTTAAAGCTTGCGATGACCTTGAATGCCAGAGTGGGTTTTTCAATTTGGAGTTTTCGGAGTTTGGAGTGTTTTTCAACTTAGTTGGTTTCGGACACTGTTTCATGAAGGTATTTGTTCACCAATTTCTGTTTTGTGTTTTGTTGAGTTCGTGCGTGGGCTGGGCTTTAAGGACACAAACAGTAGTATGTCATGGTAGGATGTCACGTAAGGGATGTCACTCTATCCCCTCCGATATATATATATATCGTTAAAAAAATTCAACCAAGTCAATGTACCTATTGAGTTTAGAGTATTAATACTTACATTGTCAAGGAACTTACTCTATCTAATATAATCGTTAAATAAATTTACAATAATATCACGTTTTGCTCCGAAATGAGGTCAGAGAACTTTGACCAAAACAACATATTTAATTTAGAATACCCCAATTTCAAAACCAACATCATTAAAGTAACTCAAATTATAAGTAGAAAAATGTAGTGCAACTGTCACACTCTTCAAAGTCACAGTTTAACATACATACTAATGGCTAAGGACCTAGAAAGATACTCCATCAAATAAAATTGCGTGGATTGAATAAGCAACATACCTTAGATAAACTATGCATTGGAACCCATTTCACGTTCTCTAACCATTGTGAAGAAGAAGATCTGCAAAATGCAAGAGATTTGAGGTATTACTTTATCGAAGAAACAACATCCAGGTTAGCAGTCTTAAGAAATTGTCAAAAGAAAAAAAAAATCATATAACTATCTAATCCTATTAGTCATAAAGTACTTCTTGTGAAGTGTATTGGTTGTGGTGAGTGAAGTTTCTATCCTAAATCTTAAGTTGGGAGGAATGATTGATGAAAGAAAACAATCACTTTTTAGTTCTTCCTAATCATCTTTTTCATTCTAAATCTAATGAGTGTTGAAAGACTAATGTTGAAAGATTAAAAGCATTGAAAACATGAAGTTGTAGGATTAAAACATGAAGAATGAAGAAGAAATAGGTAATGACTTTATCACAAAGTTACACTCGTTGATGACTTCAATGAGTGCAACTTGTGTTCTTGGTATTGAATGACAAGAATGTAGAGACAAGTGCTTGGAATGAAAAGATTGAAAACACGTACAAGTATTGAAAACAAGATTGAATGTAATGAAATGAAAGATTGAAAACAAGAAAACAAGAAAACAAGATAGATTGAAATAAGTAAATAACAATACAAGAAAATAAAATGCAATAAAATAAATCTACCTAAGTAAGCATGATAAATTGATCTCAATTTTTGGGTTGTCATACCAAAAATTGGATAATGTTTTCTCTCCATACTTTTTGCTTTTATACTCCTACTTTTACAATGACTGATTTGCCCTCTCCCTCTACAATCAAGACACCTCACTATGTTGTTTTTTATGACTTTTCCTTTATGCTTTTTCTTTTGCTTTTTCTCTATCTTCTTTAGCAAGGTAGGTCTTGAGCAAGTCTTCTTTTGTGACAAGGCCATCCATCTCCAGTCTTCTGAGTAAAGGACATAACTTTCAGTCCTCTGGGTTTGAGTCTTTTGACCTTTGACCTTTGACTTTGATATTTGACTTTTTCAGTACTTTTTCATAGCAGCTTGAGTCTTTATAAGAAGCGTTAATAAAATTCCTTTTGGCGCTAAAATGTATATTTTATGATAAGTGGTCTAAAATGGACTGTAACCTGCCAAATGTAGTAAAAGCTACGAGTTTTCTGTTTATTATGCATAAGAAGGGCTGTAATGCAGTACTGTAAAGGTAATAAAATGAACATTTGGGAGTTGATCAACCACCCCCAAATAGCATTTTGCTTGTCCTCAAGCAAATATGAGATAGAAAACTATGATCACAATTGTGTGATTTATTATCCAAATCTCATTTTGCGGAGTGATTGCATTGACCATATGTAACAAGGCCTTAAACCACTAAGAATTCTCTAATAGACGAGCTTAAGCCTCATAAGAGTTTTCCAGAGAAGGTACTCACAAACTTCCTCTGTCTAGTACAAATGGTCTTGTCTCTTTATTTATTCTCAGAAGTCTATACATCTCATTAGCGGGGAATAAGGACAAGCTCCTTTGAACTTAGAATAAAATGCACAGTAATTAAATCATCTAAAGATAAGTGTGTAAACATGAGCAATGAAATCCAAAAGCAAAGTCGTTTCCAAAACTTTTGGAGAGCGTCCTTAAGGTGGGTTATCACAGGGATGTGTTAAAACACAAACTCTCTGATAGATTCACTAAAGTTTTGTTCTCTCAAATGTAGCGGGCATTTATATTCCTCACATACATTAATGACGTCCAAAGGAAACTAGGGTCGAATGATCACACTTGCCACTTACTATCACACCATCCGATTCCTAATCGAGCTAGAGGTCTTTTATTAGGAGTTACAGAGCTAGGGTGATGGTCTAGAAAGAAAAAAAAAAAAGGAAAACAAAATCTGATAAGTTGAGAAATTGGGTCTTCATGATACTTGTAACTAGAGATGAACCTTGTTTTGTTCTTTGCTTCCGAATTGTGATTCATTCTTTAGCCCTTTGACTTTCTGACTCCATATGATTTTGAATTTTTGGAGTTCTAACTTTTCTTTTATTTCTTTTTGTTTTTGTTCCTTTTAATATCGACTTATTTTGATTTTGAACTTTTGAGAGATTCGAGTTTTGGTTTTTGATGGGTCTTTCTTTTCTTTTCTTTCTTTCTTTTCGAAGCAACTAACTATTCAGTTTTTGTACAAGGTCATCTCTTTTCTTTTTCTGATACTCATCCAATTCTGAAGTCATCCACTGAGTAAACTTTTTATTGTGTGTTGTAACGGGTCAGGGATTGATGGCGAAGAATAAAAAGGCTTTTAGAAAATTTTGAAGGCTCAAAAGGGGTAACTAGAGGAAAAACTATCTTTTTAGGTTTTTAACGTTTATTTGGCTATATTGATCCAAAAAGGGCCTAAATTCTCTCCTAGGATATGACGTGGTGATCAAGCAAGTGGACGTGTGGTCTTTCTATCCAGACATCCTTTGTGTTATCAATCAATAATCATTCAGATGTGTCTTTTGGTTAGATTCTCACATCAGGATATGGAACTTAATTGTTCTAACCTTAGTCTCGGAAACTCACTGTTATATACAATCAAATGCTTATGCATGCCATTCATGAAAATATGCAGAAACTATTGTACATATATTAGTCTAAGTTCGAAGAGCGAATCCTTACTCTGTTGCTATAATGAGACTTCTAGACTATTTATTTATCATGAAAAAAGGAAACAAGATATTCAATACTAAACAGAAAAATATTTTTGGTATTTTTCGAAAATTTTGTTTAAGAAAAGAAGAAATATATTATTATTACTAATATAAGAAATGCTTAGTTTTTACAAAATGTTACTATACCACCCCCAAATAGAAATATATTTTGTCCTCAAAGTATGGAGAGATAAAGAAAGAGATTACCATAGAAATAAGAGCAAAAAAGGCAGTGCTCCTGTATTCTGTTATTCGTGATGCAAATATAGCACCCCCAAATAAGTTTGGAGCGTGGTTTGTTTGATATAGAACGAGAAATACATGAGTTATTTAACTAGGGAGTTAAGTAATTATTTTGTTATGAATTTTTTGGGTTTTTGTATTTTTGAAAACATATATATAATGCAAATGGAAATTTTGGCATGATCGTATTTGTATTACCTTCTACTCATATACCAAATTCTACATAAGAAATAATTAAAACAAGCATATATAATTAAAACTATACTATATGTTATACACGTAAGTGCTGAAAAGGAAAACAAAATAAAACAAAATAAAAATAAAACATCCAACTATACGGACACTAGGGAACTGCCTAGTCAGAATCTGTGCATGATATCTAACGTCGAGGCTGTCTCGAGCTACTCTCTCCTGGCTTTATGCGGACTCTCTGAGATCTGTACTTGATAAGAGCCCAAAACTGTAGTTTAAACCCTTTAATAGTATTTCTATTTAGCCAATTATGTTATTAATAATATAGGTTTATCACTAATTATGTGCTTTTGAGTATTTCAGGCTTTAGAGTTGAATAAATGTCAATTCATTACTAATTAGGCGCTAAAAGGAGCTAAAGTGATTGCTATAGAAGTTTCATGAAGAAAGCCCAAGTTTAATGGAGAAAAAGCCTTTAAAAAGCCCAAGTCAAAACTGTTAAGTGAAATTCAAACCAGATTAGAGAGCTGAAGAAAAGTCAACAGAACTTCAAAAGGCCATATCTTTGGACTCAGGCCTCGAATTTTAGCCCATTTTATATCAAAATGACCGGCTCAGAAAGCTCTTTCCAATGGTATAGTCTTTGACTCGATCAGAGTACCATAAGTTAGTGAAAATTACTACTATAGTAACACAACCAGAATTGGAAGTCTTTGATTCAACCAATTGGGTTATGGACTTGATTTATGGGTCCATAACCTAGCCTAAAAAACCCATGAACGATTTTGTATCATTATATAAGAGAATAAAAACCCTATTTTTTTTTTTTTTTTTTTTTTTTTTTTTTTTTTTTTTTTTAGTTTTAGTATAGTTTAAGTAATTAGGGTTTATAATTGTAGCCTCCATTAGAACCTTTTAATAAAAGCTTTAGTTTATTAAATTCAATTACTTTTTCTTTACATTATGTCTTCATTTTATTATTTTAGTTTAATTAATCCAATGATATTAGACTAATCCCCCTATTAGAGGGAGTGATTATGAAGCCTAATGAGGAATAGATTGCTTAATATAATTATTTAATTGTGTATGTATTTCAATGAGTTTAGTTTATTGTATGACTTCCAAAATAACCATATAGTAAATTAAACTAGGGATTGTTGTAATTAAGTCGAGAGATTTGGTTGTAATAATCCTACATGCTAGTAATAATGACTATAGAGATGTAGGTTGTTGCTAGGGATGATAAAGTTTGAGGCTTTAGGTTGGATCATTGTGTGAAAATCTAGAGATGATTTCTTTTCAGTGAATAATTCTATTCTTACTTGAAACTAATCATTAGGTGGATTGATTACTCTTCTCTATAACTTTCTCTTCCATCAAAACCCTATTTCTATTAGTTTAGTTAATTTAGATTTATTTGAATCCGTAATATAATTGTAGAATAGAAATCTCTCAACATAATATTACTCTCACCATTGTTTCTTTGTGATTTAAATTAGTTGAATTTCTTTTATGTCTTGGTAGTTTAGGAGTGGAACAAATCCGTACTCTTTATATTACTTCATTATTATTTGAGAGTAGGAATATTGATCTAAACACTTGTTTAGTTGATTGATTATTTGTGTTTACGCATAGATAGTTAGTTTACATAAATTAGTGATTATCTGTACTCAGGAATAATCGCTTCTCGTAACTCGTTAGTCGCTCGAAAGTGGTGCGTTCTGAAAAGCATCCCCGGTCCTCTCTCGAAGCGTTACTCGGCCCATGATGATGAGGACATCGCTGTGTAGGCGCATCGACTCTCTTACATGAATGCAATTGCATCCAACGGGCGCGTGAACTGAGAAATCACTCCAGGAGCGAAGTTGTAATGCCCGTATTTGTAATATGTATTTATTTATTAATTAATTTGTTTTATTTAAAATTTGTTGGATTGGATTTGAGATATGTGGGCCTGATTTCTGGGCCCGAGTCTGTGTTGGGCTTAGGTTTCAAACTCAGGTATATATATTCATATTTTTTTTTCCAGAGAATAGGATTTTTGGATAAAAATAAAATAAAATGGAGGCAGAGATAAAAACTTGCTTGCTAGAGAGTTGGAGCGCAACGATTCGGACTATGAGGGATTTGTGGAGCTTTTAATTAAAGTGAGTAGATATTTTATTGAATTTCTTTTATATAAAAATTCTCGTTATTTGTCAATTTTACTCTGCTAGAAAATGGTCTGTGCTGTGTTTTGATTCAGTCTTGATTTAGTTTTAGTATTGTATATTGGCACGTGAAAGAATGAAAGTTTTTATGAGATGTATTGAGATATTTCTAAATATTGTGGCTTAGTGCAATAATGTATTTGGCATGCACGTGATAAAGTGAAATGGTTATGAGATATAAATGTATGACACCTGAATAAATTACGTAACGAAAATCCTAGAACCTAGCTACCACAACTCATGTGATTTGGCCCTTGTGATGGGCGTATGTGATTTGATTGGCCCTTCTGGCGTTTCAGTGAATCTGAATGGCTCTTCTGGCATTTCAATAAATCTGAATAGCTCTTCTGGCATTTTAGTGAATCTGAATGGCCCTTCTGGCATTTCAGTAAATCTGAATGACACTTATGGCGTAGCCAAATAGTGGCTTGATTATTCCATTCTCAAAATTCGAACGAGACGCGCGATATTTTATGCCGAATAGTAGCAGTACTCACATAATGGCTTTTGTATGAGGGTTACCTGGTATGCGATATCCCGCTTAGGGTAGCTACGCACGGAGTGGTTCATTATGTGAGGGGAGGCATGTGGATGTACATGTTCGGCGTTGGGAAGCGATTGTGGTAGCCAGGGAAACTAGGTAAGACATAGAGACGACATGATTCTAGAGACACTTAAAGAAACTCTAAACAATAATTATGATGATATATCAAAGTATACGTTAAATATATAATAAATGATTGATTGTGGTTGTGAAATTGGTCATTGAGATTGTTCTTATTGGTTCAATGAGATGATTGGAATTATGTATATGATATGTGTGTTTTATTGTAATTTATGTTGCATTCACAAGGGTGTTGCCGAAGGGTGGGTTGGTTTGATTATTTATGCAAGTGTGACCCACTCTGTGATCAAGCCTACACCAGTGTAGGTATAGAGTAAGTTTTGGTATTGTTATTTTATTATTAGATAAAGTTGATCTAGTACGGTTTGAAGCTAAGGCGCCTCGGTGGAGGAACTAAATGCCTTGTTATTATTGCATTGGAAGCTAAGGCGCCTCAGTGGAGGAACTACCTGCCTTAATTATTGTAATTTAGGAATGTTGTATTAGTCATTGGAAGTTAAGGCGCCTCGGTGGAGGAACTAACTGCCTTATGGATTGTGTATATATATGTATAAGTATATTTTGTATTTTAGGGCTACTCATACCAGTATTGTTTATAATGCTGATCCGATTTGCATGTTTGCTTATCGGGTGTGTTCATAAAATGAATATAGTTGATAAGTCTTGACAGGATTAGTGTTGAAGAAGGTTGATTGCTGCTTGTGGTTCGCGTGAGCGTCTTATTACAGGATATGTTCTATTTTCCCTTAAGGTGCAATAGATTTTCAATTGAGACAATGTTGTTTTGTATTTTTCAGTTGTAATTATAATTAAAGAGTTGTTGAAAGGAAATTTGTAATTTAATCATATTTGTGAATTTTTGTAATTAAGAGAACTTTTGTAAACTTAAAAATTTTATTGGCTTCAAATTATAGGAATAATTAAATAGATGATTGGTTTTTGGAAGTGGAGAGTGCATCATACCTCGAAAATCGAAGAGTCGGGAACAATTATTGTTTTTCCGATTTTATCAAAATTCAGGGTGTGACAGTTTGGTATCAGAGCATTTGGTTAGCTTAGACTTAGGTGAGTCTAAGTGATTCTCGGATCGTGGTTTATGGGTAGTGTTTAGGAAGTATTATTTTCAAAACTATTTCCGCTAGTCATTTTATTTTTACAAAGAAAAAAAAAAGATACATAAATAAAGCGAGTAAAGTGCCTGGAATTCGGAAATCACCAAGGCGCACCCCGCGCCCTATCCAGGCATAGGTGGAGCGCACCTCGCGCCCAGAACTCTGTGGGCAAGAAAAATTCCAATTTTCTGTGGGTTGTTCCATGATCGTTTCGCCGTTTTTAAACAGTAGGTTTGTGATCATGCAGTTCGGATGGAGGCATCTTCTGGTAAGTGAAGACAACTCGTATTCACCTAAGCTTACTGAATTTTTTTACAATAATGTTAAGTTATATTGCAACCAAGATGGAGAACAAGAATTCTCTGTCACGGTTGATGACACACCACTTGAATTCAATAAGTATGTAGTAGCATTAGTTTCGGGAATACCAATACCTTATCCTATTCACACGTGGGGATATATGACCGACAATGCATACCTCTATAACTATACATATTTCCATGAGTATTATAGGGGTGGGGTATTTCGTATAATGGACCAAGGGCGTTACAACATAGCCCTTGGTAGCCTGTCTCTAAATGTGGGCACCACTATGTTATTCATCCTGATGAATATTTTAGGGGATTGGCAGTTTAGCTCTGCAAATAGTACCGCTGGTGACGTTTTCCTTGCTTTAGCTGAGAGACGTCACCGATATGACATTCCCCGAGTATTAGTGGCTAGTCTTAAGAGAGCCCAAAGCATGCGACATAAGTATCTTCTTATGCCTATTTTAGTTTGCCGCATCATGCTCAGTTGTCTACCTAAATTCTGTACCCAGTTCACGGATTGGAAAAGGGTTAAAGTCATGAGACCCACCAATTCGGTGGTTCACTCATTTCGAGTAATGGCTTGGCCGGGATGGCAAGTGCAACCTCAGTTGGTTGCTCCTTACACCCCATCAGACATAGTAACACTAGACAGGTTAGCACAAGTTGACGACACACGGTGGCAAGCTTGGCAAGTTATCATGGCATGGCAGGATGCGAATGAACCTACTCTCTTTGGAGAAGGTGAGGAGGAAAATGCTTAAACGGGAGTTAAGGTTAGTTTTTATTTCAGTTAGTGTCTGCTTATGTCCCAAGCAATCTGTTTCTCATTAACCCCATTACGGGTGGAACTCTTATAGAGTTGTGTCAGTTTTTTTTTTCTATATTAATATGTTTAACCTTATTTTGTAGATGTTCCAGAATTTCATGCGTTTCAATGGTATTTCTCTACCTTATTTATTTAAATACTTTGAGGACAAATCATGCTTCTTGTTTGGGGGGCATAGAAACACGTGTAATTAAGGCATCTGTTAGGATATAGATATGTATAATATGCACTTATTTTCTAGTTAAAAAATTCAAAAATTTTAAAAATATAAATAAAAAGTATGCTATACACTTAGGAATATTGGTATTGTTTTATTTCTCTATGCTCTCAATAATCTAGAAGTCTCACGTAGCTTTTGCATTAGAATAATTTTTAGAAACTTAGGTTAATATGTAGGTAATAATCCTTGCATCTATCTATAAATATGTTACATGCGTATCTGTGATTGTTGGTAGTAAGTTTATGAAATCTAGGCTAGAGTACTTATTCTACAAATCCTGTGAGAATATAGCCTAAAGCCTTATATGAGTGAACATTTGAGAAATGACACAAGGGAGAAGTAAAATCCAGATAGAGAAATCACACGACCACTTGCTTGATTACTATACCATATCCTAAGTGAGAATTTAGGCCCTCTTTGGATCGATATAGCCAGAAATTCAAACCTATGAATTATTTTCCGCTAGTCGCCCCTCTGAGCCTTTCTTTAGCCTTTCATAAACCACAAATCCTTTACCCTGTTACAAAACAAAACAAAATAAAAAATAAATAAAATCAACCTACCCAATTCTTTGAATAAGTCTGAGAATAGAGATGAAGAATAAAAAAGAGAAGAACCTTTGAAATCAAGAATTCGTTAGTCGTTTCAGATAAGAAAAGGAAGTTTCCATCCAAATAAATAAATAAAAGAAAATAAAGAGTTAGAACTCCAAAAAAAAAAAATAGAATCAAAGGAGTCAAAAGCCAAAGAAAAAAAGAAAAAAAAAAAAAAATATGGCTAAGGATGGAAACAAAGTGTAGAAGCAAAAGTAAAGAACAAGGGTTTCTCTAGTTACATAATATGAAGCCTCTATTATCTCAGACTTGTCCTTTTTGAAAATCCATTTCCTTCATTTTTAAACCATCTCCTAATTCCCGCAACACCTAATAAAGACCTCTAACTCAATTAGGAATAAGTTAGTGTGATAGTAAGTAGCAGATGTGTTTGATCGACTCCGGCTTCCTTGTGTTTCATTGAGATTGTAAGGTAAAGTGTGCCCACTGCACACTGGAGTAGCAAAACTTGAGCGAAAAAATCATAGTGGTTTTTATCTTGATATTTATGTGAGGACCTACTTAAGGACACTATTCCGAGTTTTCAGAAACGGACCTGCTAGTTCATCTCATAGTATTACTCATTGTATATATGTTTATTCGTAGATGATAGATTATTATGCATATATTAGCTTAGGTTTTAGACTTGATTATTCTGTATTCATTGCTAGTGAGATGTATAGATAATTGAGACATAGATAAAGAAACAATAGTTTTATTTCTGAGTCGTTGTAGTATAGATGAAGTTTGTGAGTACCTTCACTGGAAAACTCTCACGAGGCTATAACTCGTCCACTAGGGAATTCCTAGTGGTTTAAGGCCTTGTTGCATATGGTCAATGCAATCACACTCGGCGAAACGAGATTAGTTAGAACTCCATTTTGGTCACTTATGCTAATTTCTCATATTTGCTTGAGGACAAGCAAAATGCTGTTTGGGGGTGGTTTGATAAGAGCCCAAAACTGTAGTTTTAACCCCTTAATAATAATGCTTTTAGACCAATTATGCGAGTAATAAATAAGACTTAATGCTAATTATGTGCTTTTATGTATTTCAGGCATGGAACTCAATTATGTGCAGAAATGTGCCACTTTGGTGATATAAAGGAGCAAAGGGTTGGTTGCTAAGAAGTTCTGGGATTAAAGGCCAAGACGGGCGTAAACAAAGACACAAAAAGTCGTGAGAACTTCAAGATCGTATCTTTGGACTCAGGCCTCAGAATTAGGCGTACCTTATGTCAAAACGACCGGCTCGGAAAGAGATTTCCAATGGTCTAAACTTTGACCCAATCAGAGGAGCAACAGTGAACGAAAAGCCTATTGAAGTCGAAGCCAGCTGAAAAAGGCCCTGTGGACTGAAGAAATTGGGCTTTAGGCTCGATTTTCCGGCCCAAAACATGGACTCTCAGCCCATGCACGAAAATGTGGATCTGGTCTCCCCCATTTCTACACACAAGACTTAGCTCTTAAGTATGAATTAGCTTAGGTTAGAAGGTAGCCATTAGAGTAGCTATTAAACCTTAGTTCTAGATCTAGTTTCGATTTTTTTAATTAGTTTATTAATTAGTTTTCATTCCTTATTTTAGATTAAGTATTTGAATCATTCTTTATCATTGATTAGAGAAATAAAATAGTTAGTTCTTGTTAAATTCGATTTTGTTATTTAGTGAATTACTTAGATCTAAATTCAGTTATTAGTTGTTATTCAATTCTTAGTTGTTAATTTAGATTTCAATTATTGTTTAGTTAAATTCAATAAAGGTAGAATTTTTATATTATGTCTTATTCAATTTCAGTTGGAAATGATAGTTTGATGAATCGAGGCTAAACCTCCATTAGAGGGGTTTGATGAAGCCTTGGTGAAAACTTGATTGTGTAGCGTAGAAACGTTGTAAGAGTCTATTCCACTCTAGAAGGAAGTTGATTCGCCATGAGAATGGGTGGACTTCCTCACATGCTAGTTATGAATTTGTAGAAATGCCATGTGTAATTAGGGATTAGAATGACCAATTCTTACCGTGAGAACATAAGAATTGGATTACAACCATCTATGCTTGTCTCTTAAGTTGGATTCGAGGTGGATTCAATTCCCCCCTAATTCTTATTCTAGATTCAAACCTTAGTATTCCGTAGCATTTCGTAGTTGAGTTATTCATATCTTGTTAGTTGAATTTGCATCGTAGTATAATTCATAATTCTCTCATTGACTTTGGTAGGATTGGTAGTCGTAGGAAACTTGAATGCTAAAGAACTAGGAGTGGAACGAATCTTCTATTCCAACTCTACTTCAATAGATTCGAGAGTAGAAAACAAATATCTTTGATAAGTCTAGTATAAGTTTAAGTTATAGTTTTACTTTCGTTTAGAGTTTAATCGCTTTATTCATTAGTAAAACTATCTTTTTACGGTTATCATGTAAGAAAGCTGATCTGGATTCGCTGTTCCAACTCTCACTTGGCGAAGACGAAACAATTCGTGAATTTCTAGGTCGGTTCAAAGCCAAACTACTGTGCATGGAAGTAGGGCTGAAAGAGTTTTTCGCCACCTTGGCATTCTACAACGCGCACACGGCACTCGCCAGATCGCTGATGAAAGAACACCCCGAGACTTTATCCAAGCTGTACGCTCGAATCGACAAGTATATAAAGTTGCAAGAAAGCCTGAAGCGTCAAGGCCTACCAGAAGAAGAAGAGGTCGCAACAATATCAGATGACCCCCCAGCCTCCAAAAAGCGCCTCCGACAGCAAGAGCAGAAGCCAGGAAACAGAATGAACAATGACCGAGAGTTCGTCGTCTTGACACGCTCTCCCAGTTACATCTTAGAAAAGATTAAGCGAGCTTCATATTTCCGACCTGATGTGCGGCAACTAGTGGACCGACCTGACAAACCATACTGCGCATTTCACCGAGCCAAGTGTCACGAGACCGATGCATGCTGGGGGTTAAAGCACTACCTCCAAGATCTCATCGAAGCAGGGCATATCAAATCGTATACTAACATTGCCGACGGCGACTTACGCCATAAGCTCATGGCTCGCCAAATGCGCAGTAGATCCCCACCTCGCCATGACCACCACAAGATTCAAGATCGCTCCCGCAACAGAGGACGTCCCCAAGACCGTGACCGTTCTCGCCATGAACGCCGACAACACTCATCGGATCGCGACAATGCCAGAACTATTCATATGATCACTTTCCCAGATGATTCCGTGACATCTTCCAGAGAGAAACGAAGGCGTGTCGGCGCCCTTCAAGAAGTTTATCATTTTTCTTCACAAGCGCACACGCCCGCCGGTTCAGTCGCAACGCAGGGGATATTACTTTCACAGAGGCCGACCTCAACAAGGTTTGCCTCCCTCACAATGATGCACTTGTCGTCAATGTCAAGATCAGTGACTGAATAGTCAAACGCGTCCTGATAGTCCCTGGCAGTTTGTGCGACATTCTATTCTATCATACAATTCAAGAAATGAACTTACCTAAGTCAGTCTTTATAGATCCGATTGCTCCTCTTTACGGGTTTAATGGCTCCAGAGCCGACCCAATCGGCGATATCATACTCCCAGTTTTAGTGGGATCTAGAGAAGACAAAGTCAGCTTCAATACACGCTTCAGCATTCTAGACATCAAGTCGTCCTATAATGCTATTCTAGGGCGGCATTGGATTCATCAAATGCAAGCTATACCATCCACGTTGCATCAAGTTCACCACTTCCCAGGTCCAAGAGGCATGATGGAGCTTCGAAGCAATCAGCTTGAGGCTTATCATTGTAATCAAATCCTCTCAGCAAACAAGAGCGCTGACCTGCATACCCACACAAGGAACGAGCCCACCAGCCATTACCTGATGGCCAAAGACCCGGTTGCCGGTGGGTCGAGCCAAAGCATCAAAATAGCACGCTGGGGGCTCCAGCAAGAAGGTCCAGTCGTCTGTTTCAACCCCAGAAGTCAATCAAACCATTGTTGCTCCACCATGCAGGATCCCAGAGGTCGCATCAGTTGTTGTCAATCCAGTAGTCAAGACCACAGAGGTCGCTTCCGTTATTGTTGCTCCACCAGTCAGTGCCCCAGAAGTCGCCCCATCATGTTTTGCACAACCAATACCAATTCCAAAGGTCACTCCAGACTCTGTTGTCATGACCACAGAGGCCACTCCAGCCCCTGTTGTCGTCGCCACATATATCGCTCCAGCTTGTGCTGCCAGTTACACTCTCCCTCAGATCGACAAAGTATCACCAACTGAGGAAGCATCAGCGTCAAAGACAACATCTCAACATGCAGACAAAGAGCGAGTGAACCTAGGAACTGAAGATGATCCCAAGTTCGTATATGTAGGGGCTAACCTTGACCCCCACACTCAACGCCCAGCTTGTAAACTTTTTGGCCATGAATAAAGATGTTTTCGCTTGGTCGTATGTCGATGTGCTCGGAATAGATCCTAATGTTGCGTGTCATAGGCTAAATGTGAACCTTAATGCCAGACCAATTCGTTAACGACCTCGCCAACTATCCCTATGATTCCAGAAAGCCATCAATGGTGAAGTCGACAAACTTAAGCAAGTCGATTTCATTAAAAAAGTAGACTATCCAGACTGGATCGCTAACATCGTTGCAGTTCCCAAAAAGAACGACATAGTTCGTCTTTGCGTCGACTTCACTAACGTTAATCAGGAAACGCCAAAGGATAGCTTCCCTCTACCTCGCATAGACCGACTCGTAGATCAGACATGTGGCCATGAGCTCCTCTCTTTCATGGATGCGTACAGTGGATACAACCAAATCCCACTCGCTGAATAAGATCAAGAGAAAACATCATTCATCACAGAACAAGGAATCTATTGTTACAACTTTCTCCCCTTCCGACTTAAGAACGCTGGTGCAACATATCAGCATCTCGTCACTGACATGTTCCAGGATATGTTAGGTGACACCATGGAAGTCTACATTGACGACATGGTTGTCAAAAGCAAGAAAGTGGAAGACCACCTCACTCATCTCGAAAAGCGTTCTCCAGGTTGCGCCGAACTCGAATGAAGCTTAATCCTGAGAAGTGCCTCTTTGAGCGTCTTCCGGGAAGTTCCTTGGGTACCAAGTATCACAAAGAGGAATCGGCTAATCCGCACCAAATCGAAATTCTTGGACATGCCCGATCCCCAGACAAAGAAGCAAATTCAGAAGTTGTCAGGAATGGTCGCGGCACTCAACCGATTTATATCGAGGGCATCAGACAAGTATCGACCTTTCTTGCAACTTCTTAAAAAGGGTAAGCAGTTTTCGTGGAACGATCAATGCCACCAAGCGTTCTCCACCCTCAAAGAGTACCGACTACACCCCCGTCCCGCCAAGCCTAAGGATGGCGAAACGCTGGGGCTATATTTAGCGATATCAGACTTTGCCATTAGCTTGGTTCTTTTCAAAGAGGAAAACAACTCAGAGAAACCGATCTATTTTACAAGTAAGACGCTCACTCCAGCTGGAAAAAATTATTCGTACATTGAAAGAGCAGTACTCGCATTGTTATACTCGGCAAGAAAATTCAGGCCCTACTTTCAAGCGCATCCAATCAAGATTCTCACCGACCTTCCTTTGAAGAAAATTCTTCACAAAGAAAACAAGATAACTCACATGGCAGTATGGGCCGAAGAGCTCGGAGAACACCACATGGAGTTCGTCCCTGGCACTTCACAGAAAGGGCAGGTCGTGGCAGATTTCCTAGCAGATTTCCCTGTCGATGACCCAAATTGGGAACCAGAAGCAGAGGTCGCACCCACAAAGGAAGCTACCAAGTCAATATGGTCTCTCTTTGTCGACGGTTCTAGTAACCCTGGAGGAAGTGGAGTCGGAGTCGGCTTAGCATCCCCAGATGGAGCCATGGTCGAGAAATCAGTTCGCATCGACTTCGCGACCTCTAACAACGAAGCGGAGTACGAAGCGTTAATTATGGGGCTTCGCATGGCGCTGCAACTCGGTGTAAAGGAACTTCAGGTCTTTAGTGACTCGCAACTGGTTGTTCGCCATATTGCAAAAGAGTACACTACCCACGAAGGTAACCTCTCTAAATACCTTCAAGTCGTTAATCAGTTACTTCCTTCTTTCAAAAAAGCCACGATACACCACTTCTTGCATGACGAGAACCGTCACGCAGACAGTTTAGCTTATTTGGCCGCTCAAACACCGAACTGCGCCCCTAGACAATTACTCATTGAAATAGTTGACCGACCTGCTTATCAAGTAGACCATGTATTAGAAATCAGCGACCTGTGCCCGCTCTCTGCCAATCAAATGAGCCAAACATGGATGCAGCCCATCATTGAATACATCCAACACGCGACGCCCCCGTAAGGCGTGCTAAGGCCGCAAATCCCATATCAGGTGGCCACCGTTCTCGCATGCTCAATAACAAGTTGTTCAGAAAGTCCGCTGGTGGCCCTCACTTAAGGTGCATAAGCCCAGAACAAGGCCAACTGATTTTCGCTGAGATTCATGAAGGAGAGTGTGGAAACCATGCGGGAGGTCGCTCTTTGGCTCACAAAGCGATCTCCCAGGGGTACTTTTGGCCTTGCATGCAGATCGACGCCAAAGCATATGTACTCAAGTGCGTCAAATGCCAGACCTTTGGCCACAACATCATACAACCAGCTCGTGAGTTGATTAACATTGCGAGCCTTTGGCCATTTCACATGTGGGGCATGGACATCATGGGACCATTCATCCCACAGAAAAGCACCGGCTTCCGCTTCGTCTTAGCTGCAACCGATTATTTCACTAAATAGG
This sequence comes from Coptis chinensis, assembly GCF_015680905.1. Classification (NCBI taxonomy): domain Eukaryota; kingdom Viridiplantae; phylum Streptophyta; class Magnoliopsida; order Ranunculales; family Ranunculaceae; genus Coptis; species Coptis chinensis. The sequence goes on from NC_141463.1 coordinate 97,495,000, forward strand.
TCGAAGCTATTCTACTAGCAAATGTCAAAGAGTCCCATGTCAGAAACTTCATCTGGACTCATATCATCACTAGATTTGGTTTGCCGCACACACTGGTGATGGACAATGGCTCCCAGTTCAAAGGCAAAATGGTCAAAGAATTTCTGGCCAAGTGGAAGATCGTTCATGCCTTTTCCACTCCCCAGTACGCCCAGAGTAATGGTCAAGCTGAAGCCAGCAACAAAGCAATCTTAGAAAATTTGTAGAAAAAGATTGAAAAGAACAAAAGCCAATGGCCAAATCAGTTAGAGAACATTTTGTGGGCTCATCGCACCACAGCTCGCTCAAGTACAGGCGAATCGCTATTCTCCTTGTGTTATGGCATAGAAGTCGTTATCCCCACCGAACTGACTGTCACTACTACTCGGTTAGAACTTGTCGAGTCTGGAGGCAACGACTCCGTCTTAGCACGAGAGGTCGATCTCCTGGAAGAACGGCGCGACCTAGCCGCCATCAGAATAGCATCCTATCAGCAAATTCTGAAGAAGTCCTACAATAAGCGAGTGCATCCTCGAATCTTTTCAACACGGTGATCTAGTTCTGAAAAAGACTCAAGATGACTCCAAACTAGCACCAACATGGGAAGGCCCATACATAGTGGAACGCGTTGTAGGCAATGGAGCGTACTGGTTCAAAACCCAAGAAGGGAAAATATTACCACGACCTTGGAACACTTACTTGTTGAAGAAGTTTTATCAATAAAATTATATTGTTGTATATCCCATGTTTTCTTTTGCTATAAATTCAAAGTTAATTTACTTATGTTTGTTATTACAATCTACTCCATTTACTTGCAATGGCAAGTCACCCAATTTGCATCGCAAGCACGACCAGTACACTTGCACTATTGACGATTTCCAAAGTTTCAACGCTCTCAGTGAGCAATGCACTTTCATAAGCCAACACGCTCTCCGTGAGCAGAATGCTCTCTAGAGCTTACAGGCTCCACAGCCTCTCCGAGTCTCGTTAGTCGAAGACGTATACTTCTAGGATCGACTCAGCGAGAACGCTTTCAGTGAGCAATGCGCTTTCATAAGCCAACACGCTCTCCATGAGCAGAACGCTCTCTGGAGCTTACAGGCTCCACAGCCTCTCTGAGTCTCGTTAGTCGAGGACCTATACTTCTAGGATCGACTCAGCGAGAACGCTCTCAGTGAGCAATGCGCTGTCATAAGTCAACACACTCTCCATGAGTAGAACACTCTCTTGAGCTTACAAGCTCTACAGCCTCTCCAAGTCTCACTAGTCGAGGACCTATACTTCTAGGATCGACTTAGCGAGAATGCTCTCAGTGAGCAATGCGCTTTCATAAGCCAACACACTCTCTGTGAGCAGAACGCTCTCTTGAGCTTACAGGCTCTACAGCCTCTCCGAGTCTCAATAGTAAAGGAACTATACTTCTAGGATCGACTCAGCGAGAACGCTCTCAGTGAGTAATGCGCTTTCATAAGCCAACACACTCTCCGTGAGCAGAACGCTCTCTAGAGCTTACAGGCTCCACAGCCTCTCCGAGTCTCGCTAGTCGAGGACCTATACTTCTAGGATTGACTTAGCGAGAACGCTCTCAGTAAGCAATGCGCTTTCATAAGCCAACACACTCTCCGTGAGCAGAATGCTCTCTTGAGCTTACAGGCTCCAGCGCCTTCCCAACCCACCTAGTGGCAAACTCTAAATGATAAGCTCAGATTGACGAGAATGCTCTCAGGGAGCCTTACATCATAACGTAATAACCACGAAAGAAAGCGATAACTACGAGCTCAATTCTTCTTTAAGCTAAACCTCAAGCTCCTTCGCCATTTCATACCATAAGCATTATAAACAAGGTACTAGCTATAAGCATTCAACCAAAAACATGCATTCCATACACGGTCAATAGAAATACTCGGCCAACGCCAAGAAACTACTTCCACCGATTTGCTGGGTCTACCCAGGAAATCCAGATCGGTACGTTTTACAATTTAACAAAACATAGAACTGCCACTTTCGTGGAAACCAGTTCTCTATATGAAAATGGCGAACTGCTCAGGCAAGCCTAAAGACACAGCTCGATCTATTGTTAACTCCCATATAAGAGAGGAGAACTTACAAAATATTTATAAACTTTCAACAACTGACAACGACAAGAGGAGAATTCACAATCAAGAATCAGCCACAACATGCTTATCTTTCGGGGAAGTGCTAGTCGAAGGGGTGTGCCTGGCAGATCTCAACACCACACGCATACCTGGGCCCTGCTCCCCGCTATCACTCGCCTTTTTCAGCTGGTGATATTTCTCATCCAGCTCGGCATATTGGACACAGGCCATGGTATACGCATCTTGCGCCTTGCGCGCTACTCCCTGACATTGTTTGGCATACTCAGTCACTTTAGTTAGCTCCCCTTGCAGCTCAGTCATAGCGGTAACCAGCACAGCGTTCTCGTCAGCGCATCCCGATACTTCTTGGTCCACCTCCAGTTTCTTCTTGTCAACTCCCCATGCAGCTCGCATACATCCCAACTCGACGTGCGGGTTAGCGCTAGTATCAGCATGCTGCACAGCGTTCTTTAATTTGTCATACCCTGCAAAAAACTACAAGTACAATACTAAAGTTAAAGTTGCCTAAGTAACAGAAACAAAAACATAACGCATGAAGAGCTCACCAAACAAGTAGCCATGTCCATGGGCCCCAACAGCGTCTTCATATCTTCATCCTCCACCTCAGCCTTGTCACCATCCAACACGATCCCATTCAGAAGACTGGTCGCTATGGGTGCCGAGTGGAAGCTGCAGTCAGAGCGTTTCACCGCATGCTTCTTCCCCGTCTTCCCCATGTAATAGAATTCGCTCCCCACGTCACCGAGACGCGTGGACGAACTCTCACCAGCGACGTGGTGACCTTGCCCCAAGTCGCTACGCTCCTCAGCATGCCGATCGGTATCATCCACTCGTCGAGGCGACCTGAATACAATGCCACCAGTCGAACGACCTGATCTTCTAGGTCGCTTGTTGCCTTTAGCCTCTACAACAACAACCTTTCTTTTACCACGGTCACCATGCACATGGGGATGGAATTCAATTTCTTCCATTATCAGAGGAGAGGTCTCCCTCAAACTTCCTTCTCCCCTCGTATATTTGCGACACCTGGCCATAGTGTAATCTACGAGCGAGAATGACATTACGCGAGTTAACAACCAAAACACAAGTTTTTGTTCAAAAGTTGTAGCTAAAAAAGGAAGACAGACGTATCTGAATAAGCAGCGAAGAAGATGAAGCAGCACAGTTTGAAGAAGAGGAAATGCAGCAATAGGAAGAGCAAATGGGAACAAATGCCTTTGCTCTTCTATGAATGGTGTTACTTATTGTGTAATAACGTATCTTCCCTAGGTACATCATAATTACATCGAGACGCCAAACGTCAGGCCACCTGGTAGCCATCATTGTACATATCTAACCGCTCATTTGCCTACACGTGGCACGCACGTGCAGAAATGTTTCAATTCTCCAGAACAAAGAACTCGACCTACGTCCTACTATCTCCGCAGTTCCTCACGAGTTGCCAACTCGCGTTACATGCGACCTACAATGCTAAAGGACCTATTAAGGACATGATGCTCATTTAAAGATCGAAGGTTACTTAAAGTCAACTACTGTCACAAGGAATCGTCTACGCAACCACACAGATATAGCACTATCTCCATTCATACATTCAACCATACAAGAGTCATACAAAGCAAAGACGCAAGTGATAAGCATAGCATATAAGCAAAAAGCGATCTGCTAGGGCAGGCACAAACACAGTTCACATTTCAGCCGAGCTGCTGAGTCTAATCAGGAAATCCAGCTCGGCTAACCAACATTCATCATCATATGGTCGTCTAGTATTAACAAACAGAAATAAGAAAAGCGAACTACCCAGGTTACCCCAGGACACCAGTTCTATTGTATCACAGCTTACAACCGTTCAGATCAACAACCCTATATCACAACTCGCTAGTTCCAGGTATGACAACCAAACCTCCGGCCACCAGCAAGTCTTCAACTTTAGCTTCTTTCCCCTCAACCACTATTGACACACAATCCAAATCTAGACTCATAAGTACATCAGACACAGCAGCTTCAGTGCGATGCACAACGACCTCCAGAGCAGCAATGGAAGAAGTAAGCGCACCACTGGTATCTCCCTGTACTTGTACCACCGAAGTATGAGGAGTCCCATGTTCATGCTCCTCTTTCAAAGCTTTATAATCAGCCTCTAGCTCAACAAAGTCAGCATCCAGCTCGTCATAAGCTTTCATAGCGTCTTGAGCAACTCCCTCGTAGTGCAGGGCGTACTCATTCAACCTACCAATTTCCACAGTCGCTACATTAACGTTCTCTTCAGCACCCTGTAGTTTCAGCTTCAGATCTTCCGCCTCAGTATCCTTCAACATCTTCGCCAAACTAAGAGCTTGGTGTGTTTTCTTCAGGTCATCAAGCTCCTCGCGTTCCATCTTAGCAGCGTCCTGAACATTCTTTAGCTCCTCGGTCAGCTTTACCACAATTTCCCTATCTGTCTCAGCGAACTGGGCAATCTCCTTCAGCTTCTGAAATCCACTCACAAGCTGCAGTCGCACATATATACTAATAATCAGTTCGCAACAAGTTTCATAAGCGAACAAATAAGTTAAAGCGGGACAATCCCACGTACCAGACATTGAGCGACTTCCATCCGCTTTAGGTTATCCTCCAACCCCCTCTCATCCAGCTCCTTACGGTTGCCATCCAGAGCTATATGTTCAAGCAGACAAGCCGATACCTTTACTCAACCCAAGTGCAATCGGTCTTTTTACAGGTCGCGGCGCACCCCATTGTCATCCAAGTACACAAGTTGGGCTTCCAAGTCATCAGCAGTCATAGTTGACTTCCCACTCGCCTTACGGGAACCCTTCGCCTTCGCCAGTGGACTAGGCTCTCGCACCACAGGAGACAAGCTCGGCCTAGCTCCAAAAGTAGCCATATCCAAAACCTGCTACGGTCTCGCCCGAGTCTTGCGAGTGGCAGTACCACCAATTCGACCACCACCAGAACCACCCCCTGTGCTGGAACTCTCCCCCAGAGCATGCCTCGCAGCTTTGGTAACCCTTATAACGTCTTGCTCCGACGCGTCAGCTTCCCTCTTCGACGACCTGCTCCTTACACGAGGGTTGAAGACCATCGTCTCCAGCTATACAGGAGCATCAATTGACCCACCCTCAGGTCGCCATCTTGACCCACCTGCCCCTGAGGTACCAGCACCTCCTGAGGGTCGTCTAGAACTACCACGACCCCGGTTTCTATCCTCCCTGGTTACCAAGTCACTTGCACGCTTCTCCATCACTTCCTTCCTAGCTTGACCTCGAGCTCGGTCCTTCTGAACCCTTATTTTCTCCCGGATCGTTGGACCCCTCTTTTCTACAAAGAAATGAGCTACTTCAGGCAGCTTCTCATGTTTCTGCGCTCGAGTCAACCGTGTGAACCTCTCTATCTCCCCCCGATCAGTTCGTGTTTTTACAGAAAAATCTACAAACAAATCAAAGACACAGGTCAATTAAAATAACAGTAACTCACCCATTAAAACGACATGTACAAGACACTCCCACCCACCGGAGATATTACAAATCCTAGTTTGCAACCTACATCCGCTAGCACAGTAGTTGCCAACTAGCAGCAACGGCCTCTTTGTCCAAGCCTCGTTGCTTACACCGTCAATCACACCAGAACGCGACGTCATAGTTTGCAAGCTAAAGTTGAAATTACCAGATCACCTTACAATGGAGTGCTCAGTAATATCAGATACCCCTATGTGGTATTCGCCACTTGCATTCAGCACGTCGAACACCTTGAACAGCCGCCAGGTGTTACCAACAAACTAACAAGGGGATTTCTAACAATGAGCTAGAAAGTCGCAAACCAGCTTCGAGAATGGTATTTGCATATGCGCTCTCAGATGGCCCTCACAAATTATTACCCCATTGTTCAGTGGGTTGTATTCTTCACTCCGCACATTTTCACTCGACCTTGGTTCGTATATCTCCAGGTCTGGTATGTTTATCCCATAAGCTGCCCTCAGTTCGCGGAATACACTCACTGCAAGACGATCCACCGTCCTAGGGGGCAACCCACTTGAAGACGACCCCTCACTACGACCTGATGTGCTAGCCACAGCACCAACAGAGCCAGATCGTACACTACCCTCATCTCCCCTAACTTCCTCACCATGCTCAGATTGATTGCCAAGACTCACTGACCCTTCCTTATCGTCCTCATACTCACCACAACTTAAAGAGACCTCTCGAACCTCTTCAGATCGAGTATCGTCAGAGTCAGACATTTTTACGTTTTCTCCTTACCAAATACCCAAGCTTAAACAATAAAACCTAACACCGACCTATCTACTAAACACACAGCACTTGACTAAGACGAAAGAAAATGGAAAACGGAAAGGCATCAGCAGCAGAAACACTCACAAGTAGCAACAGAAACACTCACCTGAGAAACCCTAGCTTGCGGTTTTGCTGAAGAAGAAAACAGAAAATAACTTTTCAGTTGTCCCAAATTTGATTTTGTGCAACCGCCTGTTCAGTTACCAAGGAGTTATGATTACAACCTACGCCCTAGCCCACACACGTGGCTCAAGGACCTGTCTTTTCACGATTCCAGAAAATGCGGCGACATGTTTCTCTACCAACTGCTATGATTCTGTCACGTGCTAACCACGTGACAACTTTTGTTTTCCACCGAATCGTCATACAACACAACTCGAACTTTACGGCGTGCCAATCACTCCACTTACACCAACCGCTCTTCCATTCATGCTCAACACGATTTGCCGTTTTCTCTCAGCAGATTGCTTCAATGTACAACACAATCTACTGAGAGGGGGCAGTGTGAGGGAGTAATATTCTCATTAAAGAATATTAAGCACGCGTTAAGCATAAGTAGAGATTGCAGCATACTCAAGACATCGTCCTCCAAGATCGACTCGCGAGCATCTCGCTTCATGTAGGTGGTACACTTTAGCTCGCTCAAGAATGTTCCAAGAAGACTGAACGACCTAGCGCAGAACGCTTCGAATAAAGACACTTTCCCTAATCCAAGGGTAATCATTACCAAAGCCTTACCTGTACTTCTAATTATCGGGAATTATGAAATACTGCACCCACTCCCAATGATCACTGCCTTCCTACCAGAACCAACCTAACACTCATTCGTAATCTCCACCCTACATATGTACAGGAGAGTACACGTGTCTCGAAGATCAATACTCTCTTATGCCTATAAATACCACCTACATGAACTGCGTGAGACCTGATTCTTCTCTCCCCCCAAAATCAAGAGAAGATACGTAGGCAGCTCACTCCTTAGCGAACTCGGTCTTCCCAAATCCAAACCCCTTCTTCTTCCTCCTATATATATAAAGGAAAAAACACACCTTTACAATAATCATGAAAGTAAAAGGTCTTGTAAATGAAATGAGACAGCCACTTGGAAGCTACAAAACACAACACCGCCATGGAGACCACAACAATTTTTGAAGCCATTGTCATGATACCTTCCTTGATGGCAGCAACGATCCCAATTAAAGCAACAGAGATAACCCCTGCAAAGCAACTTCGAGTGCCTTGGGACCTTTCACTGCCACACGGCAGCTATGCAGTTCAGAACATGAGTCCGGTACCTAGAATCAAGTGCAAACTGATGAATGAGCTAGCTAGAAACTTCATGTTTATGTTGCATATGTAGTGTGGCTTAGCTTGAGATTGTAGGCATTATATACTTCGTGTTGTAGACACATGTCCATTAGCTGTTCTTCAGGAGGAGATGGGGGAAGCAGTCCACTGTATTTGGTGCCCCAATCAATTTGACCACCTGAGTATTTTCTTAGCCACTTTCTGAAGGCAAAACCACAAGAGCATCTGTCTTTGTCTGCACAAAGTAAGCCTTTTGCCAATTGGAAGGTCCAATATCAGTAATTTTACGCTCCTATAAGAAACACAATATGAGCAAATGATAAGTTGAAGTATCATTCATATGATTGTCTCATTTATTAGTACCATATACTACTTAATACTTTACAAATAGATCTAAATTCACTAGACTGTTTTTTCTTCTGTCTTTTTTTCGTATAAGTTGATGGAGTTACAGGTACATGCAAAAAAGAGAATGGCACCACCTAAAATTCTATCCCCTACAACCAATCAAAATTTTTATTCCATAAAACTCCAAATAACATGATTCCATTAGGGAACCTCCCTTGCCTTACCACCAAAGACCACACTGTTCTATACCAACCTATATGTATTTATTACTTTGAATTAATGCAGTCAATATACCAATCAGATCATTTCAAGAAGAAGGTTACTCCAGGACACACTTATCATCATTCCAAACAAAATAGATAGCACGATCCTCCTGTCATTGGGAATCAATGGACCATTTATGATGTATAAAGACTAAGGAGACAATAGAAATTACCTCCAAGTGAACAAGATACAGATCCGAATCTATAAGCAAGTTTTGTCCCACATGAAACATCCATCGTGGAACTACAGCATCAATCCACACTCCAAAATTTCTTGGAAAAGCCCATATCAATCTGCTATTACCAGGGCTAACAGGCACACAGATATAGATCAGAAGTAATCGTCTTACTTTCACATTTTCTGATGGATCCCGAATGAAGCAAAGCTAAACTATGAATTTACATAGTAAATAAGTTATTAGAAGAATGGTATTTTCTAAAGATATTGTATGTGCATATCTATGCAACATACCATATCCCACATATCAAGAGTTTCTATACTTATCTTATATATAAAGCGGATATCAGATTTCCCAATTAGTTCCTGTATTCCCGATTTTACACCAAAGTTTTTAATGGGTAGAGTACCGGAAAGTTGGACAGCCATTTTAGTTTTGGTCTTCAATAGAAGGGTATATATGTAATTTAATATTCCCAGACTATAAAACACAACCTCTTGACATTTTCAGCAAACAGAGACACCTTTTTGTGGTTTCTGAATAATAACCCGAAACAGACGCACCGCTTCAGGCACTTTACCCGCAAATAAAAAAACAAACGCTTAACCAAAATTGTTCGTCTTATTCTTCTAATTTTTCATCTTCTTTGGTACCAAAATAACGAGTCTCCACTGCTAATGATAATATGTGAAATGGGTTTAAGGTACTTTTTGCTTCAAATTCGGTCGGATTTTATTTTCGTTTTCTTTCCATGTTATTATTTGCTTTAATCAAGAGTTTTAGATTGTGCAACTTCAATGGAAGAGGTGAGTTCAACGAGTTTTTATTCTTACTATTCATAAATTCAATCTTTTTATTTATGCTTATGCTACAAATTTTGGATATGCTACCCGAATTTTTATTTTGACTGTTCCTAAATTTTGCAGGAAACCCATCGTTCTCGCCTTCTTCTCCCTTTCTCTCTCTCAAATCTCCCCTCACAAATTAAAAGGTCAGGATCAAGTATGGTTGTTTAATCAGTCTCTAAATCATTCTCAATTTCAAATCTCTATAAATTAAAAGGCCTAAGATTTTCAATACCGTTTTGTTTGACAGCAAGTGAACGTTAGTTCTTTAGAGGAAGTGTTTCTCGATATTCTTCGCAACAACTCCAAATTGGAAGCATTATATGCAGTAAGTCATTTTTCCTACTCACTAGTTACTTGATTAGTTTTAATTTGCAATTGCATGTTTGAAGTTGTGCACATGCCATCTCTTAGTTGAATATACGATCTGAAAACTGTATGCTACCCCAGCCACCAATTTTATATGCAATTATAGTTTTCGGGTTAGAACTTTTACACAGATAGTTTCATTTGGATTTACGAGGATATTTTAGAATCTTCGTCGACAATTACATTAAGCGCATCTTTGGGGGAGTTTACCAATTAGCTATGTTGGGAACTCAAGAAGATCAAAATGTAACCATAAAGATTTGTGACCTAGGTTTGATACCCTTTGTGTGTTGCACTCTTCAAGTATTTATAGTGTTAGCCCGATAAGTGGCATTATCATAATTTATTAAGGTTTTATTTGCATGAATTAAAGGAATGGTGCTACTTTGGTTTCTTACTGTAGCAAAAATACTGAAAATTTGCTGGTCTGCTAATCTCAGTCATGTTGGTGATTTTTTTCCGTGGGTTATTGATAAGTGCTCAAAAAGTGCTATTTAACTCTCGATTATGCCTCTTGTTTAGCCATCTTAGTGAACTAATAGTGTTTATAAGTTGTGTTTTAAGATTCTACAGGTGAAAAAGAGAGTTTTGTAGAATATTAGAGAAAATGGGGTAAAACGGAGCAATTCGGAGCATTAAGGATCACATGGGAGGCCCGTGGACAATCATGGAGAAGGCCAAGGAATTGGAGCTATTAAAGATGCAACTTTGACCTATTTTAAAGCCAATTTGGAAGCCCAAGACCAAAGGATTCATTGCTTGGACCAAAGCCCGCAAAAGAGGATAGAAGGATGGACCAAAAGAGGGAAAATAGACTTCTGAGTCTGAGACTCATGGATCATGATTCTGGACTCAATGCTCGCGTTTGGGACGCATAGATCGTGAGTCCAGACGCATTGCTTGAGCCTGAGACGCATGGATAATGAGTCCAGACGCATGAATCGACACTGTAGCCAATTCCTTCTCAGTTTTGGACATGAAGTTGGACTCTGAAAGAAGTCTATTTGTATTAGGAAACAAATGACGGTTTGGAATGCTTCTAGAGCTCATTGTAACCCCTATAAATAGAGGACCTAAGTGCCTCATGTAAGAGGCCAATTCACTTATATTCTTGTCTCCAGAACTTGAGGCAGAGAGTCTTAATAAATTAGTCTTTCTAGTCTTATGTTCTTCAACTCTTCTTCTTCTCGTTCTTCGTGTTCTTCCTTCTTTATGGAAGGCTAATATTCTCCTTCAAGGGAGGAGATGAAGCCAGTGTTTAAGGTTTAATGATTCTTCTGGTTCATGGTATTCTTCAATCAGGTTAGTTCTTTATGTTTTTAGTTATTAGTTCCATTGCCCACACCAGGGGATGGAAGTATAGATTAAGGTTTTTATTTATTACAATTGAATATCATGCTAGTTTAGGGTTTTATTTATTGCAATTGAATATTTGCTAGTAACATGCTTTTATTTATTGCAATTGAATATAATGCTAGAATAGAGTTTTATTTATTGTAATTGAATATTATACTATTATTCTCTACTTTTCTTCTAGTTGTGTAGTGTTTTAGAGTAAAGGAAGTATTCCTTGTGTTTGCCTTAGATGGTGATTCATTGAATAGCTGCCCAAGCGATACTAGTAATATGAACATAGGAACAACCTTGAGTAGAGTTAATTGTTAACGATGTTTCATCCAAGAGGGCATCAACACTCGCTCGATTGCCCGATTGTAGTCTACTTGGAGAACAACATGAAGCAAAAAGTCATTGAATCAAAAGCATTGGTGGATTTGAATTTCTTGAATCTATCTCTCTCATATTCTTTCTCCTTATTTCCAATTCTTAGCTTTAGTATAAATTTAGTTAGTTTAATTTAGTTTAGCATTAGAATCTACAATATCTATAATCATAGTTTTTAATCCCTCAAACCCCCTTTCCAGTCCTGTCCTTCACATAACATACACTTAAAAGTGGAACGATACCCTACTCATCCTTTACTTATTGAGGTATAATTAGGTTTTGATACGCTTCTCTTTTGTTCAACGACCATCATCTACATCAACCATACCATCAGATACTATTGTCCTGTTAGACAGAAAGATTTTCATCAATCTTCTACATAGAGGAACCACAAGGCCTATCACACAATCATCAGACCTAAAATAATTCAAGGTAGAGAAGCAACTTCACTAGTAATCTTTCCAGCATATCAAGGAGTATTTTTAACAACCCACAAGGTGAGACCTCCTCGTCCTCCAAACATTCGTCAGATTTGGGTGAGAAAATCTGATCTCCTCACTCCAAATTGATAATGCATGATATAAAGTCTTGAGAATCTGACTTTAAAGACTCACATTACGCCTTAGGGATCCTCGGCGTAAAAGACCTAAAATTAGCATCAATGGTAATATCCTACCTTTTTCTCATCCATTTCATTTACTTCTTTATACATTGAGGTCAATGCATGCATAAGTAGGGGAGGGTGTACTTGAAATGAATTTCAAAAATTAGTTTTCAAAAACAAAAATATTTTTGTTTCTATATCAGTAGCATGAGAAAAATGAATTTTAATGATGAGTCTGGGATATATATTCTATACTGCTTAGTGTTGAGTTTGATAGATAGTTGATATTATTGATTTCATTACCGCTTAGACTATTTATTATGCTCGGACATAGTTCTTGTTGATAGAATTCTTTATCAAGGCACCACCATAATACTTGATCAGTTTTGTATACTTTTGCTAGAAGAGAGATTTAAACCCCTAGTAAACTGGAAGTATAATTTTTAGACTTAGCCTGTGAGACTTGAGCTTTATACCCATTTTTTGGAGAGTTCTTACGAGAAAAATCCGAGTCTTAGTGACTCAACATCTTTCAGTTCTTTATTTCGTTGTAATATAGTCTCATTATTCGTTGATTTGGTTAATCACGAAGTGACATCAACTAGGGAGATAGCCATTAGGTCTTGTAGTCTATTTGAAACAGAGTATCATACTGATAAGTCAAGTAGTGAACCCATTCAGCCTTGATCCCACCTAGTAGGACCATCATGTTAAACCCTTTTGAGCCTTACAATAAGCCATTTTCTTTCATAAAACCCTTTACCCGTCACCCAACTCCAGACAAGGAGTATAGCCAAAATCTTTATCAGCCATACCCATATGTTTCTGAGAATACGAGGGGCACAAAGAGGAAGAAAGACCACAAAAGGAAGATTACAAGGAAATATCAGAGAGATATAATGAAGTCCATCATTCTATTCAAAGTGAAAGAAGCTGGTGGAAAACAAGCATATCCAGTACTAATCAAGGATATACCACTGGGTTTTAACTAAAAAAAAAAAAAAAAAAAGGTTGAACAGAATGGATGGAAAAGCTAAGACAAAGGAAGAATTTTCTCTGCAATAAAGAATTTGAAGAAATCTTCTAAAGAAAGAAGCAAAACCCTTAGTGTTCTCAGAAACAACCTTAGAATCCTTTTTACCTTTCCTTCATAAACCAATACCCAAGCCAAGTTACAACCCATGACTTATCACTACAGTATGGTACGAAGTCTAGAATAGGTGAGAGGATGCTAAAGTGAAGGACCCGACACTTCATATGTGATTGACATTCTTTCCATGAGACTACTTTTATTCAAGTCCGTTTTTCAAGGTAGTATGTGGGATGTTCAGATGCATTATTCTTTTCCCCACATACATGAGGTAAAATAGTAAACCATCTTACGAGAGATTCTTTTCCTCGAGAGTATGACCCGGTGAGGAATGAAAGTCAAGATTATCTACCTATGGTAAACTAGGGATTCCGTTTCTTGGATAGGAGAGTATAGGAGATTGACTAAGTACACACATAAGCCTTGATTGAGAATTTTGTCAATTTTTACTATCTCCCATCATAATCTATGAGTCTTTGCAGCAATGTAGTTAGCAATGGATACCGTCTGTTGGAGTAAGCACTAAGTGGGTAAGGAATTTCTCTCTCTAAAAAATAGTATCATTCTTAAACATGCTATTGATTGATTTTGTGGGTATATCACCTGAAAACCCTCACGAGACTATAACTCGTCCTTTTTGGGGAACTTAAAGGTTTAAAGCCTTGTTGCATATGGTAAATGCAATCGCGATGCCTGCGAAAATGAGTTAGGATTTTATTAGGATGTGATTTTGATCACATATCTATTTTTTTATCTTATTTGCTAAGAGACTAGCAAAAGGCTAGTTGGGAGTTGTGATAAGTGCTCAAAAAGTGCTATTTAACTCTCGATTATGCCTCTTGTTTAGCCATCTTAGTGGACTAATAGTGTTTATAAGTTGTGTTTTAAGATTCTACGGTGAAAAAAGAGAGTTTTGTAGAATATTAGAGAAAATGGGGTAAAACGGAGCAATTCGGAGCATTAAGGATCACATGGGAGGCTCGTGGACAATCATGGAGAATGCCAAGGAATTGGAGCTATTAAAGATGCAACTTTGACCTATTTTAAAGCCAATTTGGAAGCCCAAGACCAAAGGATTCATTGCTTGGACCAAAGCCCACAAAAGAGGATAGAAGGATGGAGCAAAAGAGGGAAAATAGACTTCTGAGTCCGAGACTCATGGATCATGAGTCTGGACTCAATGCTTTCGCGTCTGGGGCGATAGATCGTGAGTCCGGACGCATTGCTTGAGCCCGAGACGCATGGATAATGAGTCCGTGACGCATGGAATCGACATTTGTAGCCAATTCCTTCTCAGTTTTGGACATGAAGTTGGACTCTGAAAGAAGTCTATTTGTATTAGGAAACAAATGACGGTTTGGAATGCTTCTAAAGCTTATTGTAACCCCTATAAATAGAGGACCTAAGTGCCTCATGCAAGAGGCCAATTCACTTATATTCTTGTCTCCAGAACTTGAGGCAGAGAGTCTTAATAAATTAGTCTTTATAGTCTTATGTTCTTCAACTCTTCTTCTTCTCGTTCTTCGTGTTCTTCTTTCTTTATGGAAGGCTAATCTTCTCCTTCAAGGGAGGAGATGAAGCCAGTGCTTAAGGTTTAACGATTCTTCTGGTTCATGGTATTTTTCAATCAGGTTAGTTCTTTATGTTTTTAGTTATTAGTTCCATTCTTGCACACACCGGGGGATGGAAGTATAGATTAAGGTTTTTATTTATTACAATTGAATATCATGCTAGTTTAGGGTTTTATTTATTGCAATTGAATATTTGCTAGTAACATGCTTTTATTTATTGCAATTGAATATAATGCTAGAATAGAGTTTTATTTATTGTAATTGAATATTATACTATTATTCTCTACTTTTCTTCTAGTTGTGTAGTGTTTTAGAGTAAGGGAAGTATTCCTTGTGTTTGCCTTAGATGGTGATTCATTGAATAGCTGCCCAAGCTCATATAAAAGGAAAGAAGATACTAGTAACATGAACATAGGAACAACCTTGAGTAGAGTTAATTGTTAACGATGTTTCATCCAAGAGGGCATCGGCACTCGCTCGATTGCCCGATTGTAGTCTACTTGGAGAACAACATGAAGCAAAAAGTCATTGAATCAAAAGCATTGGTGGATTTGAATCTCTTGAATCTATCTCTCTCATATTCTTTCTCCTTATTTCCAATTCTTAGCTTTAGTATAAGTTTAGTTAGTTTAGTTTAGTTTAGCATTAGAATCTACAATATCTATAATCATAGTTTTTAATCCCTCAAACCCCCTTTCCAGTCCTGTCCTTCACATAACATACACTTAAAAGTGGAACGATACCCTACTCATCCTTTACTTATTGAGGGATAATTAGGTTTTGATACGCTTCTCTTTTGTTCAACGACCATCATCTACATCAACCATACACCATCTACACACACAAAAAGAAGTTGGTCAGTTATTCATAATGAGATCAAAATCAACTAGAATAATTGTTTACCTCATTCACTAGGTGGTTAATCTCAATTGTGGAAACTGTTTTGTTCCCCTGGATAATGACCATAGATGTACCGCTTGAGGCGTTGTTGACGTCGCGCATATCCACCAGACAACACAATTCTACTTCCTTTTTCCTAGAGCGGTAAGAGACTACATGCTTCTAATGTATCCCTGGTCCCTGGATGCACGTTTTGGTCATAGGATGCTGATTTGTAGATGATATTCTGTAGAGAAATTAGCATACTCGTTGGTAGTAATCATTTGTTTTTATGTGGCAAGGGTAATTCTCTGAATGAGCATCTACGGCTTATGCTCAGGTCTTTGCACCCCACCATGGATGGGCTATCAGGAAAGTTGTCGCGGCAAGGATGTATGCCCTTCCCACAAAGGCACAACTCTTGAAGAAGCTTAATGAAGACGGTTAGTGCATTCCTGTAGTTAGTTAATTACTACGTCACACACAAACAAATCATAAGTTACCATGAGTGAGTTAGTGCATCCACTCTGAAGATACATGTACTTTACATTTCTTCTGAATTTCTTAGCATATGAGATTGGCCAAATGCTTGAAGGCTGGGTTGTGCTACCTCACGCTTCAGTTGTCGTACACGTCAACTTAGTGAGCACTTACTCTGAATATAACCTGTAGTCATTTCTTGATTTATGGTTCAAATCAACAGAGTGAAGACACTCGATTGTGTTATTTGAAATACATAACTAACGTTGAAGTCACTTTAAACTCGATATTTTTCTGCCTATTTGTTACAGTTTCTAACATTCGTTTAAACTGGTCACTGGGAAGGTGGTTCAATTGATGTTGTTTGATGTTTTTAGAGGCGTTGGCCAAGGTACGGACACACCGCTTCAGGTACTTTACCAGCAGATAAAAAAACAAATACTTAACCAAAATTGTTCGTCTTTATCCTTCTAATTGTTCATCTTCTTCGGTACCAAAATAACAAATCTCCACCGCTGATGATAATATGTGAAATGGGTTTAAGGTACTTTCTGTTTCAAATTCGATCGGATTTTATTATCGTTTTCTTTTTTAATGCCTTAATCACTTTTCATAATCGAACTTCCCTTTCTTTCCATTTTAGTCTTTGCTTCTCTTCCCTTTATTATGTTAGTTGCAGTAAATTATGTTCAACGGAATCACTATTGTGCAACTTCAATGGAATAGGTGAGTTCAACGAGTTTTTATTCTTACTATTCATAAATTCAACCTTTTTATTTATGCTTATGCTACAAATTTTGGATATGCTTCCCGAATTTTTATTCTAACTGTTCCTAAATTTTGGATAGACTTAATAAAATGAACTTCACGGAACAGACTCACTGTTTGGCCGATATTCCCAATTAAACCCCGTTTCTCTTCTTCTCATAAAAAAAAGTTATACAGCAACACTCTGAACTTTCGCCATTAATCTCTTTTTGGGTTTTCCATTATCTATCATTGGACGAAACTTTCCACCTAAAACGTGCGAAGCAAAATGTGGTGAAGAACAATGGAGTATAGCACTCTGGTGCAAGAAATCATTATATACTACTATCACACTTTCATTTTGTTTACTAGGACACGTAGTCATTCGTATTTCTTTACATTTTTGTCCGCCTTTTTCTTTTAAACTGATTTTCCTCCCAAGAGTTGTGGACGTGTTATGTGGAAAACAGGGCCAAGATTTTGGAGCCAACGGCGAAAATGAGAACAATAATCATAGGTACGTGTTTCTATTACCAATCCTTTGATTTAATCACCTTCAAAATTTAAGTTTGATCTTCTGAAGTATTGTTATTTGTTATTTGTTATTTCCAATCTGTCTCCGATCTCTTCTCCCGGAATCATTCTTTCTAGTTTCATATTTATGGTTGGTTGTTCCTACTTTCCAATTGAATGGTAGTGCAAACATGTAACAGTCATGATCATTTTCAACGTGTTCTGCTCTACGTTGTTATGTATTAATAGATTTTGCCAGTTTTCTATTCATAGGTTGGAAATTTTTTCTTTGTGAAGAAGTGTCGCTCATTATTTGATTGAGTGCGCTCATTATTTGATTGAGTGTCGTAATGAGTGACATAAGGAGAGCCCTGGTTTCACGTATTTTTTGTTTTTGGTAAAGAATAGCTCATCTCTCAATGCATGTGCAATTATGAGTGTTAGTTGTTTTTTTCAGTTGCGTCGATAAACATCCCAGTTTGATAGGCTTCACTACATATTGTTTAGTTTTTAGCAATAAATTCATCGAGAGCTATTATCTTTATTTGATTTTAATTGTATAATGGATATCTCTGTGCAACCTTATTTCCGTTCACCAAAGGTGGAGGCAAGTTTAATCTGACCAAGATAGTGGTAATGACAGAGGTTATGGCCACCATTGTTGTTTGGGTCCTCAGTAATGTCATGGTATGAGCATGTCGGTAGAAGTATCTGCTTCATTGTTTGCAGAAACCATCAGAGATGGGAATGGATTCTAAAACTATTCAGTCGAAGAAGGTTAAAGTGCAACACTGAATTTCTTTTTTGCCATGGCGAAATATCAAAAATTCAGTTGATGAATAATCAAGAAATCCAAATATATGATATGGTATCTTCTTTCAGGGATCTTCATTTCATGATCGTAGCCTTTACAAGGCATACCCATCACTCAGCTTGGCACACCATGCATAATGTGATATGTGGAGGCGCAAAGCTCATGGATGAATATTTAGAAGCCATAAAAAGATCCAGGGTAGTGGTCAAAGTTATCTAAGTGGACAAAGATCAAGTGACTCCATTGGAGTGTAGCCGCAATTTGAAACTGAAGATCCCACTTGCAGAGGTTCAAATCATTTCTAATGCTGACCACAGTAGCGTAATATTTGGTAGAGAGCAGCATTTTACAAGGGATTTAGAACATTTATGGTTCTCTGTAAGTAGAGAAGCATCATTACAAGAGGTTGTACTACTGTAAAACTTTCTTTTCTTCTGTTCTATGTAGATAGGTGGCGGTTTTTTTTCTTCTGTATTAGAACACTTAACAACAACAAAAAGAAAATGGATGTTTGTTTTGTTTCTATGTAAATTGGAGGTACGGGAGCCTGTTTTTTTTCCGGGTTTTAATGTAATGTGTTTACACGAATGTGCAAAATATGTCTCAAGTAGTCATCCTGTTGTTTCAAAATGTTGCAGTCTGAAGTGCAGATGAAACATCAATATTAATGCATATTCAAAGATTAAATATCGTAACGCAGAGTGGAGATTGGGGAGGAATTGAAGCATTATGGAACTCAATATAACACAGATGCGGGATGGTTGTTATCGAGAGTAGTGGATAAATATGATGGGTTGTTGATCAGAGTTTGGGTTCAGATCCTGATATTGGCATTTGCATTTGAGAAATAAAGGACAAAGAAATGATACAGGTGTCTCCATTGCTTATTGTATGTTCTAGCAATACTAGGGGGTTAATATTTGTAAAAAGATATATGGTTATATTGCATTATACATGCATGATTGCAAAAACTCTCCATCTTCCTATTCTTTTCCTTAATTTATGGCGTAGGAACTATGTTGTATTGATCAATAACTCTCCTATGGTTTGCATTGGCATGGGATAAACAGGGATATGTGGAACCAACAATGAGGTATGCATCCCTTGACCTTTGTTTTGAAATTGAATAATAGATTTAGTGCCTTTAATGCAATAATAGATTTCAGCTTTCAGTTGACTTACAGCCGGTATAGAATCATGGCCGTCATCAAGAGAGTTCTTTGGTAGTGGGAGTGAATAGAAAACGCAATCAAGGATCTGGTGAGACTCTGAAGCTATTCCAGTGGAGCCTGTAAATCCCACATAAACTGAGCGTGGAGTTGTTTTTGACATAATGATTAACTGATTAAGAACACTAACAAGGGGGTTTCCAGCATATGCCGCGAATACTTGGAGTGTTTTTTCCCAGCCATTGTAGTTGATCATAACTTTTACCTCTTTACCAAGTTTAAGGTCGACACCAATCCTGTCGAGGCCGACAAAGAAGAATGATGATATCTTATCCGTGTCAATTCCAATATGGTTGCCATCGATCAAACTTATTGTGGAAGAATGTGTCGAGCTCTACACCATGTTGAGAGCCACCTACATTGTAACATTATAAGCTTAAAGGTTAAGAGTCAGGCAGTCGGCATCTGAGACTCTGACTACTATAAGAAATATTCACAAGGAAAAATTAGACTACTCATCTTGAAGTTTAATGATTTGGAAGAATTGAACTTGGTGCAAACTCATATATAATAAAATGCGAATACACGCCAAATTGATCGAATAGAAGATTGAAATAGTTAGTGTAAACCAAAGTAATATTATTAACCTATTTGCGATGATATGACCTATTCCAACCCAAATCCCCCCGCAGCCCCCCCCCCACACACTCACACACACGAAATTTATGTCCATCTTTTCTTTGGCCATCCAAATGAATGTGATAGTTTTACTAGGAAGAAATCTCTTATTTAATCCATCTCTGAAGATCTCCTGATGTCACATATATAGAGATTGGAAACTTCCTAGCAGTCATTTTGGTAAAAGATCTATTGGTTTCCTACATGTAGTAATCACAGAAAAAAATTGCAACAAGACACACCACGTAAATAAGAAATCGGTCAAGAATACATTAAGGGGTGAATGGTCGTCTTTTTTATTTTTGATTGGAGTTTTAAAAATTCCATTGTTGTTGTCTTGCCTTGATACGTATGATTTAGCTAGATGACACACATTTTGTGTTGGCCTGTGGAATTGTATAGGCTACCATATGGAAGTCGAAGAAGAATTACGAATGTTTTTGTTGTAATGAGTGGAAAACTTCTGGGCATGCAATATCGATTCCTCAGAAGGAAGGACTTCGATGTGTTACTGATGTTATAAGGGTATTATGTTTTTTTTGTGTCCTTGGTTTGAGGGAATCATGTCTTATTTGCTGATAGCCTATCTGACTTTCTATTTGGCAGATTTTACTTTTCAAAGGTTTTCCTTTCTACAACTTCAAATGAATATAATATCTTTTCAAAAAAACTAAAGTGTTTTCCCACCATTATTGAATTTAGTGGTTGTAAGCCTACTATAAGTTTGAATTTCTTACTTCCCTTTTCAGTGTTGACTAACTTTCTATTTGAATGTCAACTCCCTCTTTATCAAACAAAGTGCATAATTTAAAATTTTATGAGGAACATCAATGCTTAAGAAGTTAAGATCACCGAGCCCAATCTGCATATGTGCATTCGATCCTGATGCTAAAGAAATCCAGTTCTACTGACCCTTTAGGCAGCAAATAATGAGTAGCACAATAAAGAATTCTCAATGAGACTTTGTATTTAGAGAAAGGAAAATTCGTCTTTCATATATGTCTATGTGTCTTACTAGATTCATGGAAGTTTTTGCAGGAAGAAGGATGGGTGGTTTGCCGAGCATTCAAAAAGCGAATAAGCATGCAAACAAGAACCTATGAAAGGTGGGATTCAAGTTATTTCTATGAAAAAATAAATGGTATAAACTCCATCATGGATTCAATACATACTACTATGAGAAAGCCTCAACATTTAGTCTGTAAGCAGGAAATAGAGTTCAATAATGTGAATTTCTTCCATTGCGATCCATTTGTACAGCTTCCTGAGCTAGAGAACCCTTCTCCACCTCTAATAAAATACCCAATCTTAGTGTCATTGTTATCAGAGAATTATAAAGAAGACGACGAGGCAATAAAAGATGCTACTGACACGCGGAAAGTGACTGATTGGAGGGCCCTTGACAAGTTTGTTGCATCTCAATTGAGTCCAGAAGAAGATAGAAATAAAAGTGAAGGGATCTCCAACTTTGGAACTCAATATAACGCAGATGCGGGATGGTTGTTATCAGATAGTAGTAGGGATAGATAAATATGATGGGCTGTTGATAAGAGTTTGGGTTCAGATGTTGATATTGGCATTTGCATTTGAGAAATAAAAGACGAATAAAGGATACAGGTGTCTCCATTACTTATTGTATGTTCTAGAGATACTAGGGGCTTAATATCTGTAAAAAGATATATGGTTATATTTCATTATACATGCATGATTGCAAAACTCTCCGTCTTCCTATTCTTTTCCTTAATTTTCTGGTGTGGGAACTACTTTGTATTGATCAATAACTCTCCTATGGTTTGCATTGGCATGGGATAAACAGGGATACAGGGATATGTAGAACCAACAATGAGGTACGCATCCCTTGACCTTTGTTTGAAATTCAATAATAGATTTAGTGCCTTTAATACAATAATAGATTTCAGCTTTCAGTTGACTTACAGCCAGTATAGAATCATGTTGGACTTGAGATAGTTGAAAAGAATGTGAATCTGATATCCTACACTGGGTTGCATCTGAGCTCAGCATGCCAATCAAGGACAATAATGAAGAAGTTGGCTAACATTTTATTTGGTGGTTCTTAGTGAGTAGTGAGTAGTGAGTATGTTCATATACAAGCTTACCATTGTGATCACGATAAATGTCATAGGGGGTATGCGACTGAGGCTGAAAAAACGTGTTTGCCCACAAGAAAGACTGAGAATTTTAGCCTGTTAACATCCATGAAATATGTATGTCACTGAAATTAATCTCCTCATACCCACAGCGTTTTGATCCAGATTGGTCAGATAGTGGTGCCACTTGGTTCGTCACAGAACAGCCCGATTTAGCTCTAGGGGGAGCTACTAATTGTAGATGTCCACTGATATAAAAATGTTCTAAATGTTAGTAACAACAGTTTAACGGATATAAAAAAATGTTCTAAATTCAAAGACAATATTGGTAAGCCATTTTCTCACATATTATTGGATTATAACTTCTCATAATGGGTGATGGTTCCCCACCAACTTTGTGTTGATAGCACCTTTGAATAGGAGTAATCAGTCATTTTCATGTGGTAGTGAATTAAAAAACCAAATACATGCCCTTATTTTGAATTGTGCGCCACCATAAATGCCATTTAATTAGCAATTTAATAATTTTAAAAAAAAATTGAAAAGGCTTGCTTTAATCTAAACCCAAAATCTCCCCACTCTTCCGACTCCCTAATCTCTTCATTGCAGATTATTGAAAATTATAATAATAAAATTCTCTCTATTGCTATTTGATTTTTTTCAAAATAAGAGATTTCATACCAGTTATGATTCTATACTGAGTTTGTTTTTCTTTCTTTTTTGGAGCTGTATTTTAGTGTCCTTAAGTTGTGTTGAATTAGTTTTTCCAGTAGCTCAATATAATCGCAAGAGATAATGGTACTAGCGATCTGTGTGTGTCGTGAATTGTGATGGTATGATGTTATCTATATGGTATCTTCTAATGTACGGTGTCCACTATGTGTGAAGTTGTTTGATTTTTATGCCTATATGTTCTTTTAAATGATTACTTCAAGTTTGTGTTAAGTCTGCAACCTATGATTCGTCGTGTATTCTGCAAACGCAAAATGACTGAAATTCACTAAGTACAAGTTATTAGTCGATTGTGATGCTTCTTCTCTCCTTGAAAATGAGCTGGCATTACCATAGACATTCTTTAATCTTGATGCCATTTGTATCTGGCTTAGCTTTCTTATATTTAAAATATGCAAGCATATTTATTATTAACAAAGCTCAAATCATTTGTAGAGCAAGGTTTGGCCATGCTTCATAGGTCTGCCCCATACATCAGGACTTTAGACTCACTAGATGCTTGCATACCAGGGTTGTCGATGGAACTCTATAATGATGTGGAGAAAATTTGTTTGTCCATCTATGCATGATTAAAATATGTTGGTCCTCAGAGCTTCTTTTCATTTTCTTTTTCGCCACATTTGTAGAAGAAATACTCAGAGGGATAGCTTTTTGTTTCTACACTGAACTTAGGTTTTTGCTTTATTAGTCTTCAATATATGTTCATGTGGGTATATATATATCTTGGAAGTGAATTTATTTGTTCAAATTATTTCTCTGGTGGTGTGAGATTCTTTCAATTGATACCTCAAGTTACTCATTGTAAGAAACGTCTGTTTTATAAAAATTATATTAAGCATAAGCAATATATCTCTCAATGATTTAAGTAAAGGCCTCACCTCATGTTTAGTAATAAAGTTAACTTTTGTTCATGTGAAATATACATCGGGCATTATTTTCATCACAACAACTCTTAAAGTTTGAGCAAGGTTGTGATCTTTTTGAGTGAGGGTATTGTGTTGTTTTCACATTCCTAGTAAAGTTGGGCATGTAATTTGAATATAAGTTATTTGTTGGCCTGCTGATTTATATTGAAATCGTATTACTGGTTAAGAATATTAGAAAAGCTTTGGAGGAGTGTCCCTGCATTTGTTTTCACGAATGTTGAAAAGAGACATGGACATCTATATAACGTGTGAATAACAAACAACTAGGACACTGGAGTGTAATTATTATCTTTTCTATTGCCATCTTTGGTTCTGTTTAGCGAACTTCTACACTAAATTGTATGAATGTTTCTTAATGAAGTTCATGTCTTTCAGATTGTTCGCATTATTGATCACCCATTTTAAGAGAAGTATGGACTGGGATGACTTGAAGGGAGACAAAATTTAATAGACCAACTTAAGGTACTTCAAGTGAATTAAAATTCATTCCAAAGTGCTGCTTCATGTTTCCCTTCAAAAAATGTTATTCATTTATGGTGTTTGGACATTGCTTTCTTTGACAAACATATTCACTTCAAGGAGGAGCGCTTAATTGAATTTATCATGCCTATGCTAATTCTTATATTGTTCACAGGGTATGTTAACTGAGGAGTGTACTGCCTCAAGTTCTTTTAACTTTATAAATAATTTTAGGGCTTCTCAATTCTCAAATTAAAATATTTTAAAATATTATATTCGGTATGTGATATGCTATTTTTTCTACTTAACATGGTATAGAGCGAAAATTTTCTATTAATAAAGTCGGTCACTATGAGTGCTGCAATGTACTTATTCTGCAAGGCTGGAATGGTTTATGTTGCGTTTGACCTTGAAGGTCAGAGTCCGAGTTATCTATGAATAGCTTGGCTTAGAAGTTAGAACTATTTTATTAACACATTTTAGGTTATGACACTACTGATAAGGCATATCAAGTGTTATAGGATTCTATTATGCAAGGTTATTTTCCTGGCTAGAGAACCTCTTTTACACTTGCAGACAGTGTATGCAGGGATACTTTCCTAAAGGTCTCGATGTTATAGACAAGGCCCTCAAGTCGTTGTTAACAATTATCAGAATTTTCCTTGAATTGTCTTTTGTTTTTTCAACATGTATATTTTCCTTGAATATCTTGAATGCGTGAGATCTAAATGTTAAGTCTGTACTTAAGCTTTGGCTTCATTTTTTCAGCGTTGTATGTGTCCAAAGTGATCACTTATTAGAGAAATATTTTCTTCAATGCATTAATTAATATTAATATGTTAATGAAATTGTCGGGGAAAAACGTTAACCCGACACTCCCGATGTGATGGTGCTTCCGAAGGCTCGAAAGAGATGGGGGATTGGGATTTTTGAGGAAGAGAGACTGCACCAATGTTCTGGTTGCCTACGTACCCAGTGAGGAATCCGGGATCAAGTCTCTTTTTCACGTAGTTCTGGAGGATGCAGAAGCCTCCGTATATATAGCAATCCCCTGCCTTGGCGGCCAATAAAGGGATTCTCGGAGATTGCCTTCCTTGATGAATCCTAGTATGATCCTATCTAAAATAGGATCATTCCCCAAGATTTCATTCTATCCTTGTGCAAGATCTTATCGGATTGCACTAGGATTTTTAGCTTCCGCGGATCGGATTATTGGATCAGAATCATCCGAACGGATTGGATCCATGGATCTGGGCCACTCGGATGGGCCCTGGACCTGTTCTGAACTTTGATGGATTAGAAGACCGAACGATCCAAAAGTGTTTATTTGGACAGTCACTGGACTGGTCCGCCGTTGGGCCCATATCCGGTCCATGGTTCGAGTACACTTTAGACTGGAAATATAATGTACGGTACACACATTGCCCCCTCTTCAACAGAGGAGCAAACGAAGATGAAGGTGGTATGTTGAAGAAGAAAAAAAAATGATGGAAAAAACCAAAATGATATAATAGGGAAAGGGGAACGTGTAACGGGAAAAAATAATAAGTATGTTATAGAGATGGACGAAAAAATGTGAGATAATCAAAAGAAACAAAAGTAGAAAAAGTGAAGGGTATAAACGGAAATGACTGTCTTAGGTAAATAGTAAAGAAAGAAAAATGACAATGAGAGTTAATCTAAAAATAGAGAAGTGGGTGTAACTCAATAAATGACAGGAAGCATAAGAGGGGCTAAAGTCAAAAGGTGAGAAAAGTAAAAGGGGTTGGGGGGTAAATAAAAAATGTTTGTAATAAATGGGTGGTTGGATAAGTTAAAAGAATGAGATAACAATTGTGTGGGTGGGGATCAAAAGAAAGGGATAGGAAGATAAAGAAGAATAAAGAGAGAAGTGAATAACTAAGCCTTACCATGTAAGTGTGCTTCAATTTTTCACTTAATTTACTTGTGTAGTTGTCACTAGATGTGAAATAGGTAAAACTTTGCATGTTTAGCTTATGAGGTTTAAAGAATCATATAAAACCCATAGCTTTAATACTTTAGTGAGTAAATTGAGTGACCAAATTAGTGATATGGTTATGGGAGATGTTAACTTGGCCTAAAAATAAACCAAATGAGTTGAAAAAGAGATGACCCGAGAAGGAAACATACTGACCCGGAAAGGAAACAGCCTGACCCGGTACGAAAATAGATAAAATTCACCATATCCATATATAAGTAAGTCTGGACCGGCCTGTAGACCGCCGGAACCAGCTTGTATACCAGTGACCCGACAGGGAAAAGCCAAAATCAGCAATAAAAAAACGCCTGACCAAATTTGGAAAATATGTGACCCGGCTGTAAAACTCCCAACCAGCTGAAACCGGCCCTAAACTGGGTAAAAAAACGCCTGGACAAGCTGGAACCGGCCAGAAGATGCCGGAACCAGTGATAAAAATGCTGGAACCAGTTGAAAAGTTGTTGAACCGGTGGGAATAACGCCTGAACCGGCTGGAATATGCCCGAACTGGAGGGGAAACTGCTGAACCGGCCGGTGCCGGTGGTGCAGTAATTGTGAATTTTGGGTTTTGGGCTTTATGGATTTTGGGTTGTTGAATAATGGGTGTTTTGGATATTGGTTTTGGGCTTGTGAACTTTGGATATTGTGTGTGGATAGTGGAAATTAAATATTGGGCTTTGAAATGAAGGGTTGGGTCAAGACCACCTAGCAAATATCTGAGGTCAGGATTCCTGGTATGCCTCGACCACACTAGCCCATACCTCGACCCAGCTAAGAAAACGAGGGCGACTTCAAGAGTGCACCTGTCACTTAGTTCACTTCTTTGAGGCAATTCGAGAGTACGACGTCGGTCTGATAGCCTGTTAAGTAAGCGTAACATGCATTGCATTTCCATATGCATTATCTCCATCTTTAATTACTGTACCGAATACGCATTGAACGTCCATATGCATTATAGCTTGTGTACTGACCTGGCCGTGTGAATGCAGGACGACTCACGCACCACCAATTCAACGATGGGTGCCAGGAGATAACTTGATAATGGATCGGACGGTGACGAAATTAATAAATTTTGAAGATGTCCGAAGGAGATTCGACATACCGGATTACATTGGGATTCGAAAACCACAGATGAGGGGAACGTCGTTAACGGATGTAGTGAGACCGGGTGAAGTTATTGTGAGCTACTATCAACTTCTCTTCGGTCTACGATTTCCATTAAACGAGTTATTGGTCTACTTGCTATCCATGTGGGAGACTTCACCAGATCAAATAGACGTTACATTTTATATGATCATCTCTCGGTTGGAAGCGATTCGCCAAGCGTACAACTTGCATCTGAATTGGGAGTCCATCTACTACCTCTTAGTTCCGGAACCTGTTCCTTCCAGAGGCCGTATTTGCCTTCGGGTGACATCGCAGGTGGGGGGGTTCGAGTTTACTGGATTTCTTCGTAGCCATAAAGGATGGGACACACCGTGTTACATACTCAGTAACTGGAGGCAGCCGGAATACGAAGAATTCATCCTGTGTACATTTAAAGGTAAACTGACCCTCAAAATGAATTCGAATTAATCATTCAAGTTTGACAACTAACCTAATTTATCATTCGGATCGTGTAGATGAGATTCGCGTATGCCCGGGCGGGAATTGACCGAGGAAATGTGGAGTAATCTGAACGCATTCTATGTAGCCTACCGCCAATGGCGATGACTTGTCATATCCGCGAGGTGGTCCGGTGGATCGCGGATGTAATGCCAACGCCGGTAGGTACCGGTCATGGTGTTGGTGGGGTGCCGAGAGCACCAGGAAGCGCAACCTTTAGCAGTGACCTCCTCGTGGCGCTCGAATACCAAATGTGGCAAGGGAGGCAACGCCAGAGATGCATGGAAGGCCTCGCCGGAGACTGGCTACCCAACACATATCATATGTGCCACCGGTTTACTCATGGCCGAAAGTGTGAGTTCCAGGGTTGCATCTAGTGGCCATTTGAACTCGGAGAATAACGTTGGAATGCCGCGTGGAAATAACTTTGCCACAGGTAACTCATGTGTGCGTGAGCAGTGCATTTTTGTGGAACAACCTACTTTGCGACACGGAAAGAAAAACTGACTATAATTCTGCTTGCTAGGAACAGTGCCGGGTTCATCGCGAAGGAGAAATCTTATTGTCAGTAGTTCCGAGGATGAGGAGGAACCAGATGCCTCCAGTAGCTCAGAGGATGACGAGGAACCAGATGCCCCCAGAAATGATCGAGGGAAGGGTGTGCAGTTGGGAGAAGTTCCGGCTTTTGGGTCAGCTGCAACTAGTTCCAGTGATTCTGGGTTCCGTGTTAGGAGTGGTAGGCCTTCGAGAGTACCCTTAGAGATAGTGCCTATTAGTGGTATGATACCGACCTTTGTAGCAGATAGGTCACGTGGATCGGATGGGCGTTCGGCGTCACATAGAGAGCAAACCCCCCCCTAATGTATCTGATACAGGAACGGAAGTACTTAATTCCGCGTCATCTGGATCTCGTGGCCGCCGATCTGCCTATAGGCAATGTCCGAATCCTAATCCTACTCCCCGAGAGTCATCGCCGTTACTGCCATCGGAAGATATTATGGAAGCGATTGACGCGTTACTACGGGATTTAGATAAGGTAAACAACAACACTGGAACTTGTAACTTTATTAGTAAAGAAGCGAATTAACACGTGAATTTATATATGGACTGCAGGTACGGGTGTTAGCCACACGACGCTATGAGAGCCATCAAGAGGAGACTGCTTGCTTAGCCAGAGAAATTGCCGCGCGAGACGCGGAGCTTGATGCACTGAAGGGGGAGTTATCCCGATACCGTACCAGTGCTTGAAATGTTCCTATCATAGTGTAGATATGGAGTTCATGTATGACGTAGCTTGTGTTAACTCGGCAGAGATAAACACTCAGGCAATAACTTGAATATTTGGAATGTGGTCTACCATTGTCACGACTATATCAACGCAACTAAGGCACTTGACGCACAAGCGTAGTTACACTCAGTAGATGAACTTTGGGGAGACTAAAGGACAACCAGAAGTGCCTTATTGGTTTGATTAATCGGAGTGTAGCTTAGATTACGCCACCAAGGGTAGACGCTTGATGTAACCTAAGCAATCGCACCCAAACCAAAAACGAAACATTATCATTCTTGGGTTTGCGTCGTCACACGATGATACCAGGTGTAAGCCGAAACTGAAGTGCAGGATGGCTTCCGCCACCCGGGTTTAATAAATTTAAAACTAAATGACTAATTTGAAATTAAAACACAACATAAATGGAAATGAATTTTATTGATGAAAGATGGAAGGAAAGTACAATGTATGCGAAATTTATTGGTGGAACTAATGATAAGTAAATTACTTGTGAAATAAACGCAAATGGTACGCGTTCCATGGTTTGGTTAGGACATTGCCAACCAAGTTCTTGAGAAAATAAGAACCTTTGGATGCGAGCCTTTCAATGATAAAAGGCCCCTCCCAGCTTCACCGAAGTTTCCATTTGTTGGGTTCTTCGTTGCCCCTTTGCCTTGTACGTAAGACCCAATCGCCTGGTTTGAATGCTCGTGTGCGTAACTTCTTGTCATAACTGCGTTTCATAGAATCCTGGTAAGTCATGAGATTCTGTAGGGCTTCATCTCTAAGGTCCTCCACCATGGCTCTGTCGCGAGCCAAGATGTCAGCATTGACCTCTGTGGAGATGGCTTGTGAGCGCACTGTTGGGGCGATTATTTCAGTTGGGAGTACTGCTTCCATTCCATATGCCAATGAAAAGGGTGACATTCCTGTTGAACGACGGGTGGTTGTCCTATAAGCCCAAAGCACCCCTGGTAACTGTTTGACCCAGTTTCCTTTAGCTGATTCAAGCCTTTTCTTCAACGTGTCCAGAATAACCCGGTTCGTTTATACGCCGGCCCATTTCCCCGGATAGTAGGGTGTGGAGAAGTTATGCCATATCTTCAGGGATTTGCAGAAGATGTGGATCTCAGCAGAATCAAACTGGCGGCCGTTGTCCGATACCATTTCAGCTGGGACACCGAATCGGCACACAATATCGCGCCAGATGAACCGTTTGACGTCTGAAGACTGAATCTGACTCAAGGATACAGCTTCAACCCACTTCGTGAAGTAATCAGTTGTGACCAAGAGAAACCTCACATTACCTGGGGCCTTAGGTAAAGGACCCACAATGTCGAGTCCCCACTTAGTAAATGGCCAAGGGCTAAGTATGGGATGAAGCTCATTCGCAGGAAGCTTAATGATCCGAGCATGTTTACGCATGGTACACATATCCGACAAACGTTTGGCATCTTTTGCATATATGGCCACCAATATCCTTGGGTGAGAGTTTTGTGAGCGAGGCTCCGACCACCAGAATGATTACCACAAATGCCTTCATGAATTTCTTTTAAAATCTGTTGTCCCTGTTCAGGAGTAAGGCACCGGAGGAGTGGGCTTGAACCCATGGGTTTTCTGTAAAGGTAGGACCCCCCCTCCGAGGTAGGTAACAACACAAACTGCCATGCATCCCATTTGACTTTGTCCGATAAAGCCCTGTCTAAGGGGAGTTCTCCAGTTCGTAAGAATTCAACCATATTCTGATGCCAATCGGGAAGTAGAAGTTCCATTGACTCAATGTCGGAAAACTGATCATCTGGTATTTCAGGAGCATTGTCAGCAAGATCCGTTTCGGAATTAGTTGCAGAGTCTTCCTCCTGTATAACCTCATTTTCCGCCACTGCAGAGTCAGTATCCACCGTGGGGAAGATGTCGGCATCCTCCTCATGGCTGCGAGGAGAACCCTGAGTGGGATGCTCTTGGTGCTTGTCCCGCTTTTGTTTGCTGCGTAGTGATCGTGATAAATCGCGTGAATGCCGCGCGATTCGGCAAAGAGACGTCGACCATATCGACAATGGGAGGTCAATGCTAGGCAGTAACTGGACCTCTACCCTGATATTGCGAGGTTCAATTGAATCAACTGCTGCTGAAAGGTAGGCCAATGCATAAGCGTGCCGAACATCATTCCTTGGTCTTTGCGAAATTGAGATGCGCTCAAATTTTGCAGCGAGATCGCGTATCACATCTAAATAAGCCGCCATTCGCTCATCTCGTGCTTGATATGACCCTCCAAACTGACAAGCAACTAGCTTAGAGTCCGTTATACCATATTGATTTCCTTTGCCCCATTTCGAAATACCGCTCATTCCAAATATTGCTGCCTCATATTCGGCTTCATTGTTGGAAGCAGGAACGCAAAGTCGGACGGACCTCTCGATTCGGCTACCGTTTGGGTCGACTATCACACAACCGATCCCGAACCCCTTCCTATTACTTGAACCATCTATATACACAACCCACGCCTCGCCTACGGTGAAATTCTCTTCAACGGAGTCAGGTTGGTGGTTGGGAAAATCTGGCAGTTGTTCTTCCTCGAATAACTCGGGTGAAACCACGATATCTTCTACCGGGAAATCCGCCATCAAAGAAGCTAATGCATGACCTTTTTCTGCAGTGCGAGGCTCATATAAGATGTGGTAAGCACTTAGGTAGCTAGACCAATCAGCAAGGCGGCCAGACTCTTCGGCTCGTCCGAGTGCCTTGCAAAGGGGATATTCTATATACACTTTAACCACACATCCCTGAAAATATGGCTTAAGTCTACGTGCTGCATGCACCAGGGCAAGCGCGATTTTCTCAATTTTAGAATATCTACTCTCTGATCCAGTCAACATTTTGCTAATGAAGTATATTGGGCGCTCCTCCGAGTTGTC
Organism: Coptis chinensis; assembly: GCF_015680905.1. Classification (NCBI taxonomy): domain Eukaryota; kingdom Viridiplantae; phylum Streptophyta; class Magnoliopsida; order Ranunculales; family Ranunculaceae; genus Coptis; species Coptis chinensis. The sequence continues at coordinate 97,527,014 of NC_141463.1, forward strand.
CACAAACAATACTGCACTTACTGCGATCTCGGAAGCTGCTAAATAAATTCCAATGTCTTGGCCAGTTTGCGGACTAACCAGGACGGGGGGTGATACCAAATATGCTTTAATTTCTTTAAAAGCCCTATCACATTCCTCGTTCCAAAACCGAGGCACTGTCTGGCGTTTTTGAAAAATGGCCTGCATCGATCTGAATACTTTGATATAAATCTATTCAGGGCTGCCAATCGATCGGCGAGCAGCTGAATTTCTTTTTTATTCGATGGTGGGGACATTTCGAGGATGGCCCGAATCTGTTCAGGGTTTGCCTCAATACCCCGTCGAGTCATCAGAAAACCTAAGAACTTTCCAGATGCTAACCCAAAAGAACACTTCGAAGGGTTCAACTTCAGTTTATATCGTACGAGCCTATCGAATACCTCTTGTAAATTCTAAAGGTGATCGGGTGTTTCTTTGGATTTGACCATCATGTCATCGATGTAAACTTCCATGATACGCCCAATCAGATCGGCAAACATAGTATTCATCATCCTCTGATAGGTGGCGCCTGCATTTTTCAGACCGAATGGCATGACTCTAAAGCAATACAGGTCGTGGTTTGTTATGAACGCCGTGTGTTCCTGGTCCTCCTCAAGCAGAGATATTTGGTTATAACCAGAGGAAGTGTCCATGAACGACAAACGCTCGAAACCCGAGGTCGTATCGACTAGATCTGAGATGCGAGGTAATGGGTATGGATACACTGGGCAAGCTTTGTTTAGGTTGGTGAAGTCAATGCAAACCCTGAGCTTCCCATTTTTCTTTGGAACTGCGATGATATTGGATACCCAAGTCGGGTATTGGATGCGCTTTGATGAACCCTCTCCCAAGCGGTTTACCAATCTCGCCATTGACCTTCCGTTTTAAACTTCGGGCCATCCGCCTTTGGTCTTTGTCTAACCGGTTTGAATCTCGGGTCAATATCGAGCCTGTGGCAAGCGACATCTGTGTCGACTCCGGGCATTTGGTTGATATCCCAGGCAAATATTTCTTGATAATCCCATAACAGGTGAATTAGAGCTTTTTTTTCGGTTGGAGGTAAGTCGGCATCGATGAAAGTAGTTTCGTTGCTCTCGCCCCCTATCTGAACTTCCTCCAACTGATCGATCGAGGAACCTTCTCCAGAGCGTCGGGCTTCTCGTACCTGATAAGCCCAACATTTCTGTAATTGCTATTTGGCGTGATCAACTTGGAGGATCGTGTTGCCCCGGACTTTGGATTTTCGTGTATCTTCTAGTGCCAAATCATGACACTGATGTGACATCATCTGGTCACTGCGGATCTTACATACTCCTGTAGGCGTGGGGAATTTCAACGCCTGGTGGAAGGTGGATACAACAGCCTGATTTGCATGGATCCAATCCCTACCAAAAATTGCATTGTAACAAGAACCACAATCTATCAAAAGGAAATTTATCCCAACAGATTGATGCCCAACTGTGACAAGGAGATGAACCTTTCCAATGGCATGGGCTGGTTCGCCGTTGAATCCAATGATTGGGTTACGGTCTTCTATGATCAAGTCCTCTGAAAGTTTCATTCGGAGTAAATACCCGTGAATAACACGCTTAGCCGAAGCTTCTGTGGTGATAAGAATCTTCTGCACCCTAAAGATTCCTATCCATGCAGTAATGATAACAACGTCATTGTGAGGGTAATACACCATTTTTTCATCATTCTCAGTGAACTTCAACTCGTGACCTTCATAGGTTTCCGTATTGATACCTTGGTCAAAATTGAAACTGTTGACCTGGTAATGATCTTGTATATGACGAAGTTTCAAAGCGTGTTTCTATCTTGCTACGACGACGGCGAGACGCTATCGACACGCTGGCGTGGCATACATCGATAACGTTGTGTTTCACCAAGTTGATATGGGCTGACCGAGGTTTGTTTTGAACAAACTCGATGAAAGCAGTCCCCAACGTCAGCGGGCGTTGAACTTCTTTCTTCAAAGCTCTGCGAGGATCTGTTTCATGCCCAATATCATCGTGATATTTGCATTTTCGATTTTTATCCCTACCGTAGGATCTTACGGTAGCGGCGAAATGGGCAAGATAACATTTTTTAGTTCTGATTTTTTCGTACAGGTCTGCAAGGCCAAGAGTTAGGGTGAATACCTTTTCCTCTATATTTGGGGCCTTTATATTATTCTGAGTACTCCTCTTGTTACCTTGACTGGCAATCTTATCCTTTGTGGAGTCCTTGGAAGCGGGATCTGCGCCATCCTTTCTCTGTCGAGACTTTTGATCATCTTCCACTCGAACGTACCCTTCCACTCGGGCGAATAAATCGAAAAGGGGTGGTAGGCGGCTTCGAGAGAGAGTTTGTAAAGTACATCTCTGTCGAAATGCAACGCTTGATGGAATGTTTGTATTATGAAAAGCATCACTCACATCCCGAACCCGGTGAAGTTTCTGAACCGTCGTACCAAACTCTTAATTGTTTCGCCTTTCTCCATAGCGAGATTGAACAGTGTGCTCGAACTCTTCTTCGTCTTCATGTTGTACTGAAAACGTTCAATGAACATATCGCTGAGCTTGGTAAATGAATCAATTGAACGCGGAGGCAACTTGTTGAACCAGGATAGTGCGTATCCTTTCAACGTCGCTGGAAAAATAGGACACATTAACGACTCATGAAATTCCCATAAGGTCATAGCCGCTTGGTAGCTCATGACGTGCTCGTTCGGACAACCATCCACGTCATCGTAAGTCGGAAGAGGGGGCTGTTTGAATGCCTCAGGATGAGCACAGTCCCGAATGTCATTTACAAAGGGTGAAAATTTCGGACCTCGCACAGTCCCTTCCAAGAGTGGATCGTCTCGAATGGTTTGCCTGGTCACGGCTTGGTTAATCAATTCCTTAACCCTTTGTTCATTCATATTCTCACAGCTGTCCTCATCTTGATTCTCTTCTCTCCAGATCCGTTCATCGCGGGCTAAGATTCGAAAGGGATTCGGTCGTTGCCGATGTTCGATTCTACCCCGCCTTCTGCCTGCCACTCTGTTAGCAGGTAGCGGACTCTCATTCCGATTTGTGTGTTGGGATTCATATCTTGATCCATACACATCCACGGATGCTGGCGTTTTCGAACTGGAACTCAATGCATTTGCTGGCGTTCCAGATTGTTGTGACTGGTGTGTCTGAGGATTTGTTCCCAAACGATCCCAGACATTGTTTGACTGTGAATGAGTGTGGACAGACATGATAGGGTGGACATTCCGGCTTTGGCTTGGATCTCTAGCTTGACCATTATTGTGAATAAGGTTTTGGCCATTATTAGGATCTTCGCGTTGTCCCGGTTCGGCCCGTTGCCTTTGCCTACGTGCAGACAAAGGGGACTCGACCGATTGGTGCTCCGCAGGGTCTCTAAGCTGTTTGCCTAGTTGATTTCTCAAATTTTTGTTTTCCGCAACTACTCTTGTCAAAAGAGAGATTAGAGCTGGATCCGATTGGTATTGCAAGTTCCGGATGGAGGTGCGTGGGTTAGCACGTCAGCCTCCCTGGCCCCTTATTAGACGTCGTGCAGTAGCATAACGGGTGGGTTCAGCAGGACCATCCCTGACGTGGATTCTGGCGGCTCGTGCCGCGACAAGATTCGCGGCGGGGACATGGGGATTAGATTCCCGAGTCCCTAATGGCTCCAGAGTGTGTGGAACTACTTGCATACCTGTTTCCTCCGTTCTGAGAGAAAGATCTACGACGGCTCGACTGCCCCACCTCTGTAGTGGTGCCTGGAATAGTCTCCATGTTTTGCAGAGTTGCTACACGCCGACTGGCAGCTTCTGTATTACTCATCGCAATTTGTTCAGCCATGGTAAAAAGGACATATGGAAAATAAGGCCGATGATATCAAACTCCAACAGAATACCACGTGGTCGTGGGTTCGGTCCCCACAGACGGCGCCAAAGAATGTCAGGGCAAAACGTTAACCCGACACTCCCGATGTGATGGTGCTTCCGAAGGCTCGAAAGAGATGGGGGATTGGGATTTTTGAGGAAGAGAGACTGCACCAATGTTCTGGTTGCCTATGTACCCAGTGAGGAATCCGGGATCAAGTCTCTTTTTCACGTAGTTCTGGAGGATGCAGAAGCCTCCTTATATATAGCAATCCCCTGCCTTGGCGGCCAATAAAGGGATTCTCAGAGATTGCCTTCCTTGATGAATCCTAGTATGATCCTATCTAAAATAGGATCATTCCCCAAGATTTCATTCTATCCTTGTGCAAGATCTTATCGGATTGCACTAGGATTTTTAGCTTCCGCGGATCGGATTATTGGATCAGAATCATCCGAACGGATTGGATCCATGGATCTGGGCCACTCGGATAGGCCCTAGACCTGTTCTGAACTTTATTGGATTAGAAGACCGAACGATCCAAAAGTGTTTATTTGGACAGTCACTGGACTGGTCCGCCGCTGGGCCCATATCCGGTCCATGGTTCGAGTACACTTTAGACTGGAAATATAATGTATGGTACACACAGAAATCATTTCAAAAAATTGCGTTGGTACAATGGTACCTACCCATCTAAATGTCTCACTACAACAATCATTTCTAAGAATTCATTTTCTAACTTTCCATGCTCCCGCAGTCATGCCGAACAACCAAGAGTTCATTTGCAAATTTCATCAACATAATACATTTTTTTTTGGTAAATTAGTTTGTGGAATATGCACTAATATTGATTAAATTACAGGCTGTGAAATACCTTTTCAAATATATTTATTCGCACCATGGCAGAGCAGCAAAAATTGAATTGGACAAAGAACACAACTAGCGTATTGAAGTGTTTTTTTTCTTATTGAAGTTTTTTGTCATACCTCTACCTATATTAATCTAAAACATGTTACATAATATATCCATTCAAACAAATATAATATGTTACTATTCTAATTCACATGCGTTCATTCCTTTGATTTTTTCCACCCCAATTTTCTTTCCTAGCACGGGCAATGCATGTGCCCATTTACTAGTAGATTCTTAGTTAGGATAGATTTTATCTTCTCATATGTAATAGTTGTATGGAGAGAATAACGTAGGATTTCCTTGATTTTAGGTTCCTTGATTGTAGGTTATATCCTTGTATAGTTGTATATTCAAATTTCGAATTTACTTCCTTGTAATACATGTAAATTATCTATAAATAAATATTTTCTCCTTGGTCTTCTTAAGGAAGCCAACCAAATCAATTCTCAATTCTATATGGTATCAGATTTCTAACAAAAATAAAATAAAATAAATGGCTTCACCTTCCCCTCCAAGTTCCACTTTCGTAATCCCCAATACAAACTCGATTTTGGACCCTTTTTCCATGCATCATTCCGATAATCCAACAGCGGTTTTGGTCTCTCCAGTCCTCTCCGGTGACAACTATGGCACTTGGTCTCGTGCTATTAGCATGGCCTTGCGAGCAAAAAATAAGCTTGGCTTTGTTGATGGCACACTCAAGAAACCGTCTGAAGAGAAAGGTGTCCCAAATTGGGCTCGATGCAATGACCTTGTTAGTAGTTGGATATTGAATTTTGTGTCGATGGATATTCGTCATAGCATTCTTTATGTCAAAACTGCTGCAGAAATATGGGAAGATCTCAAGGAACGCTTCTCATAATCAAACTCACCAAAGATTTATCAACTCAAGCAATTAATCTCCACCCTCAAACATGACGGTTCTACTGTATCGGTTTACTTTACTCAATTAAAATCTTTATGGGATGAGCTTAACTCTATTGTTACTATTCCCCCATGTGTTTGTGGTTATGGTAAGACCATCATTGAACATTACCATCAAGATCGTGCAATGGAGTTCCTCCAAGGACTTCATGATCGTTTCTCTGCTATCCGCAGTCAAATACTTTTAATGGATCCATTTCCAACCATCCAACGGATCTATTCTCTAGTCCGCCAAGAAGAGAAACAACAAGAAATAAATGTTGTTATGATTCCTTCTATTGATTCCACTGCTCTCCATGTGCGTCAATATGACTCTCGTCCTTCCTATCGATCACTATACAAAAAGGGCTAGACCTTTTTGTGAACATTGCAACAAACATGGACACACCAAAAGCACCTTCTACAAGATTCATGGATATCCACCTAAAACCAAAGAAAATGTGGTTGCCGCTATACTACCTGCACCAGCCCCTCCACCATTGACAATTGAACAGTATAGTTGTCTCTTCACCATGCTGTCAAATGACGAATCTGCAATGCCCATGGCAAATCTAGCAAGTTCAATTCTTCCTTTTTCCTCTTCGTCATGGATTATTGACTCGGGAGCATCTAATCATATTTGTTTTAATCTAGCTTTATTTAAATCATATATCATTGCGCCAAAGAATTTTTCAATTCAATTGCTAGATGGAACTCACTCATTAGTACATCACATTGGTACTGTTGTCTTTTCACCAACTCTTATATTTGATAATGTATTTCACATACCTTCTTTCAAATTTAATCTTTTAACAATATCTCAACTAACACATTCTCTTAGTTGTGATGTTATTTTCTCACCATCTCAATGTATATTTCAGGACCAACGGACTTTGAAACAGATTGGTTGGGGTGATTCTCGAGATGGCCTATATTATCTAAATAAAGATTCTGCATTCTTCATTCTTGGCAGAAACAAGTTTGATCTTTGGCATTGGCGCCTCGGTCACCCATATATGTCTCGTTTTAAATTTTTAGTTAAAACATTTGAACCAATTAAATCTGATTTTGAATGTTCTTGTAATGTTTGCCCACTAACAAAGCAAACTCGTTTACCTTTTAATAAAAGTATTACTTCTAGTACTAATCCTTTTGAATTAATTCACTGTGATATTTGGGGGTCATTCTCTATGTCTTCTCATAGTGGTGATCGTTTTTTTCTCACTATAGTAGATGATTATTCACGTTGCACTTGGATTTATTTAATGAAAGCAAAATCAGAAACCATGAAATTACTGCTTTATTTTTTTAATCTTGTAAATAGGCAGTTCAATAAAAAGATCAATAATATTCATTCTGGAGGTGGTGATACTTTTCTCCCCCAACTCCAAAAATTTCGGTCAGATAATGGAACCGAATTTTTTATCCACACCTCTTCAATCATGGTTTCAACTAAATGGCATAATACACCAACGTAGCTACGTTGCGACCCCTCAACAAAATGGAATTGTTGAGCGAAAACATCACCATCTTCTTAATGTAGCCCGCGCTATCAGATTCCAAGCGCATCTGCCTTTAGAATTTTGGGGAGAATGCATATTAACAGCCGCATATTTAATAAATAAAATGCCTACTCCTATCCTAGGTCACAAATCTCCACACCAAATTTTGTTTGGTGCTCCTCCTTTTTACTCCTCTTTGCGAGTTTTCGGATGTTTATGTTTCAGTAAGAACATGAATATCAAAAATAAATTTGATGCACGTGCCAAACCAAGCATTTTCATAGGATATCCATATGGCCAAAAAGGTTATCGCATCTATGATATCACAACCCGTAAAATATATACATCTTGTGATGTTATTTTTTACGATGACAAATTCCCTTATCAGGACATCCCCACCAAATCCGTGGATTCACATGTGTTTGTCAAACCAATACTTGATGACACATCATATGATCTTCCATTATCATAAAGTCCTTCTCCACTCAGTTCTATTACACCTGAGTTACCTCAACAAAATACTTTTCACTCGGTTCTCTTATTCCCGAATCGTCCTCCTCAAACTCTCAAGCTTCTACAGATGAACCAACACCAACATCTCCCATAATTGATCAAACTTCTACAGATGAACCAACACCAACATCTCCCATGATTGATGCTACTCTTCCTCCACGAGTTCGACGCCCTCCTATTAAGTTAGGAGATTATGTTTGTTCATCTACATCACGTGCAACAAATTTTCCCATTGCAAATTATTTCTCTCTTTCTCAATTAAAACAACACCATCGTGTGTTTCTCACAAACATTTTAACTAAAGAGGAACCAACCTCTTTTACTCAAGCAATGAAAATTCCAGAATGGCGTGATGCCATGGCTACATAAATCAAAGCTTTAGAAGATAATAACACTTAATCTTTGTGCATTTTACCAGCCGGAAAACAAGCAATAGGTTGTAAATGGATTTGTAAAATCAAATACCGCTCTGACAGTTCCATTGAAAGATTCAAAGCACGACTAGTTGCAAAAGGATATACCCAAGGTATCGACTATCATTATACGTTTGCACCTATTGCAAAGTTAGTGACAGTTCGTCTTCTTCTCTCTATTGCAGCTATCAAGGGTTAGTCTCTTCATCAACTAGATGTCAACAACGCATTTCTTCAATTCCAAGGAGATCTTAATGAAGAAGTGTACATGAAATTACCTCCCGAGTTCTCTAGTAATGGGGAGACCCGCGTTTGCAAACTAAACAAATCCTTATATGGTCTTAAACAGGCTTCTCAACAATGGTTCTCTAAATTCATTCTCCTCGACACTCATTAGAAAGGGATTCACTCAATCCATTGCAGACTATAGTCTCTTCACATACATTAAGGGAAATATATCTCTTTTTGTTCTTGTTTATGTTGATGACATAATCATCACTGGAAATAATAATGATGCAATTTCCAATCTCAAATCATTTCTAGAAAAATCATTCTTCATAAAGGATCTTGGTAAATTACAATATTTTCTAGGCATTGAAGTTTCTCGCTCAAAACGTGGAATTTTTCTATGCCAATGAAAATATACACTTGATATTTTAAAAGATACTGGAATGACTAGAGCACGAGTCGCTAGTTTTCCAATGGAACAACAACTCCAGTTATGTCCTACTGATGGAGAACCTCTTGTTGATCCAACATCTTATCGTCGCTTAATAGGGCGATTTCTTTATCTCACTGTAACACGACCACACATTCAGTATGCCGTCAACACATTAAGTCAATTCATGAAAACCCATCATACCGTTCACCTTGATGCTGCCAATCGCATTCTTCGTTATCTCAAGGGTTCTGTTGGCAAAGGCATACTCTTATCCACATCAAGTTCACTCCACCTTAGTGGATATACTGATTCTGATTGGGCGAGTTGCCCAACTACCCGTCGTTCCACCACAGGTTATTTCACAATGCTGGGTTATAATCCAATCTGAAAACCAAGAAGCAACCCACAGTATCTCGGTCTTCAGCTGAAGCTAAATACCGTGCCCTCGCTACTCTATCATGTGAATTACAATGGCTCAAATCTCTCCTCACTGATCTTGGCATAGATCACCCACAACCAATTTCAATTCACTACGACAGTCAAGCTGCTATTCACATAGCAGAAAATCCTGCTAGTGGAAAATATCTTAAGATCTTTGCAGCACCAAACCTGACCCCTTTCTTTCTTTCCTCAATGCTTAAAGTTTTAAACCTCGAGAACCCACAAATATGACAAGAAACCTTAGATTTGTAGTCTCCCCAATATAACATACAATCATTTCTGCACGCATCAATTTTATCATACTTCAATCCTAAATCTTTGATTATCTTATCCGCATGATACATATTTTTTGGTGTGTTATTCCCACTTGGAAGCACCAACTGGAATAGTTGAAGCAACGCAGTAAAACTTTGGTCAGTCCACCCATGTGTGATCTTCAAATTAAATAATTTCACTACAAATCTAAGAACGGTGAAGTCTTTATTTCCAGCATACAATTCACTCATCGCCTTAAGCAAATTAGAACTAAACTTAACATCTTCAAATAAGTCATTTTCAAATAAGTCCTTTTGTTCATTATGTTCTCCCATTAGCGTGTCCAAATTATCACCACCAAGTTCCCCCACCACAGTGTTAAGGGCATTAGCCATGTCTGTTTCATTATATGCATTATCACGAAAACTTAATCCTTGTTCAACATACTGATTTTGTGCTACTTCACCATGCATGAACCACACAATATATGTTTCGTTAAAGCCATGCCTAAAACAATCTACTTTGACATCATCATGGGTCTTGGCCAGTCCTTGGTTTAGGCATTTGCCACATGGACAGGTATGACCTTTTTATTACGATGGTGTATCTTCGTGAACTCCACAAATTTCTCTAAACCAGCAATAAAACGTTTATTTGGATATTTTAAGGAAATCCAACTCTTATCTATCGATGAAGCGAAAGCATCCATACCACTATATATAACAAAGAAGAGCTAGTATGTAAGAAGCATCAACCAAATCAAATAATTAGGCATCAAATAATTAGGCACAAGAAAATCAGATGAACCAGTTTATATAGACGAAAATCACGAGACTAGCTTATTTCCCATTACTTCATGAAACTGAAACACACACACACATGCATTTTTAGTGAGATCGGCTTCTATCCCTTTTTTCCACTAAAATAAACAATGTATCAACCATTAAGGCATATGGTGAACTTCGAGGCCCACCAATTAACTTGTCCAGTCTTCAGATAGACAAATGTCCTCGAATGGAAGAAGATCACTCATACTAATCAATGCTCCTAAACAAGTGAGTCTACAATTTCAAATCTCACCAGTCCACCTTAAATCCCCAATTCATGCATACTTTCTCATTCACAAACATTGATCACTCCATTAAATATCATTCTAGTTGCACTACACATACATCAAACCATACAACACTCAGACAAGTATATAAGGATTGCTCATTTACAATATCGACAAAAGCAAAACATAGAACATTACACAGACAAATACCCTTGGCAAAAAAATTCATGAATTCAAATATAAACTCCATCACCCAATTTCGACATTAAATGCAAATAAATATAAAATAAAAAAAATACCTATACTCCCAAGTTTGGAACCCATATTTATACAACACATAATGAAGAGGTTCCCAATAATTGAAAACTTCATCACAATCACTTATAATATTAGAAGTAGCACTCCAGTATCTCAACACACCCAAACAGACAAACACAGCAAAACAGCTCAATTTCTTTTTATTCCCATTTTCTTCTTCTGAGTTTTCAAGTTTATCTAGTTTCATAGTAGTGGTTTTGAGTAATGAATAATAATCGGCAATGGATAGATAATCGGCAGTAGAGAGGGGAGCTCTGTTTGTTTTTTTAGGCTTTTAGTTTTTTAAGAGAGCGAATGAGGGGAGAGATTTACGAGAGATAAAACTCATAAAAGAGGAAGACGTCTGGTTTCATAGCAATTAAATTCGGTATAAAACGGTAATAAAATCAATGGAAAGAAACCACTAAAATCAAGCACCCAAATTATACTGAAGCAATAAATTAAAACATGCCAAGGAAAAACAAATAATCGATTTTATTATACTAAACCAAATTAAGAAGTGAGAAGGTTACCACAATTGCAGAGAGAGAAGGAAAGTTTGTGTTTGAGATTGAATAATCACTCGAACCTAGACAGAAAATCAAGTTGCAAAACCAAATTATTTAAAGTTTATTCATTTTAAATAATTGAATAATAAAGTTTGAGATTGAAAAGTACCATCTTCAAACTCACAAAGGAATCGCGGAATTGCAGTCTTAAATGTAAGCCGACGATTTCTTTTCTTTTAGTACAAAACTTTTGGGGGGAGATTTTCACCTTGGTGCCTAAATGTAAGCCGACGATTTCCTGGAAATTTTTATTACCTAAATAACAATAGAGCCACTGAGAAGAAATTTGGGATTTTAGGGTTGAATTTTGCTACGGATTAGATCCCTAAGAAAACCATCACCGGGTCGGAATAGATAAAAAGTTGGCTGTGACGAGCCTGGGCTTTTTTTGCCGACGGATATTGTGCATCAGCAATAGAAGTATGGACTGGATCCGTAGGCATATCTATTTTGGATCCGTCGAGAAATGTCAATTTTTTAGTAGTGTGCCCTCCAATCTTGCAACTCATGATCTGGATATCGATGTTGTAGACTCCACTCCGCCTACTGCCGAATTTTCCAAGATCGACATGGCTACTCCCGTCTTCAATCCCGACTCTCTCATCAGTACACCGAGCTGCTTAGATGATCCTGAAGTACAAGCTGGCCTTAACACCCTTCTTGAGACCAGATGCCTTGATGTAAACCCTACCAAGACCTCCACCCAGCTTTGTTTTGTAATTGAAATATTGATACAATGATCTGTCTATCTCTTTTAACTGCTTTTAATTTCTTTTGAATTATGGAAAAATAGATCTTTTTGCTTTTTATAAACTCATTTTGTATGCAATACATCTGATATTTATCATACATAAACAGGAAACAAACTCAATTTTGATACCGCTCCTAATCAACATAATATTGATACTTCATATGGGTACTTAATATATATCTTGAATTTAAAAACGAGTTTCGATACCCTTCCAACTAAAAAGCAGTATCGATACTTACTATATATTTTCAATATAAAAAATTAGTTTCGATACCACTCCAGCTAAAAGCAGTATCGATACTTAATATATATTTTGAATATAAAAAACGAGTTTTGATACTGTTTCGGCAGTAAACTGCTTCAACACAACGAGAGCAATGGTAAAGAATGCACTAAGAAACAGAGGAATTTGATGTTGGGGGAGATGAAACTGAACCAAATAATGGCTGCCTACGTACCCAAGATCTATTATCTAGGGATTAAGTTTCAACGTAGTTCCTTATGAAAAATAATGTGGTATTTATATAGGTAGAGTAGAGAATCCTTGTAGCTCAAGTAATCTTGTTGCTTGAGTAATTGTGATAGAATATAATTATCAACTGATAATTATCTTTTTGATAAGAAATGAATCTGGACATAAATCAATGTACATTAGTGACAAGCCATGTGGCTAAGGTTCAGCCTTAGACACATGAGTTAATGGGCCTGTACATTGATCCATGATATTGCAAATTGGATTTTAGCCCTGTTGATTAAACGAATAAAATGGAGACTCCTACTAATGGACGTTTGCCACGTATGTGGGGGTCGAAACACCGCCCCCTCTTTGTCATGCAAACAAAGTTCACATGGCAAAGAAGAGAAGAAAAATCAAGAAAAACTTGGAATAAGAAAAGAGTAAGTGGAATGTATAACAAAGTGTCGTGTGAACGTAAACGATAGGAAAATGGACAATCGGAAAAAATTCGTGAATTATCGAAACGAAATAATGTCAAACTAATGCATACGGGACGTAATGTAGTTAAAAAAATGGCGGAAAAATGCACAGAAAAAATAAAAGATGTACAGAAAAAAATTCAAAAGAAATTGAGTGCCGAACACTGTACCGAACGCATTACGTAACAATGCGAAAGTGGATGTCGACGACGCGTGCCAGCGGAATAGCGATACGAGGATTAGACCGTTGAAATTAAACGTAGGGGCAGTTTCGTAAGAATATGAAGAAAAAGAAGTAAAAATACTAGTTGGAGTCGAAAGTGAAGACTTGCGCGACTAAAACTGTATTTCACCCTGAATGAGATAAGAATCCAGTTTAGATAAGAATCCACCCCGTAAAACTTATCTACGAAATATTATAAAAGTGTATCCGTATTTATTCTTCTCAATAGTAACCCTTATAGAAATATAAATAACGTGCTCAAGAAACTCCTTTGTTATCTTCTTTCGAATTTGATTGCAACTACAAACATGCGTGAATATCATACATCATATATGAGATGTTAGATCTACATCCTGATCTTTCAAACAAATAAAGGGGTTTGATCGAAAAGTGTACTACACACTCTTTGTGGAGGAAATGGTGGCTTGTTGCCCAAAAAGCTATGATTCCTCTGTGCAGCGAGTGAAGACCATGAACCCCTCGCTGTAGATCCTCCTGTATGTCTCGCATTCCTAGCAAAAAAACTAGGAAGGGCTGGATAGGAAGTGAGAAGCCGGTACCACCAACCCACAAGAGAAGTCGACTTCATGGTGTTTAGGTGTTGTAGTGCGGTCGCATGAAGCTGTGTTCATTAAACCTTGTGTGTATGAAGCACGTGATACGGAGTTCTGCGTTGTGCACGATCAAATAACGCATGTCGTTGCGTAAGATCTTGTTACTGAGTTCGTGTTTGTTCTGTGAAGGAGAGATCAACGATGGCGCCCATATTCAAAACGGATAGTAACAAACATGATAAGGTGTAACGCCTGTAAAGGAAGGGCACCGTACCTGTGTTGCACCGATTTGGCCTAGTGAACCCGATTTGTTGAGCTTTCTGACCCGATTTTTTTTTTCTTTGCAGGTAGAAACGACCATATTACACGGATGAAAGATAATCGAGAAAAAAAAAACTCGATGATGATCGTAGACTTGGTGAGGTGGAAAGAAGGTGACAGATACAACAAACGCACGACACCACGGCGATGGTCACTTAAAGAACTACGAAAAATACTAGTACTCGAGAGATTTGAGATGGACCAAGTATATGAATTTGAAACAAAAGTCGAAGAAGATGAAGTAGTAATGGCTTACTCACAATTAAGTTGCGGGAGTGCAATTTCGTTAAGCAAAGAAATTGTGCAATTATTGAGTTATTTTGGGCTGCCGAAGAAAACGGAGAAAAGTTCGGAGACTATGACAAAGCGGTGGCAAAAAAATTCGATAGCATGAAACAGGTATGTCAATATTTTTTTTTACCAGTTAGCTTCAAATTTTGGTTAAGTCTAAAAGACTAACGAAAATATTTGTATTTGTGTCGCAGGTTGAAACGGCGGAATTACGAGCAAAAGATATTGACGAAAAGTTTCGAACGGAAAGATCACAATGCCGTAGAGAAAGAAAAAAATAATAATAAAAAAGCTGAATAAAGTTTTTGCTTAGAAAGTTAACGTAATGCGAATTTTTGCCGCACGGAGAAACGACAGTTGTACGAGCCTCGGTAAGTTTCGCTCAGAAAGTTCGGCTTAATGCTTTATAAAAAATAATGAAGCTGGAGAAAGTTTTCACGAAGAAAGGTGACGTAATGCGAATTCTCGCCGCACGGAGAAACGACAGTTCTACGAGCCTCGGAAAGTTTCGCTCAGAAAGTTCGGCTTAATGCCTTATAAAAAATAATGAAGCTGGAGAAAGTTTTCGCGAAGAAAGGTGACGTAATGCGAATTCTCGCCGCACGGAGAAACGGCGGTATTACGAGCAAATTATATTCAAAAAGAGTTTACGGAGAAAAGTTTTGCACAGAAATACGTCAATTAATGTCGTAGAAGAAATAAAGAAGCTGACAGAAGTTTCATTGAGAAAGAGCGGCACAATGCCTTAGAAAAAAGAATGACTGCGGAAAATAGTTAACCGAAAGCGTTAAGCGAAGCGAATGCAGATTTCGAAGAAGAAAATGAATATTTAATCGAACAACCGTAAGACAATTGACAGAGACAATTGATTGAGTTGACGGAGAAAAGTTTTGCACAGAAATACGTCAATTAATGTCGTAGAAGAAATAAAGAAGCTGACAGAAGTTTCATTGAGAAAGAGCGGTACAATGCCTTAGAAAAAAGAATGATTGCGGAAAATAGTTAACCGAAAGCGTTAAGCGAAGCGAATGCAGATTTCGAAGAAGAAAATGAATATTTAATCGAACAATCGTAAGACAATTGACAGAGACAATTGATTAGGTAATTATGTGAATGTAATACCATAGAGCTAAAACTTCTTTTGATGAAAAATAAAAAAAAATATGGGTTTGTTATTGAATATTGTTGTTGTGTCAGATAACATACCTGCGGAAAACTGACAATGTTGTAGATTTATGCAATTGAAATGAAATAGAACGAGACGCCCCCATGTAGAGAAAAATGCCCCCAATGCTAACTTAACTCGGCAAAATTAGACTAAGCGAGTGTAAAAACGTTAGAACTTCGATTGTCAAAATGAAACGCGGTGACTTAGTCGGATATTGTCGTAGTGATAGTAACGAACTAAGCGAGCGTAAAAACGTTCAAACTTAGACTGGCGAAGTTAAATGTAGTAACTTCGTCAGATTTTGTTGTAGCGATAGTAATGACTAAGCGAGCGTAAAAAGCGTTCAAACTTAGACTGACAAAGCTAAATGTGGTAACTTCGTCAGATTTTGTCGTAGCGATAGTAATGACTAAGCGAGCGTAAAAAGTGTTCAAACTTAGATTGACGAAAAGATGACTGCAAAAGTGATGTGTCAAACCCTTTGCTTCTAACGGCGGCGGAGAGATAAGCCAATGAATCTGCATGACGTAAGTCATTTTGGGGTCTTTGAGTGATAGAGATGCTATCAAATTGTCGAGCAAGATTATGTATCAAACTAAGATAAGTCGTCATACTCTCATCTCTTGCTTCAAAAGACCCACCAAACTGATTTGCAACAAGGCGAGAATCCGTTTATAACTGGAGCTTTCGCGCCCCCAGTGTCAAAGGTGTTCTCAAGGCACAAATGGCAGCCTCATACTCAGCTTCGTTATTTGAATCGGCGAAGCCAAGTCGCACAGATTTCTCAATCTTTTCTCCGCCAGGTTTAACAAAAACACATCCAATTCCAGACCCAGATTTACTATGGGAGCCATCTGAGTAAACAATCCATATGTCAATGGGATTAGGAATTGCGTTTTCATGTTGGTCTTCGTCGCCCCCAATTAGCGGCGGCAGAATGTCTTCCATAGATTTTTCCATCATCAATGAAAAGAACAGCACTAACTGCTTGAGTTGTAGCTGCCAGGTATATGCCACTAGGTTGACCCGATGAAAGACTTGTCAATATAGGAGGACTGACTAAGTATTTCTTCAGTTGTTGCAATGTCATCTCACAATCAATGTTCCAAGTTGCCGCCCTCTTTAATGTCTGGAAGAAGGGATGACAATGATCGAAATATTTAGAAATAAATCTATGAAGAGCGGCAAGCCGACCAGTAAGTCGTTGAATTTCCTTCTTATTTTTGGGTGATGGTATATCAATAACGGCGCGTATCTGATCAGGATTAGCCTCAATACCTCTACGAGTCATGAGGTATCCCAAAAAATTTCCAGAAGAGAAGCCCAAAAGAACATTTGGTGAGATTGAGTCACATGTTATACTTGTTAAGCCTATAAAAAACAAGTTAAAGATCGGAAAGATGATCACCCGTATCCTTCGATTTAACGACTATATCCTCGATATAAGCCTCCATTATTTTTCCCAACAGATCGGAAAAAATTGTATTGAAGAGTGAAATCCATTTCACCCAGAAGATTTAAACAGACAGACGCCCCCGGTCGAGCCTATGTGGAAGATGACACCTGCCATTACCTCTTACAAGAGTTAGAGATTTTAGGCGGTACACACTTTCAGGTCCGACTGGAGATTGTCTTTTTCTTTGCGTGTAACCAACCTATCTAGGTCGGTAGTTTGCCTGGGATTATGGTCTTCCCTCTAGTTGCTTCTGTGACACCTTCCTTCCTTATCGGATCAGACCTGTCTAGGACGACGATTTTCCTCAGGTCAACGAGGTCGGCCTTCCCTATCAAGTCAGTCTCATTTGGGATATTGGTATTCCTTATATTTTCTTCTGTGACACCTTCTTTCCCTGTCTGGTCTGACCTGTCTGGGATGGCAATTTTTCTCAAATTTAAGAGGTTGGCTTTCCCTGTCAGGTCGGTCCAGTCTAGGATGAAGGTTTTCCTTATACTTTCTTCTGTGACGCCTTCTTTTCCTGTCTGGTCGGACCTGTCTAGGATGGCAATTTTCCTCAAATCTGCGAGGTCGGCCTTCCCTGTCAGGTCGGTCCAATATGGGATTAAGGTTTTCCTTATACTTTCTTCCGTGACGCCTTCTTTTCCTGTCTGGTCGGACCTGTCTAGGATGGCAATTTTCCTCAAATCTGCGAGGTCGGCCTTCCCTGTCAGGTTGGTCCAATCTGGGATTAAGGTTTTCCTTATACTTTCTTCCGTGATGCCTTCTTTCCCTGTTTGGTCGGACCTGTCTAGGATGGCAATCGTCCTCAAATCTGCGAGGTCGGCCTTCCCTGTCAGGTCGGTCCAATATGGGATTAAGGTTTTCCTTATACTTTCTTTCATGACGCCTTCTTTCGAAGGCGTTTGTATCGCCGTTTGCGGTAGCGGTGCTGCTGCAGTTGGATGTTGAGAATTGATCCTACCACTAGGAGCAACTCGATTGTTCAATGGTTCTTGCATTGCCCAACTTGAATTTCGAGGGTTGCAATTCCTATTGGCAGGAGGAATATGTTGTCTGTTCGATCTGCTTCTTGTGCTTACCATCTTAATTGTTTCACGTTATAATGGATTCAAAAAACCCACAGACGGCGCCAATTATGTTTCGGCAGTAAATTGCTTCAACACAACGAGAGCAATGGTAAAGAATGCACTAAGAAACAGAGGAATTTGATGTTGGGGGAGATGAAACTGAACCAAATAATGGTTGCCTACGTACCCAAGATCTATTATCTAGGGATCAAGTTTCAACGTAGTTCCTTATGAAAAATAATGTGGTATTTATATAAGTAGAGTAGAGAATCCTTGTAGCTCAAGTAATCTTGTTGCTTGAGTAATTGTGATAGAATATAACTGTCAACTGATAATTATCTTTTTGATAAAAATGAATCTGGACATAAATCAATGTACATTAGTGGCAAGCCATGTGGCTAAGGTTCAGCCTTAGACACATGAGTTAATGGGCCTGTACATTGATCCATGATATTGCAAATTGGGCTTTAGCCCTGTTGATTAAACGAATAAAATGGAGACCCCTACTAATGGACGTTTGCCACATATGTGGGGGTCGAAACAGATACCACTCCACCTAAAAGCAGTATCGATACTTAATATATATTTTGAATTTAAAACCGAGTTTCGATACCACTCCAACTAAAAAGCAGTATCGATACTTAATATATATTTTGAATATAAAAAACAAATTTCGATACCACTCTACCTAAAAGCAATATCGATACTTAATATATATTTTGAATTTAAAATTGAGTTTCGATACCACTCCAACTAAAAGCAGTATCGATACTTAATATATATTTTGAATATAAAAAATGAGTTTCAATACCACTCCACCTAAAAGCAGTATCGATACTTAATATATATTTTGAATTTAAAACCGAGTTTCGATACCACTCCAACTAAAAGCAGTATCGATACTTAATATATATTTTGAATATAAAAAACGAGTTTCGATACCACTCTATCTAAAAGCAGTATCGATACTTAATATATATTTTGAATTTAAAACCGACTTTCGATACCACTCCAACTAAAAGTAGTATCAATACTTAATATATATTTTGAATTTAAAATTGTTTTTCGATACCACTCTAACTTAAAGCAGTATCGATACTTAATATATATTTTGAATTTAAAATTGAGTTTTGATACCACTCCAACTAAAAACAGTATCGATACTTAACATATATTTTGAATATAAAAAACGAGTTTCGATACCACTCCACCTAAAAGCAGTATCAATACTTAATATATATATCGAACAATTGACATTCCTTGATATCTCCCTTTATATTTGAATCATTCTTTTATGACCTGGTATCGAGATGAGAATCTACAAATCACCAGTCCTTATTACTTACCTTTGCACTCTTTGCCATGCATCTATTATAGGAAATAAATATTTACTTTTGACCAACAAACCACTATCTAACAGGCTCAAAAACCAATATTGATTGAATTAAATCATGTTATTAAAGTTTATCTAGTTATTATTCAAACTTCTAACTGTCCCACGCACAATCAACGAAGAATCACTTTTTCCTAAAACAAAAAACCTCGTTTTCATGCTCGCCCACCATTAATACTCCTCTTTTTCTTGCTAATCACCATTAAATTCTCTCGTTTGTATAAACTCTTTCTCCTATAAAAACCCTTTAAAAAACTTGATTTTTAAACATCTCTTACAACTTCCCTACTTATTAACTTACAGAAAACTATGACTTCTATCTCCCTCTTCCTTATTACTTTAGCCACTTTTATGGTTTTGCCCGATTGTTCTCCTCCTCCTCACTGGTCTGATTGCCCCACTACCAACCTTTCCGATGATGAGGAACACACAGAAAAGGAAACTGAAGAAGAACAAGAAAATGAAGATGAAGAAAATGAAGATGAATATGATGATGAATGGTTGAGAGATTGCTATGACTATGCTAAAGGTGACGATGATACTTCCAGCATTGATGATGATGAGGATGATGGTGAAGATGGCAATGATGAAAATGAAGATGAAGAGGAGGATGATGATAACGATGATGATGATGATGATGATTAGTCTTGCTTCCTATATTTTAAGTTTTTACTTTGACTTGTAATAGGCTATTTAGCCTACCCTTTTTCCCTTTTTAATGAAATATTATTGCTCTATCTCTGATACTGGCCTCCTTAATTATTAATACATGTTTCGACCTTCGACATTAAAAAAAATGATACCGACATTCGACATTCGACATCAACATTGTATTAAAAATATTATTTATAAAAACATACCTTACTTCCTCCGTATTCTAGCGTCGACCACTCAACACCACATATTCCATATTTTTTGTTACCACGATCTTGATCTTTGTCCGCAAAACTGGATTTTATTGACCTGAACTTGCATTTCTACCCAGAACAGGATTTCATTGACCCGGTATCGAGATGAGGATCTACAGATCGCCAGGATTTTTTTACCCGAACTTGACATTTCTGCCAAGAACTGGATTTTATTGACCTAAACTCGCATTTCTGCAAAGAACAAGATTTTATTGACCTGGTATCGAGATGAGAATCTACATATCACCAGGATTTTTTTACTCGAACTTGACATTTCTGCCAAGAACTGGATTTTATTTACCTGAACTCGCATTTCTGCCAAGAACAGGATTTTATTAACTTGGTATCGAGATGAGGATCTACAAATCACCAGGATTTTTTTTACCCAAACTTGACATTTCTGCCAAGAATTGGATTTTATTGACCTGAACTCGCATTTCTGCCAAGAATAGGATTTTATTGACTTGGTATCGAGATGAGGATCTACAGAACACCGGGATTTTATTTGTCCTGGTATCGAGATGAGGATCTACAGATCACCAAGATTTTATTTGACTTGGTATCGAGATGAGGATCTACAGATCACCAGGATTTTATTTGACCTGGTATCGAGATGAGGATCTACAGGTCACCAGGATTTTGTTTGACTTGTTATCAATCATATAATTCTAGAGATGCTAAGATATGGTATACATGTATAAATATTGATTTCGAGAATGATAATATCTTTATTGAATGTATAACCTTGATAACAAAAAATTACACCATGATACTTGAAACACTCTTAATTGATAAAATGCTTTCAAATTGCTTACATTTTGAGGCTTTGGTAATATTACACCTTTATTCATTTTTAAGTAGTAAGCTCTATTGATTCAGACTTTGTGAATGATGTAAGGCCCATCCCAGCTTGCTGCTAGTTTGCTAGCCCCTTTTTCTTTAGTAGCTTGAGTGACCACTTTCAAGACCAAATCACCTTCCTGAAAATGCCTTTCTCTTACTTTCTTATTGAAAGCTTTTCTGAGCTGCCGATGGTATGTGTCAAGCCTCACCCTTGCTTGATCCCTTGCTTCCTCGAGATTGAGAACTTCTGAAGCCATTACTTCGTTATTTTGACCATTTAATAATATTTTGGTTCTAGATGTCGATACCACCATTTCTGATAGAGTTACTACCTCCATCCCATAGGCTAAAGTAAAAGGTGATTCACCTATGGATGTTCAAGGTGTCGTTCTATAAGCCCATAGAATGTTGTTTAGTTCATCCACCCAAAGACCTTTCTTGTCTTCTAACTTTTTCTTGATATTATCCATAATGGTTTTATCAGTTGCCTCTGCTTGCCTGTTACCCTGAGCATAGTATAGCGCAGATGTGAAATGCTTTACCTTATAAGATTCCAAGAAAACTTTCACATTTCCTCCTTCAAACTGCGGTCCATTATCTGATATAATAGCATAAGGCAATCCATATCGACATATGACTCGTTCAAAAAGGAAGTTTATAACATTCTGTTCTTTGATATGCTGCAGAGCGATGGCTTCTACCCACTTTGTAAAATAATCTATGACTGCCAATATGAACCTTCTTTTGCCTCTTCCTGGTGTAAGCAGACCGACAATATCCATACCCCATAGAGCAAAAGGCCATGGGTTTGAGACACAATGTAAGTCTTCAGCTAGGACATGTATGGCTTTCCCATGAACTTGGCAGTGTACACACTTTTTCGCATATCGAAGACAGTCCCTTCGCATTTTAGGCCAAAAATATCCCTGTCTTGTGATTTTATTGGCCAATGATCTACCAGCTGAGTGGTTTCCTCATTCGCCTTCGTGAAGCTCGGTAATGATTAGCTGCGCTTCCTCATACGATATACATTTCAAATGTGGACCTTCAAGATTCTTTCTATACAATTCATTATCAACCAATACATATCTTTGGGCGCTAGACTTAATTCTTCTGGCCTCGTTTTTGTCCTCCACTATTTTCCCATCAGCTAAATATGAGATATATGCTTCCATCCATGACGCCCCCAGTGTATCAATTTCCATTGACTGCTGAGTCATCAATGTCGATGCTTGGCTTCTGTTGAACTCCGATATGCAGAGTGCGACCCTCTGTGTTTTCCAGCATCGCTGCAACATACGCCAAGGCATCTACATGCCTATTCTCATTTCTGTTAAGATGCTAAAGCCTTATTTTACTGAAATTCTTCAATTTGGATTTTATAAAATTCAAATAATCAACCATATTTTCACATTTTGCTGAGTATCCCCCATTGATATGAATGACCACGACCATCGAGTCACTAAAAATCGACAACTCTTTTATATTGAGAGATTTAGCCTTCTTGAGACCAGCTATTAAGGCTTCATATTCAGCCTCATTGTTGGACGCATGGAAACCCAATGTTATTGCAGTCTCGAGCCTTTGATTTTTAGGAGTAACCAACACCACTCCGATGCCACACCCCTTTCCTCTAGATGATCCATCGACAAATAGTCTCCAACCATTTGTTCCAGCCCATGGATCGTCTGCATCGATAACATCTTCAGGCTCTTGCAGCATTGCGAACTCCTCTTCTTCCATGCCCCAACTGGCATCCTTATATGGAAAATCAGCCAGGAAGTCGGCCAGTACCTGACTCTTTTCTGATATTCGTTTTCGATATTCGACTCCAAATTTATTTATTAGTACAGACCATTTAGACACCCTTCCTGACTTAGAAGTTTTTGCCAGAGTTTCTTCAATGGGAGATTCGTCATCACGATCACCGAATGTGCTTGAAAATATGGCTTTAACCTTTGAGATAAGAATAAAAGTGCCAAGGCATACTTTTCTAGCATCGAATATCGAGTCTCAGCCTCGAGCATTGTTTTACTTTGAAAATACACTGGTCTTTCCAATCCATTTTCTACTTTCACGAGGACATAACTTATAGCAAAATATGATACCGCCAAATAAAAAAGCAAACTTTCTCCCTCATCTGGCTTTATTAGAGTTGGCATTTCTTGCAAATATTTTTTAATTCAGAAAATATTTCTTCACATTTCTCATTCCAACAGAACTTGACATTCTTTTTAAGCAACTTAAAAAGTGGCTTACAGCGATCAGAAGTTCTGGAGATGAATCTATTGAGCGCCGCTATTCTTCCCGTCAGCCTTTGTATTTGCTTTCAAGTTGTAGGTGATGGCATTTGTTGAAGCGCTTGTATTTTCTCAGGATTATCATCGATACCTCGCTTCGTAACTATGTATCCCAAAAACTTGCCATAACTAACCCCGAAAGTACATTTTTCAAGATTAAGCTTCATATTAAACTCTCTCAATATTATGAATACAGTGTCGAGGTCCCTTACGTGATCTCCAGTTTTCATAGACTTGATGACCATATCATCGATATAGACCTCGACAATACATTTGATGAGTTTCTTGAACATCTTCTCCACTAGCCTTTGGTAAGTAGCTCCCGCATTCTTCAATCCAAATGGCATTCTAATGAAGCAGTATATTCCACCATTGACCACGAATGCCGTTTTCAACTGGTCTAACACAGCCATTAGAATCTGAAAGTATTCTGAATAACCATTGCAAAAACTGATCAACTCGAAACCAGCAGTTCGGTCGACCAATTCATCAATTCTAGGCATGGGATAATGATCATTTTGACACTTTTTATTTACATCGGTAAAGTCGACACAAATTCGAACTCTACCATCTTTCTTGGGTACAACAACTATGTTTGCTACCCATTCAGAATGCTCAACTTCTCTGATGATGCCATTATCTAACATCTTTTGTATCTCCACTTGCACTGCTTTTTCATACATTGGCCTCACTTTTCTATGCTTTTGATGCACTGGAGTTGCATTTTCCTCCATATTCAGTTTGTGTGAACATATATGTGGATCGATACCGGTGAGATCTGACATCGACCATGCAAAAACATCTTGATTCTCTTTCAAAAATACTATCAACTCCTTTCTTATACTCACAGTCATTTCTGTACCAATGAACGTATGACGCTCACTTTCTCCTTTACCGATATTAATCTTCTCCACCGCCTCTATGGTTTTTCTTTCCCATGGTGGTTCTTCATGCTTGTTCGTCTCTTGAGCGAACTTTACCTGCTCCTGTATCTGTATGCTGGTATCGGCAGGTAAAGTTTGTTGTAACTGCTAAGTAGAGTTTTCCAAGACGCCCCTAGTGTCTTGGCTTTTCCCCTTCATCATTCCCTTTACTGTAACGAAATTACACTTTTCTGATTTGGACTGATCGCCCCTAATCTCGTGCAATCCATATACAGTTGGGAATCTGAGAACTTGATAAAATGTACTAGGCATAGCACGCATTTTGTGTATCCATTTCCTTCCCGCGGCCAATATGGCATTGTGATCAGATTGGTACTTGATGACCACGAATTTCGTCATCACCGTTTGAGGCCCGGCTCGAACTGGCAATTTTATCTCTCCAGCAGGTTTGGTAGAAGTTCTATTAAAACCATATAAATTGAACTTTGGTGGTTTTAAATGTGACTCATCGAGACCAATTCCTTTGAATGCTTTCCAAAATAAAATATTAACTGAACTACCACAGTCCACTAATATCTTATGTACATCATAGCCCGAAATACGCAAAGTGATTAGCAAATCATTATCATGTGGTAACATTACCTTGGACAAGTCCTCCGGTACAAATATGATTGCCCCAGGAATGCTAGACGATATCAGCTGCTGACTCATGGCACTGGCTCGATATTGACTTCGAGCACTTCTTTGACCGTTGAGATCTTCCTTATCTTATCTCGAAAAATCTTTTTCTGAGGAATTTCCCCCTTGTAAATCATGTTTATTATGCCCAATGGCTTCTCTCTTATGGTCGCTGTTTCTGCAGGTCTAACATCAGCACGAAACTCTCTTAGCTTCCCATCTTTCATGAGCCTGTCTATCTCTTTTAATAACTGGAGACACCTATTAGTATCGTGGTTCTCAATCTTGTGAAATTGACAATAAGGCTTTCCTTTCATTTCTCTAAGAGTGTATTTCGGCCACACGACAAAATCTTCCTTTACTATTCTCCGCAAAATATCTTCTGCCGTGGAATTGAGAGCTATGAAATCATTATTATCTTTCTCTTTTTTCCCCGTATCGGTGACTTGTAATACTACTTGCACAGTGGCGGTTCTCAACCCCTCCTCTACTATGATATCTCTATCAACCTTATCATACAACTCTTGCAATGTTTTAACCTCTTTCCTCAACAAATACTTATGCATATAAGATCTTGGTATTACTCCAGCTTGAAAAGCTATGACAGCTGTCATTTCTGATTCATCCAATCTTTCCACTGACTGCGTTTCAGCCTTGAACCTTGTTAAGAAATCTTTTAATGACTCCTTCTTCACTTGCTTCAATTGGAATAAGGCTGACACCTGCTTTGGCTTCACCCTTTGGTGACCATAATTAGTGAGGAACCTTTCTTCAATCTCTCGAAAGCATGTAATGGACCCCTCTGGAATTGTGCAAAACCACTTTAATGCCTTCCCTTTCAAGCTTGACGAAAATGATCGATATAGTACAGTATCCCAATATTCGGTGCCCTGATATATCGAGAACTGATGTCGATAACTAAAAAGATGGTCCATGGGGTCAGTAACTCCTTTATATTAGCTTAATTTTGGATTTTTGAACTTCTGAGGTAACGAGGCCATCTCTATCTCCTTTCTTAATGGATTTCTATCGACATCATCTGCCAGCTTTCTTATCGATGCCGAGACTTTTTCCAATAACTGATCTCCTAATTGCTTCTGCATCATTTCCTGCACCATCTCCTTTATGACTAGTGCTTTACCTTCTTCTTCTTGTACACTTTCGGTGTTGTTCTCACTACAGATTGTACTTCTTCAAGATGACTTCTTCTCCTCTCCTCGAGATGACTTTTTCATACTATTGGAGTGCCTGAGCTCGACTCCTCGTCATCCTTCTCATACATAGTGTCTTCAGCACGGTTCTCCTTCTCTTCCCTTATTGCTTTATTCTCAGCCATTAACATCTAATTTTGCTTTTCTAACTCATTCATCCTTCTCAACAAGTCTTTCAAAGATACTTCTTTTTCTTGTATTTCCTCTACTTCTTCTATCATTCTACTTGTTGATCTCCGAGTTCTTCGCTCCTCATTCTTAGACACAGCATGAGAAGTGTTTCCCTCATTCACCATCATTGCTTTACTTGCTGTAGTACGCTTTGGAGGCACCTTGATTACTTTCCTTAACCCTTCACTGATCTTACCACACAGTTATTCTTTATCAACAAGATTTCAATCAACGGATTCGATCAAAGAAAAAATAAACGAAAGACAAAACAATCGATCTTTGTCTTTGAACCCAGACAGCGCCAATGTAGTGATCAAGAGAAACTAACTAAGATTGATAATAATGAATTGCTAAAGGTAAAGGTTAAAGATTGAATCGAATTAAAATTGAAGTTTGTTATTGAAAAACAGTATCGGTTATAATATTCTCTTTCTCTCTCTCTTGTTCTAAGTTTACAGATTTTGTGTAATGATTTGGAATGAATCACTTTCTTCCTTTCCAGTCTTTATATAGTGTTGTCCTTATCACTTCGTCCAATCAGCTTGCGCCATGTGTCCCTTCTCTTTCTCTTTCTCTTTTTCCCGCTTAAACCTGCAACATACAAACTATACTGCAAAATATCGATAGTTATGTCGATATTTCTTATTAAACCATGATATTTGGGCTGGAATATCGGGTTGACGATATTTTCCCACGAAAATTGATACCCGTTCAAAACCAGTACGAGAATCCAACTTATATAACTGAATATGCTAGGGCCATACCAATAGGTCCTCAAGAGCAAATATCAAATCGGTAAAAATGTTGTGATGGCAATATTGGTTATATATCCCTTTCGATTTGTAAAACAGATAAATCTTTCAATTTATATACATTACTAGTATTTGCCCGTGCCATACGACACAGATAGGCGCGCCTTTGGCACCCCGATGCGCATCCGCCCTCCGGTACTACAGATACACGCGCCTTCGACGCCCCGACACGCATCCCCCCGTACTACAGATATACGTGCCTTCGGCGCCCCGACATGCATCCGCCCCCCATACGGCACAGATACGCACGCCTTCGGCGCCCACAACGAGCATCCGCCCCCAGACCCAGTACTAAAAAAACTCCAACCGAAGCCCGACTAAAAAAACGTCAATCAAAGCCCATTAGAAGCCCGACAAAAAAGCCCAACCGAAGTCCACTAAAAGTCTAGCCGCATTTTTTTACTTCAATAATGATGCAACATCTCTTGTTCCACACTATTAAGCAACCCACACCTCATAAGCCCTAGGATTTGCCACCTCATAAGCTAGATCTAAAGGTTAGGGGGTGGTGTTGGATCAGCACCACCCTTGTTTGTTATATAGATAGAAATTCATGTAATTTCACTATACGGTCAATAACGGCATTTACACATAAAAGTTAAGGCGTTTCACCTAAGAGCATGATTATAATCATGGAAGTAAAAGGTCTTGTAGATGAAATGAGACAGCCACATGGAAGCTGCAAAACACAACACCGCCATGGAGACGACAACAGATTTTGTAGCCATCGACATCATACCCTGTTTGATGGCTGCAATGATCCCAATTGAAGCTACAGAGATAACCTGCAAAGCAACTTCGAGTGCCTTGAGACCTTTGACTGCAACACGGCAGCTATTGCAGTTCAGAACATGAGACCGATACCTAGAATAAAGTGCAAACAGAGAAATGAGAAATTCCAAGTTTTATGACATCTCTGCAGTGGCGACTTAGCATGAATATGTTCACACTATATCCTTCGTGTTGGAGACAATTACCTATCCACTAACTGTTCTTTAGGAGGAGATGGGGGAAGTAAACCGCTGTATTTGGTACCAAAATTAACTTGACCACCTGAGTATTTTCTTAGCCACTTTCTGAAGGCAACCACAAGAGCATCCGCTTTGGTCGGAACAAAACAAGCCCTTTGCCAATTGGAAGGGCCAATATCAGTAATCTTAAGCTCCTATAAGAAACACAATAAGAGAAAATGTTAACACGAGCTATCATTCATATCAATATCAATACTACTGAGTATTTAACAAACAAATATCAATCACTTATAAAAGATAGCATGATCCTCCAATTTCATTTGGAAGCTATACCGTTAAGCATGATCCTCCCATTTCATTTGAAAGCTATGAACCATTATAATTGATACTGAGTACAAAATTACCTCCAAGTGGAGAAGATACAGTCGAATCTAAAATCAAGTTTTGGCTAACATGAAACATCCATCGGGGAACTACTTGATCAATCCACACTCCAACATTTCTCGGAAAGGACCATATCAATCTGCTGTTACCAGGGCTAACAGGCACTCAGATAAGGATCAAAAGAAACCGTCGTGCTTTTACATTTTCTGATGTCTCCTAAACAAACCAAAAGTAAAATATTAATCTGGATATACAAGGTAAAAATGGTGGAACTTCAATAGATAAACCTCATTAGCTCGTTGCAAACTAAATGCTTTACCTCATTGATACCCCCTGAAGACGCATATCCAGTATTTGCAGGGCCGGCTCTGAGATTGTTGGGGCCCAAGGTGAATTCTTAAAAAGTGGCCTAAGTAACCTATTATTTATGCTACAAAAGTATTTTAAATGCCTAATAAGCATCCAAAATTAATTAGTCTAGTTGGTTGCTATTCTAATTTCTCTACAATTACCCCAGGTTTGACTCTTTTTATGAACATTTTTGTATCCAGATCTTTTGATAATAGTAGACAAACTCCCGACCCAAACATTGAATGGGGGCCTTATTATTGCCACAGATTTTGGCATTGTATAGAATACGCAGGGTGGTATAAACTTATTGTAACCCCTCTCTTGATGCGCAAAGAAACCATTTATATCTAATTTATTTACCTTTATCTCCATGGGCCTCCCTCCTTCTCTGTCAGCCTTAGGTGTGCTAGGACATCATTTACTAGTAAGACGGGCTTAACATATACGAATATAATCTTAAAAAGTGATGACTATCTACTATAACCTTTCAGCGCCAAAACATAAGTAAGAGAAGGGCTTATCTAATGTTCTTATCTGGATTTGTCAGTTGGCACATTCATTATTCCATAATGTGCATATGGCGCATGAGAAGGATCCATGAGATTTTCAATCAGAACTTCGTACCTAGAAACATTCATTATTCCATAATGTGCATATGGCACATGAGAAGGATCCATGAGATTTTCAATCAGAACTTCGTACCTATAAATTCCAATGTTCTAGTCAATTATTGTGTATGTACTTAAAACAGAGATAAGAAGCAGGGTCCATGAGAAAGGTATTGACGAACCTTCTATGTCTGGACAAACTAGAGATCTTGGATATATTCTCAGCAGTATCTTGGATATCTTAGATATATTCTCAGTAGTTATCTTGTACAGAGCTTCCTAAGTTATAGGATCTCATATACAATGTAAACAATTAATAAAGTGGCTTACTTTCTTCTATTCTTCGAAAATTATTTAATAACAAATGTTTAGGTGCATTTTCCTGTAGTCAGTGTCAATTTTGTAAGGCTTGTGCCATGGGAAAGTCTACACGACTTCCTTTTGTTACTCATGATCATCGTACTACTGCACCATTTGATTTAATTCATAGTGATGTTTAGATGTCTCCCATTTCCTCTGTCTCTGGCTACCGTTATTATGTGTTTTTTATTGACGATTTTACTCATTACTCATGGGTGTTTCCCATGAAACTAAAGTCCGAAATTTTCAGTCACTTTGTCCACTTGTTTAATTCCATTGAGAATCAATTTTCTGCTACCATTAAGTGTTTTCAAAGTGATGGGGGTGGCGAATATGATAATTCATCTTTCCATCATTTTTGTGCCAATAAAGGAATTCATCACAGGTTCTCATGCCCACACACACCCCAACAGAACAGTCTTGTAGAACGAAAGCACCATCATATCTCTGAGATGGCTCGCACCTTGATGATTACTGCTCGTATTCCTCTCACTTTATGGGCTGAGGTGATTTGCACTGCTGTATACTTAATGAACAGGTTACCAACACCAGTTCTGCACTTCAAATCTCTATTCCTCGCTTTGTTCGGTTCCACCCCATATTACTCTATTTTACGTATTTTCGGTTGTGCACGCTATCCGTATCTTGGAGATTATGCTACTCACAAATTATTGCCTAGATCTGCTGCTTGTGTTTTCCTTGGTTACAGCTCTTATCACAAGGGGTTTTGATGCTTGAATCCGGTTACTGCGCGTTTATACATCTCTCGCCATGTGGTATTTGATGAATCCAACTTCTCCTATGCAACAGCTTCAACCGATTCATCTAGTACAGTAGTGGTGCCTGATTTAACTGATTTACTCTTCATTCCAATCATTACTACACAGGAGACTCCATCTCTTCATATACCACCAACAAGTTTAGAGGTATCACCACCGTCTCCTCTTTCTCTGTACCAACATCAAATTCAGAGTTTCCACTCACTGAAGAACACTTAGAGACACCACCAACATCGCCTGATACTTCACCAGTACCAGCACCACTTTCTCCCTCACAAGCATCACTTACTCCATCCCCAACACTTGAATTATCTGCTCCAGCTCCTTCATCCACTGCTCCATCCACCACCAATTACAGAGCATCATATGACCACCAGAATAAAGGATGGTGTTAAACTTTTCAAGCCAACACGGTATGCTGATTTTGCAACCCGACATCCCGTTCCTGTAGCTTTTTCTATGCAATTGTCCAAAGAGACGGAACCTTCATGTTTCTCTCAAGCACAAAAATCACCACATTGGCACCAAGCAATGAATGAGGAATTTAATGTCTTGCTGAAAAATGGCACATGGTCACTTGTTTCGCCTCATCCAAGTCAGCACAAAGTCCCGTCAAAATGGGTTTTCAAAATTAAATGGCGATCTAATGGTACCATTGAACGTCTTAAAGCTCGTCTTGTCGCCAAGGGCTTTTACCAACAACCAGGAATTAATTATGACAAAATATTTAGTCCGGTTGTTAAACCAACAACCATTCGCACTATTTTAAGCTTGGCTGTCTCTTCTTCTTGGCCACTTCGCCAACTCGATGTCAAGAATGCGTTTCTGCATGGCACCCTCTCTGAAGAAGTTTTTATGACACAACCGCCAGGCTTTGTTGATCCCAAACGTCCTCATCATGTTTGCAAATTACACAAGGCAATTTATGGCCTCAAACAAGCTCCCCGTGCTTGGTTTCAACTCCTAAGCTCTTTTCTGATCTCTTATGGCTTTGTTCAAAGCACTGCTGACTCCTCAATGTTCACGTATCATAATGGTTCCTCAGTAATGATTTTTCTTCTCTATGTGGATGATATCGTGTTAACAGGCAATTCTACTCAACAATTACAATCTTTTATTGCAACCTTAGGAGCTGAATTTGAGATTAAAGATCTCGGTGATTTGCACTATTTTCTAGGATTAGAAATCACTCGTGATGCCAATGGTCTTCATCTTTCCCAAACTAAATACACACTTGACTTGCTCCGTCAAAGCAAAATGTTAGATTGTAAGCCGTGCTCCACACCTCTTACAGCCCGTACCAAATTATCATCGTTGAGTGGAGACCCTCTTTCAAATGTGACTGAATATTGTCATCTTCTTGGTACTCTTAAGTATTTGACGCTCACAAGACCTGACATTGCCTTTGTTGTTCACCACCTTGCACAATTCATGAGCAGCTCTCGTGACTTACATTTAGTTGCAGCTAAACGAGTCCTTCGTTACCTTAAAGGATCTCTTGGTTATGGATTATGCCTTCGGCATTCACTTGACCCTTTAAAGCTTGTTGCTTACTCTGACGTAGATTGGGCTGGTTGCCCAAATAGTCGACGCTCTACTACTGGTTTCTGTCTATTTTTGGGTTCCAACTTAATTTCTTGGTCAGCCAAAAAGCAACCCACGGTCTCTCGCTCCAGTGCTGAAGCTGAGTACAGTGCCCTTGCATATGCTTGTGCCGATACTATTTGGGTCCACTACAAGAAAAAATACTTTATATCACTGTTAAAAACAGTCACAAAAAGTCTTTTGTGACGGGTTTTTTTTTCCAAAATCGTGACGGAGTGAGAGTCATTTATTTTTTTCCCAAAACCGTCACAAATATTTGTTCCAGACTAGCCTCTCTCTACCATAAAAACGGTAATAACTGCTCAAAAACTGTCACAACAAATCATATAATTTGTGACGGTTTTAAATAAACGGTTATGCATTCATCCTTTTTAACGGTTATAAAACCATTAAAAAACGGTAACAACTGCTCAAAAACCGTCACAACAAATCATATCATTTGTGACGGTTTTAAATAAACGGTTATGCATTCATCCTTTTTAACGGTCATAAAAAGTACCATTAGTCATGACGGTTTGGGTAAAACAGTGATATGTATATATATATATATATATATATATATATATATATATATATAATATATATATATATATATATTTTATTAAAAATAAAAATAAAAACGTGAATATATATAAAAACCCCCAAAATTGGGGACCTGCAATAAACTACACACCTGAATAAACTACATATCTGAATATGATCCATTAAATTTCAAATAACACATATATATTGCTAATTTCATTGAAACATTCCAATCCCATTGGATAACCAATATATATTTGTAATTAATCGTAAAACGTAATTAAATAAATAACACATTTCCAATCTAATTCATATAAATATAATCAGCCTCATCCAAATCCAAATGAAAAAATAACCTAATCTCGTCAAATTCGATCACCCACATATATGTCTTCAGCCTTATGGTCCATCTTCATCTTGAGGATAGTTCATAATACATTCTTGGATGAACATAACAAAATCCATTCGAACTTCATTTATTTCCTTGTCGGTGAAGGCCTTTTTATTGCTAAGATTTTTTATCTGGAATATAAGAAACAAGTTTAATATTTTGCAAAATAGAGAATAAAAAAAAGTTAAAAACACAGTTGCTAAAGATACCAAAAGCATAAATTAAGTTAAAATGTGAGGTATTTTATTTACTTTCAATGGCAAAGGAGAAGGATCGCTCATTATGTCTCGCATAAAGCGCATTGCATGAATACCACATTGTTTACCATCTGGTTGCAGAGGGCCCTGCAAAAATATCAAATTGAATTAAGGGTGCAAAAATATCAAATTGAATTAAGGGGCAAATTACTTATTAGGGGCAAAGCTGTATTTTCATAACAAATTAGTTCTAAATAATAAAAAAAACACAATTGGAGGCAAGGGTTTCACAATAAGAATTGCAGGGCGTGTATCAACCAGTTCTTTGTAAGTTCTTATCCTTCGATGAACCTGTTTCGTCTCTTCAGAAATGTGTGGACAATCTTGTCAAGGCTGTAAGCCATGGAGCTCAAGGTAGTGATGTGGCTAGCTAAAGTTGTACAGGCTCTGGATAAAGCTCTGATTGTGGGAGACGTCAGAGAGGCTTATAGTTATCTCTTTGAGGATCTTTGTGATAGTGGTGGTAAGGAAGTCTGGATTGCTGAAGTTAGTCCTTGCTTACGAGCATCCTTGAAGTGGATAGGTACAGTCAGCTTGTCACTGGTGTGTTCTGTTTTTTTCCTTTGTGAGTGGGCAACCTATGATTTTAGAGACCGGACTACTACTCATCCTCCTAGGAACTGAACTCACCGCGAGAAAAAGACTATTCACAAGTATATACTGCAGTTCTGCTTTTGAAGCTGCAGATGGAAGCTATGCTTGGTTCTGCGCCTTCCAAGGAAAGCATACTTGCGGGAACCGAAAAAGTTCCCAAAGGTGCCAGCCAATAATGTTATGTGATCCTCTTTTGATTCAGGAGATGGGGAAGACTTTTGGTAGTGAATAGTTATCTTGTTTCGTGTGTCCCTTGTCTTTCTCTATACCGGAAGAAAGCGTCAGGTAAGCGATCCTCACATTTCTTGTTCTGCAAGGAATAAACCAACCAGAGAAGTACCTAACCTAAGGATGGATCATGTTTACTCTTTCTGGTCTCCAATTCATTCAAGAGTTCTATGAAGGGTTCTTGGCTAGGGTGTTATCAATAACATGCATGCTCTCCGGCTTAGAAGCTAAAACCTCGCTTGGGTATGTGTCTTAGCTTAGAAGAGATGGCGTGCTCTCCAGCTTGGGTATGGAGAGCATATGTGGTCAAGGGGAAGCTATAAGTCCTTATTCTGTAAGGCCCTTGGTCTTCTAGTGTAGTAGTCTCTTCAGTCTCGGGCTAGTTGGTTGTCGGGTTTCCTTGCCTGAATGTGGTTCCTACTGCTGTCATGTTGGTTAACTGTGATGTCAGGGTACAGTTTTTTCTGCGTACTACATAGGCACTTTCGTGTCCAATTCTTCCAGTTGTAAGGAAGCCAGTGAGTGAAGGAGTTCTCTTTTGAGACTGCAACTCCGGCTCAACTAAGCGTGTGTTTTCCTTGAGGGAAGAATAAGTTGCCATTGACTCCAAACATCTTTTTGGTGGGACAGTTGTTGGAGGCAAGGACAAACTCTACAAATGTTATCTCCTTCACTAAAAACAGGAGCAACACCCCATGCCAAGCAAGGAAGCTTACAGATGCATTGGAACTTATGGGTCAAATGGAAATGTTTTCTATAAGACATGTTTATAGAGAATGTAATAAATTAGCTGATGCTTTAGCAAGTAATGTACCCGATGTAAGATACATAGAAGTTATCCCTAGCTCATTTTTTGAGGATATAAAGAAAATAGTCTATGATGATGCTATAGGGAAAGTGTATGTCAGGATGTAATACAATTTTTACAATTATTAATGAAAAGAGGTAGGGGACCTTTCAAACACAACCTCGCTTGCTTATCAAAAAAAAAATAGTAACTGTAATCGTTTACCTTGATGTGGTGCCAACATGGTTTTTGAGAACTTCTATTCACTTGGATCCCTTTTAAAGCTATCAACGCACTTCAAGTTAAAAAATTAAGCAATTAATGTCAATATAAGAAATAAAAAAGTCTACATATATAATAAAAAAAGTATACCAATAAATGCGTATGGAAATAGTTACGTACGTGTTGATAATGATTTCCATGTCACCGGTGCATTTACCATGTAACGAATCCAACCAATAAACATTCATACTAGACAAGTCGATGACAATCACAATCCAATGGAAGCTAAAACCAAACAAATTATTAACTAGTATTTAATATGTACTTGTAACCAAATATGAGTTCAACAAAACCAATATAATATATGTCCATACCATGGGTTGTAAGGAATGAAAACAATTTCATTCATGTTTGCTTCCCTCAATCTATCAAGAACAAGTTTAGTTTTTTCTTTTGAATCCGCAACACTAAAGACAGCCGGGTTGACAAACAAATATCCATCTCTAGAACAAACAAATTTCTCATACAAGCATCTGAAATGTGAAAACACAACTCATTTTATAAGCGCAGTAAACATTCAATAAAATAGTTAGTAACAATGTAAGTTTTATCACCTCATATATGCAACCATACAAGGAGACTCGACAGATTCAAGATTACAAACATCCTTCACATCATTTGTCTCTATGTATGAAAACTCTATGTTATCTCCGAATAATTCTTGTCCATATGGAAACTTAAGTCGACCACTTTGAATAATTGTACCAATCATGGCACCAAAGGAAGTGCATAGATCGCTTCCTTTGTTGTGGCCAGCTAACTTAGTTTTATCGCCTTTACTTTTACTCGGTTGCCCTATTTTTTCCTGATTCAGAAACCGAAGAATAAAAGATAAGCATAAAAAATTATAATGTCATGTCTAGCAAGGGTGGCCGCATCATGGCCTATGTGTACGTGGACTGGAAGTGGTCTGTATATGTAGGTGGCCGGCAGTGGCTTGAAGTGTCCTGCAGTGGGCTGTGTTATGGCCTGTAGTAGGCTGTGTTATGGCCTATGTGTACATGGAGCGGAAGTGCCAGATGCACATCTACACAAATTGGAGGTGGAATGTTGAGTTGTGTAAGGATCATGAGGTGGATTAGAAGGAAGAAATGTATAAATAGAGGGAGCTAGACAGAGAAAAGGAGAGGTCCGATCCTAAAGGGGGATTCTTATAAATTTACAATCATCGATATTTTTACCTGGTTGGCTTTCACCACTAATTCCCTGGGCCAAGCAACGTGTGATCCAATAGCGTCTTCCACAAATTTCAACTTATCACCAACTGGTATAGGAAGAAGATCTTGCTCTTTACCTTCCAAAATCTTCCCAACTGCTACATGTGAGTTGTATTGCCCTAAGGGAACATTGTGCAACTTAGTTTTTAGTCCAAGCTCCTCGTAGACTATACCCTTAGCAACAACATTGGATTTGAAATCCACAGCCAAACTGCAACTCCGGCCCTAAGATGTATTGTAAAGTCATAATGGGTTAATTGCAAATACAACATAAAACAGGGATTCGAGCATTAGTATTCACCTTTCCAAGATCCAATGTATGATTTCATACTGGTGCACGACTTGCTACTTCAGCATTTTCCTTTTTAGAATTTTTTGCTGGTATCGGAGGATTAGCCTTTTTGGTCTTCAACAAATTTTAGGTGAGAATATTTAGAACTAAAAAAAAAAAAAAAAAAAAAAAAAAAAGACACACACAAAAAATATTTGAAAGTACTTCAAAATAAATTAAAACTTAATGAAATTACCTCAATGCCTTTCAATACTAAGTGTTTTGGCCAAGCAACTTGTGATCTAAGAGCATCTTTCAAAATTACCAGCTCATCGCGAAATGGTATAGGAAGAGCAACATGATCTTTACCTCCCAAAATCTTATCAACTGATATGCATGCGTTGTTTGGCCCTAAGGGAACATTGTGCAACTTAGTCTCTGGTCCAAGCTCCAGGTAAACCTTACCCTTAGCAACAATATTGGACTTGGAACCCACAGCCAAACTGCAACTCAGTTCCTAAAATGAATTGTAAAGTCAATGGGTTAATTGCAAATACAACATAAAACAGGGATTCGGGCATTAGTATTCACCTTTCCAAGATCCAATGTATGATTTCATACTGGTGCATGACTTGTTACTTCAGTATTTTCCTTTTTAGAATTTTTTGCTGGTATCGGAGAATTAGTCTTTTTGGTCTTCAACTATATATTTTTAGGTGAGAATATTTAGAACTCAAAAAAAATATTTTAAAGTACTTCAAAATAAACTAAAACTTAATGAAATTACCTCAATTGAATCCACTACTAAGTGCTTTGGCCAAGCAACTTGTGATCCAAGAGCATCTTTCAAAATTACCAGTTCATCGCGAACTGGTATAGGAAGGGCAACATGATCTTTACCTTCCAAAATCTTATCAACTGATACACGTGCGTTGTTTGGCCCTAAGGGAACATTGTGCAACTTAGTCTCTGGTCCAAGCTCCACGTAAACCTTACCCTTAGCAACAATATTGGACTTGGAACCCATAGCCAAACTGCAACTCATGTCCTAATTGTATACAGAGTTTTTAGTAATTAACAATATG
This sequence comes from Coptis chinensis, assembly GCF_015680905.1. Taxonomy (NCBI): domain Eukaryota; kingdom Viridiplantae; phylum Streptophyta; class Magnoliopsida; order Ranunculales; family Ranunculaceae; genus Coptis; species Coptis chinensis. The sequence continues at coordinate 97,565,074 of NC_141463.1, forward strand.
GAAATAACGAAGTGGATTAGAAGACTGTGTGCTAATCACATTCAGAACCTATCTATTATATTAAGTAAAATGTGATACTGCAAAGATTGTGACAACGATACCTTTCCAAGATGAAGCATAGGATTTGGAAGTGGGGAATGACTTGTTCCCTTAGCATGTACCTTCCTAAAATTAGGTTCAGAGTTTGTTTCCGACGGACGACTCTTCTCTTCCTTGTTCTTCGGCTATATATGTTAGAGAATATTTACAAAATAAAAACGAAATAGAAAAAAAAAAACACCCAATTCTAAAGTAGTGTAAACAATATTTAAAAGCTTACTTTACGCTTGCTATGTGCACCACCTAAAGGGGGGATATGGTCTCTATTGTCACTTTTGTGGCTATTTGAAGCAATTTTTTCCGACGCAGGAGAAGTGAGACGATCATTAAATTTTGCTTCTAACTCCTTGTATTTATTCTTCAATTCTTTTCTTTTTTTCAGTTCTTCCTTTCCCTTTTCTTCTGCCTTTTTTCTTTTTGGTTCTTCCTTTTTTCCTTTTTCCTCTTCCTCGCGAGCTTTCGACTCCAATGCACGCACATGTTTCTTAGATCCATGCTTTATTAGGCAAAAGTACTGTGTGGGGGTGACTCTATCTCCTACGCCTCTAACACGACCACCGTGTTCCGGAGTACCCAACGCCAGAGTGAGTACGTCTTTAGTACCCCTCAACCTCTAAAATTCCTTCCTTGACCTGCGTTTGATAATCATCCTACAAGATAATGAGAGTGTGGATGTAGACTTATCAGTCACCCAAAACCACAGAAGCAGAAAACAGTGCAAGATTTGAATTAATAAGAGGGTTGGTCACAACCATAATCTACACCTTGTTTATTGTTTCTAAGCAAGTATCTCGAGCAACCCATCATAAGAGAAAGCTTCCACACATGTGAAACATACATTAGTTATCACCTTAAAGGAAACAAAATGTCAATATTGTTTACTAATAGCTTCATTAGCACCACACTGATAGCTTCATTGCTGGGTATGGGCCAACTACAGGTGACCTAAAAAAGACTTAGGTTGGGTATTGATGTAATAGCAGTTCTGTTTATCAATACAATTAATTTTTACTGGTAAAAAAAAAAAGGCACCACACATAGGAAGAAAGTCACTAGAACCACAGTACTAAAAGTTATAGTACTAGGTCTGATGCTTCAGACTAGCAAAATCTTGAGATGAATGTTACTAAATAAGAGAAACTTTAGCAAACCTACAACTTTCATTCTCAGCAATGTTTTATAGGACATTGCGAAAGAGTATCAAACCTATGTTGAGCGACACTCAAAAGACACTTCTATGACAGTTCAACTCATTAACCCATAATATCTAAACGCAATATAATATGTAGTGATAGTTTTATTGTATAAAAAGTGTTTTCACCCTCTCAGTTGAACTTTGATTCATACAGTGGACTTAATAATCACACAAATGTTTCTCAAAATAAAAAGGAGTTTTATGACACCCTACTGAAGTGATTTTGAACCCTCCCCCCCCCTCAGATATCCATTCTAGTTGTGCACGTGCATGGGGGCAACATGAAAAGGAGTGCAAGTGGGTAACTTATATTTTTAAAATTTTCCATGTACCATTCAAGAACTGCTCCTTAGTATGATAAGCTAAGCAACATGATCCAATACAGAAAGTAAAACAAGAGAAGCAAATCATCACCTTGGTCAATGTGGCACCTTTCTACTGCCTCTATATTGTAACCTTATTATTACTATTAATATAACATTCACACTATAATAGGAAGTATACTAGACTGAAACGTACTGTTCTCTCTGCAACTTCCTTGGTAGCATCATTTGCATAGTTACCATCTTTGCCATGGAGGGAAAGTTGCCACCCATAAGACCTGTCCTTTCCAATAAATGATGCGCCCTCCTCTTGTCTCTGTTTTGAAGTATATAGCACATCAAATAATAACAAATTAGAGGAATGCTATATTACATAAATAATAAAAAAAAAATTAAAGGAATGTTGTATTACAAATCAAATAACAAATTAGAGGAATGCTATATACATTTACTTACCTTTTCCTCCACGCGATTAGCAATACTCATCCTGCCTGTTCGGTGGTTAAACTTCTTTTGCTTTCTCCGCGTAGATTGCACTTCGCTAAGATTCTTACAAATTAAAAAATAAAAATAAAAATAAATACGTGTTATGTACTAGAGCTGTTTAAACCATTTCTTGAGATAATACTTTAGCTGGAAGTAGTTTTGAATGAGAAAAGCATTCCTATAGACCCTTAAAGTGATTAACTCAATAAGATAACTCGTACGTCTATAGGAACAATTACTGATATGGGATTGTAAAATGGCAGTGGGTTATACACTTTCTTAAAAACCTCAATATCCAGCAGGACATCCCGAAAACCTCAAGGTAATAAATAGTGAGATCGTGAATGCGGTACAGATGCAAATAAAGAGAACAAGCATAACAGCCTAACGTGAATGCGGACGATAGCTTTCTTGTTCTCTCTCGTCCCCTAGTAACTAGTTTTGAGTTCCCTTCCTCTAGTAGCTAGATTGTTGCAGTTTGGCAATGCGGTGGGACGATGTGATACTCAAGTATTCCCAGATCTTGGGTACTCTTTCCCGATCGAGCAGGGGGCGGGGACCAGCAATGACAAATATGAAGATAGAGGGAAAGAGAACGGATCCCGCACATATTAATAGCGTACACATAGCCAACTAGAGCAAAGTACCTAGCTGCTTTGTACTTCAGCTTCCATGCTTGCTTCTCATCTGATGGAAGAGTACCGTCAAGAAGGTACTGCTTCAGGGGAGCTCGGCTGCTGCTTAGGCCATTTGGGGGCCCGCGGTCAGACCTCACGGGAGGCCCGATCTTTGGGTAGCTCCTTATATTGGGGATATGATACTCCGAACTTCATTAGTTCCCAACATGGAGACCACGTAGGCAAAGGCATCGACGTGCCTATTGTCAAGTCGGGGAAGCTGGAATATCCTGAACTGTTGGAAGTGGGTAGAGAGGCCCTTGATCTGGTCAAGGTGGGTAGCCATTCGTTCGTCCTTGTATCTGCCCCCAATTTTGTTGACAATGAGCTGGGAGTCACTGAAGACAGTTAGACTCGAGATGCCGAGCTCCCGAGCCATGTTAAGCCCAAAAGACTTTGTAATTACTCTGATCGTGTGTGCCTAGAAGTAAGGCCTAAGCTTCTTAGCTAAGAACACTAATGCGAGGGATCTTTTTTTTTTTATCTAGGAGTACCTCGTCTCTGCGTCGAGCAGAGTTCGGCTGACAAAGTACACTGGCTTCTATACTCTGTATTCAACTCGGATGAGAACTGAGCTGATGGAGCAGTCAGAAGCAGACAAGTAAAGACCAAGGACTCAAGCTTTGCCATATCAGAGAATAATATACAAGGTATCATTCAAGTACAACTGAAAACCACCATGTTGCAGTGCATGCAAGGTTTTTGGGCATACGGGCCTAAACTGCCCAAAAAAAACTAAGTCCAGCAATGACTAGGAATAGAGTTTGGCTTAAAAAAAAAAAAACAAAGCTGAAACTACAATCACAGTGTCGGGAGGAGAGGCTGAGAGGGAAAAACCAAATTTAGAAACATAATGCTTCTAATCCTTTTTGTCCAATCCAATTTTCTTTTTAAGGTGCCATTGATAGAACTTTTCTTCTCGCTATGCATATAAAGCATATATAACCTATGAGTTCTGTTGTAGCTAGCTACTGGTTGATTGTGTCTAATGTTTCTTTTAGCTTGGTTCATGAAGTTCTAACCAGGTTAAATTGTTAGTGTCTAATAGTCTATCTCTAGAGATGATCATAATTAACCTTGACCTATATCAAATTTCATGCACTTATGAAACCCACTGCTAGTCGACCATTTCATTTTGGCCTCATATTTTCATGCACTAGTAGTAACCCCTATTCAAGTATTCAACTAAAAAAATTCCAGCTACAAACAAACACATAAAATATCAGATTGCTGATGTTATTGGTCTCCATGCAAAAACAAGAAAAAAAGGTGGCAAATATCGTTGGGTATTTCATTTCAGTCCTCCACTTACACAAATTTCAATACTCCCTATTTTAACTTTTTGAAAATCAGTCGACCGTTGAAGCTAGCTGCGTAAAAAAAGAGTTGAGTCATGGTGGCAACACTGAGGAAGAGACAACGACTTTTAGAACAAACACCTGAAAGTTCTAAACAAATCAAACACAACAGCCATAAGGGACAGCAATCTCAATCTACCAAAACATCCAATGATGCTTACGGCGCCTTCGGGTATACTTCCTAGTATAGTGTGAATACAAACTCCCACAAATTCTAATCATCTAGACATAGATTTAGTTATTAGAAATTTAGATCGAATATCATTTTGTCACATTCTCGCACAATTTCAGTCACGCAGCCCTTGAACTTCGGTAAGCATGATTAAATAATGGCAGACTTGAGCATGAATACAAAGGGCAGCGGCAGAGAGAAACTCGACAAAAGGAATACAAAGGGCAACAAAGCAATGAAGACGAACCGAAACCAAATGACAAATCTAAAGTAGAAGTGCATAGAGAGATAAAGCGAGACTTTTACTGTTGAAGTATGAAGATAACAGGTTTAAACACTTAGTCATGCCAACTGATAACTCGGAAGGGGAGACTACAACAGCTAAGGATGACATGCAACCAAGAACAGATGATGCAAGGGAATCCACCTAGAATCTTACAAGATAAATTCTCGCAAGCTCTCTTGTATGATCAACCCTACTGGAATCTCAAAAAAAAGGAAACCACAAATCAACAAAATCCACTCAAACTAAACTTGGCCTTCTGCCACAAGTCCAACCTCCCCAGGCACAACCTCTTTGCTTGGAATCCACCAGTACATGGATACTAGCCTTTTTAGGACTTTCAAGAAACTAAGACAGGAAAACAATAGCTTGCATGCATGTACAAACAAAAGCAAAATAAAATTAAGAGAAATACGTGCCATAAATTCAAGTGTAAGTCTACTTTTTACAAAAGTATCCCAATCTTCTTGACTGATTACTTTTCTATACAACTTTGGTATTTTCTTGAGTCGCTTCGGTTTATTCTTAAAAGGTAAGATGTACCGTCTAGTAAGACGAGACTTGAATGCTTTCCACAACCTGCCCATCGCACTTGTACGAATAGATCTTTCGTTTGTGTCCAACTTAAATTTTTCCTATTTGTAAGTAGCATATTAGTTAATCATGTAAACAAAATGAAATTAGCTTATAAAGCATTAGATTAATGTACCTTCAAAGAGATCCACAAATTTTTCTTCAATGTTGGTGATACATCTTTCCAATTAGTTATTGTAATCCTTACTCTTGCCCTCACCAAGTAGCCTCCATAACTACCGATGTCAGTTCCACCTTGACCAATTGGTTGCCCAGATTCATTATAAACAACTCCTTGATATTCACCCTTTTTCAATTTTTTTAATTTTACACATTTTGCCGCTCTTCTGACTTTCTTTTTTTTTCTTGAACCTTTTGCTACTACCTCGTCAACTTCCATATCTTTTGATCCCGACCGCTTCTCTGAGTCTGAATGGTCTTCAAAGCCATCTTCCGAGTCTGAATGCCCTTGTGAACCATCTTTGGAGTTCAAATGTTCTTCTGAGCCATCTTCCGAGTCTGAATTCTCTTTGGAATCTGAATACTCTTGTGATTCCGAATGCTCTTCTGGATCCATGAGTATACCTGTAAAGACCATTTTTGTTTTTGCAGACCAATTTTATATTTATATATATATATATATATATATAATATATATATATATATATATATATATATATATATATAAAGCTTCCACCAAGTAGAAGGTCTTTAATTGTTTAGAAATGTAAACATACAAATGTAAACAGCACTAGTCATCTCAGTTTAGCTGTAAGTTTAACACAAAAACTTGAAGCATTCTTAAAACCTGATAAAAAAAATAAGAAAAAGAAAATAAAAGTCCCATAATGACTAGTAAGAAGTCTTATTTAACTTAAAGAAAAACTCATTCGGGCTTGACCCAAATCCCTTCACAATTTTCACGAGCATAAGGCAATGGCAATTCATTAGCCAAATCAAAGGAGTCAATAGTTGGCAGTGCCTTGTCTGTAATGGAATCATCATCGAACCCAGCATCATCGTTCTTATTGTGATAGTCTCTTTCAGGAGTTGCAAGGATAACTGACCATCCCAAATTTAGTTGGTAAGTCACATAAAAAACTTGCTTGGCTTGGGACGCTAAAATAAAAGGGTCGGACTTGTGGCAAACTTTACCAAGTTGCACAGATGTGAAACCCAATTCATCAACCTTAATGCCTCTCTTGCTGTCAACCCAATCACACTTGAAAATAGGAATCTCGAAGGTCAAGTAATCCAACACCCATACTTCAGTAAGCACACCATAAAAGCACATATCCGAAACTACAGGATTCTTGTCCTTGGCACTAGAAATCTGCATTGTTGAGGCCACTACACTGACTCCACTATTTTGGTTGACTAGTTTAGCTTCTCGGTCCTTTGTGTGATAGCAAAAACCCTTAACTTCATATCCGGAATATTTTAGCACATCTAGACTAGGTCCCATGGCCAAAAACTGCAACGTGCCGGAGACTTTGTTATTTGGTATGTTTTGCTCTTCCTCAACCTGGTTCTCAAACAATGTTAAGAACAGTGTTTTAATTTTTTAAGTAACAATGGAGTGTTAACAAAACATACCTTTTGGCGAAGCCAATTAATAAAGGTGCGATTATGCTCAGTTTTTATCCATTTTACACCCTTGCGATGATTTTGAAGCCTTAGGTAGTCCATATGCTCCCTTTTATGTTAAGAATTAAAAGAATACAAGTATTAACTACCAGCTCCCTTATGGAAACGTTGGAGATAAATATCTAGTTAAATTGAACTATTGTGCGTTTATCTACTTACTTGATATAAGGCTGAACTTCTTTCATGTTTTCCAACACATAAAGATGTGCTTGTTGCCAGGACTTTCTCATCAACTTTAATAACATGTGAACCCCCAATCGGTCTTCCACTGCAAATTGTATCTCCATCTTCCAAATCATTGTCTGTCATGTTTCTTGTGGAAGGAACTCCAATTGCATCTACTTCACTCAAGAATTTAGCACAAAACTCAACAGCTTCTTCTGTAATATAATTCTCCGCCATACATCCTTCTGGACGGTTTTGATTCCTAACATATCCCTTTAACACCATCATGTACCTAGAAAGTTTTTTAAAGCTTTAAACCTTTGATACGTGCATTGTGAGACATTTAATAAATAAATTAAAAAAATCATTCACTTACCTCTCAAAGGGACACATCCATCGGAAAAAAAAATTGGACCACATAGCTCGACCTCCCTTACAAGATGAACTGTCAAATGCACCATGATGTCGAAAAATGATGGTGGGAAAAACTTTTCTAACAAACACAAAGTTTCCACCAAATCTTTCTAAATATTATCCAATTTCGACACATCCACTATTTTTGTGCAAAGACCATTAAAGAAGAAGCATAACCGAATAATGGTATACCTCACATGCTTTGGCAACACCGATCGTATCGCCACAGGAAGAAGTTGTTGCATTAGTCGGTGGCAATCATGAGATTTAAGGCCATATAATTTCAAATCTTTCATTGAAACACAAGATTTGAAATTAGAACAATATCCATCTGGGACCTTCAGTTCAAACAGTGTGTTACAAACTTCCTCTTTCTTTTCTCTAGATAATGTATAACATGTTGGCGGTAGGTAGAATCTTGTCCCTCTCTTCTCTGGTGCTAGTTCTTCCCTTAAGTGCATCTCTACAAGGTCAAGTCGGCTTTGAAGTGAATCCTTTGTTTTCAATGGAATGTTAAGCAAAGTCCCAATGATGCTATCATACACATTTTTCTCAATATGCATGACATCCAAGTTATGTCTCAAAAGCAAATGTCTCCAGTAAGGCAACTCAGAAAATATAGATCTCTTTTTCCAGCAACCTTCCTCATGATTTTTGTGTACACTGTCATTTTTCCTCCATTTTGGTGTTTCTGTATCCTTAGAACTTATTTGCTCCTTTCCCCTTTTTCTTTTCTTTGAATCTTTGGACCTAATTCGCGCCTTCTCCTTCTTTGATTTTTTTTACTTTCTAGCACTTTCTGGTGGCTTTCCCCATGAGATTTTGAAATGCTCAACTTTTGAGAAGATTTGCACCCCGTTCAATGATTCTGGACTTGATCGCAGCTCTTGCTTACCATTAAATGGTCTTTTCTCCTTCCGGTACCGATGGTTTTCTGGAAGCCATCTCCTGTGCGCTTGGTATACATTCTTCTTGCCGTGTTTCAATCTAATAGAATCTGTATTTTTTCGCGCATAATTGGACAAGCAAGATACCCTTTGACAGTACAACCAGCTAAGTTTCCAAAGGCGGGAAAATCACTGATTGTCCACAATAGCACAACCCTAAGTATAAAGGATTCTTGCTTATAGGCATCATATGCCTCAACACCGGGCTGCCATAACAACTGAAGATCTTCAATCAAAGGTGCAAGATAAACATCAATGTTGTTACCAGGTTGGTGCGGACCTGATATCAACAATGTTAACATTAAGAACTTTCTCTTCATGCACAGCCACGGTGGCAGGTTGTAAGTCGCCAATATAACAGGCCAACAACTATGCATGCTGCTGAGAGAACTGTGTGGATTGAAGCCATCGGTTGAAAGTGCAAACCGAAGACTTCTCGAATCAGCTACAAACTCTGGCCAAGATTGATCGACGTGTCTCCATGCTTGGGAATCAGCTGGGTGAATCATTTGACCATCAACTACCTCTCTTTCATTCGCATGCCATACCAAATTCTTTGCCATTTCAACAAATTGAAACATTTTTTTAAGTCTAGGGATTATTGGGAAATACCATAGTACTTTTGCTGGAACACTATAATTTTGGTCAGGATTATTCTTTTTCACCTTATACCTTGACATTCCACATGTAGGACAAGTAGTTCTATCCTTGTTTATTAAACCTCTATAGAGAATACAATCATTGGGACATGCGTGAATCTTCTCATGCTTTATTCCAAAAACAAACAAAGTTTCCTTCGCCTCTCTCATGGTCAAAGGCAGCTCATTGCAATCTGGGAGCATATCCTTAAACAGAGCCAACACCATAGAGAAGCTTTTATCAGACCACCCACTCATTGCCTTCACATTGAAAAGCTTAACCAGAGATGATAACTTGGTGTATTTTTTACACCCGTCGTACAAAGGTAAATCAGCTTCTTCAATCAGTTCACAAAGTTTTTCAGGGTTCCCCATGAAAGTCTCCTGAGTGGCCTCAAACATTTTTGCGATGTTTGTGGCCTCATCTAGTCCACCCTTATCAAAACCTTCCTTTGACTCCCTACTCGATGCTTACTCCTTTGGAGCATCTTCCCCATGCCACACCCATGTGCAATATGTCTGTTCAATATCCTTTTCGTTCTCAGATGACGTCCCACCTCCACTATATCAAATTCGTACATATTCCCACATTTAATGCATGGACAGGGTATACAATTCTTACGTTTTGCATTATCAAAAGCAAATGTAAGAAACTGTTTAACGCCTTCTACATATTCAGTAGAAAATATATCTTTCGACATCCATGACTTGTCCATCTCAGGCTACCAAAACAAAATACGATAAGTCCTTATCGTCGACAAACAAGCAAATAAGAAAATAGAGTTAACTGAAAAAGATAGTCTAGTTTAAAATGAAAAAACAAAAAATCATGTTAGATAACCATTTGTGAAACCCTGTATAGCCCCTAAAGTAAACCTTCTTTTCATAAGCAAAAAAAAACACTAAAGACCACCTCAAATCAGGAATAAAACACAAATTGTAAAAAAAAATCAAATGAAATGAAAACCCATACCTGGATATTGTTGTTTGATACACGTAGAAATCCTAATCACAATCAATTGAAATTCCCCTATTCCAAAAAAAATATTGGTATAGAACTCAAAAACCAAAACTTTTTACTGCAACAAGTTCAAAATCGAAGAGAGATAAAGAACTAACCTTGTCCGTCTTCAATTACCGCACTGAATTTTGGAGAGGTAATAAATTTTAGATCGATAATGAGTGAAGAGAGAGTTGTGAGGTATCGATTTAGGTTGAGAGAGTCGTGAGGATGAATTGATTTAGGTTGAGAAAGTGAAGATAGAGTCGCGAAGTGTTTTTTGTTTTATTGGTTCTGTACCTATGAGAGTTTGAATTGAAGAAAGCTCGCGAAAGTGTTTTTTTTTTTCGTGTGTCTGTATACTCAGAGAATTTGAAAAGTTTGAACGAAGCGGGAGTTGAGTGAACGTGGGTGTGTCATGTTTCTTATTTTTAGTGGAGCTGTGGGCGTGGACCAAAAACTACCTAGGTCATATAATGGTCAAACGGTCACTTACGAGTTGGATAATACGTAACTATTTTAGTGAAATAGTCACAAATAGTTCTCCACACATATACACCTTCTTTAGAAAAAAAAAAACATTTGTGACCGTTTCGAAAACGCACGCGTCACTAAAAACTTTTTAAAACAGTCACAAAAACCTTTTTCTGCCATTTGTGACCGTTTCGAACAAAACAGTCACAAATACCATTTTAAAAACAATCACAAAAAGCCTTTTTTCTACTAGTGGAAGCTGAAGGACGCTGGTATCATCCGCGAATACAAGTTTACTGAGTAGCTGTCTAACATAGTAGCAGTCCCCAAAAAGAACGGGAAGGTAAGAATGTGTGTGGATTTTACAGACGTCAACAAGGAGTGTCCAAAGGATTGCTATCCCATGCCGTGAATAGATGAGTTGGTGGACCAAACCGCGGAATTCAAGATTTTCTCATTCATGTACACATCGATGGGCTACAATAAGGTGATGATGTACGACCCTGACCAAGAGAAGTAAGACCTCGTTCATAGTGGAGGGGGGAACATACTGTTATACCAGAATGCCTTTTGGGCTAAAGAATGCGGGGCAACATTTTAGAGAGTAGGGGAGAAGATGTTCGAAAACAAGATCAGAAAGGGAATGGAAATCTATATAGATGACATGGTAGAGAAGAGTATGACCGAGGACGAGCATCTGGCGGGGCTAAGTGAAACTTTCTCTATACTGCGAAGACACAAACTAATGCTAAACCCAGAGAAGTGCATGTTCGGGGTGACATCCGGAAAGTTTTTGGGATACATTGTCACTTATCGCGGAATAGAAGTGAACCCGGACTAGATAAGGGAACTGTTGGAAATGTCATCCCTGCAGAATGTGAAAGAGGTGCAGAGATTGGTCGGGAGGGTCGCGGCTCTCAACAGGTTCATATTAAAGTCCTCGGATAAATGCCGACCTCTATACCTACTCTTGAGGAGGACGACCGACTTTCAGTGGACAGCAGCATGCGAAAGGGCTTTCCAGGAATTGAAAGAGTGTTTGGGGAAGGCACCGATGTTATTGCGCCCAGGGCAGGGGGAGAAGTTGTGTTTGTACTCGGGGGTATCAGAATATGCAATCAGTTTAGTGCTAATAAGGGTAATAGACAAGGCAAAGAGGCCGGTGTATTTCCAGAGCAAGAATATGTTGGACGCCGAAACAAGATACAGTAGAATTGAGAAGTTTGCCTTGGCTTTGATCTCTTCGGCGTTGAAATTGAAACCTTATTTTGATGCTCACTCGGTGGTAGTGGTGACCAACCTGCCGCTGAAGCAGGCCCTGAAGGCAAAGAAATCAGGTAGAATGTTGAAATGAGCGGTAATGTTGAGTTCATATGACATTGAGTATCAAGCCAGGACCGCAGAAAAGGCGCAAGCCATGGCTAAATTTCTGGCCGAGTTTCCAGCCGAGGATCCCACCTGGGGGGAAGAAATAATTATGGAACAGGAAGTGGACCAAAACCACGACCCTCTGGATCCTTGAGACATGCGGAATGGATGGAGAGTCTTTGTAGATGGGTCTGCTACTGACACAGGGAATGGAATTGGGGTGGTGTTGGTCACACCTGAGAATACTCACCTTGAGTTATCAATGAAACTGGGTTTTGCTGCGTCGAATAATGAGTTTGAATATGAGGCAGTAATAGCAGGTTTGGACTTGGCCAGGGATCTGGGGGTGAGAGAGCTGACAGTGTATTCAAATTCAAACTTGGTAATATGTCAGGTCAATAGAGGGTTCGTGGCCCAATGTCCAAGGATGGCGAAGTACTTGGATGTATTGCGGAGAAGGGCAGACAAATTCGAAAAGATCAGTTTTGCTCATCTAGGCAGGGGAGATAACAGACACGCTGATGCACTGGCATATGTTGCTGCGGTACTGCCTGGAACTTAGGGCAAATCCATCGAAGTCAGGGTGTTGAGCAAACCAAGCACCGCAGAGGAAGAAGGGGTATGGCTAACTACTGACCACGAGCCGGGATGGATGGAGCCCATCAAGAGTTTTCTTTCGGGGATAGAGATAGAGGACAAAAGAAAAAGGAGGAGGATAGAACAAGTATCGCAACGGTACACATTAATGGATGGAGACTTGTATCGGCAAAGTGTCGGCGGACCGTTGCTGAAATGCCTAGGACAGCAGAAAGTGCAAGAGGTGTTGGGGGAAATTCATGAAGGGGATTGTGGGAGCCATTCGGCCGGGAGGACTACGGCGCACCGACTGCTAACACAGGGGTACTTTTGGCCTCACATGAAGAGAGATGTCACCGAATATGCCAAGAGGTGCAAGAAATGCCAAAGTTTCGCACCATTGATACACATGCCAGCTGAGCCCATACACCAGGTCTATAGTCCATGGCCATTTGCTATGTGGGCTTTGGATATCGTCGGACCCCTGCCCATGGCGAGCGTCAAAAGAAGGTTCATGCTAGCCATGACATATTACTTTACAAAATGGGTCGAGGGTGTGGCTCTGCAACAGGTGAAGGAGGAACAGGTGAGGAAGTTCCTATGGGAAAATATCATATGCAGGTTCGGACTCCCTCACATCATCATCGCAGATAACGGTACCCAGTTTACAGGGGGAAAAGTGAAAGCATTTCTTCTAGCGTTTCGAGTAAAGCAAGGGTTCTCGGCCCCCTACAACCCAGAGGGGAATGGGCAGGCAAAGTCCTCAAACAAAGCTATATTGGATAATCTGAAGAAAAAGTTGGAGGAGCGCAAAGGATCTTGGACAGAGGAGTTGCACAGGGTACTCTGGGCATACCGCACGACTCCGCGGACGTCTACTGGGGAATCGTCATTCGCTATGGCTTATGGAGTGGAGGCAGTAGTTCTGGTGGAAATGATGGCTACAACAACTAGAACCAAAGCTATTGAAACAGGAGTTAATGAGATAATACTAGCCGGGGAGTTGACTCTTACAGAGGAAAATAGGGATACCGCGCGCCCCAGATTGGAAGAGTACCACAGGAGGTTGCAGAGACAATATAACAAGCAGGTGAAACCCTGAAAATTTAAGATTGGTGACCGGGTGCTTCGGCGGGTGACCCTAGCCACCAGGAAGGAGATAGATGGAAAATTGGGCCCCAACTGGGAGGGACCGTACATTGTGGTAGAGGCTGGAACGACTGGGGCCTACAGGTTGCAGGCACCCCTAGGAGAGAACGTCAAGCGAACGTGGAATATCAGGATGTTGAAGAAGTTCCATGAGCAACTTTGTATATAGTTTTTTTTACTGTTATGAAATGGAAGTATATTTGCTTCGTAGTATGTGAACATCAAGCTTTGTAATGATATTTTGAGCCCTTTAGAAGGTCAATGAAAGTGATAGCAAATTTCCTCTATCTGATTGGTGTTTATTCGTTTGTATTTGGATTAGGCTAAAGACAGCAGACGATGAGGTCCGAGTTCAACTTGGGGGCAAAACTGACTTGCCCCCAACATCTCCATATTCAACTTGGGGGCAACTTGGGTCGCCCCCAACATCTCCATGGCAACGGAGGGGAGTGAACCCTTTGCGGACGACGAGGCCCGAATTCAACTTAGGGGCTAAATTGATCTGCCCCCAACATCTCCATGTTCAACTTGGGGGCTAAACTGATCTGTCCCCAACATCTCCATATTCAACTTGGGGGCAACCCGGGTCGCCCTCAACATCTCCATGGCAGTGGAGGGGAGTGAACCCTCTGCGGAATACGAGGCCCGAATTTAACTTAGGGACCAAACTAACCTGCCCCCCAACATCTCCATGTTTAACTTGGGGTCTAAACTGACCTGCCCCTAACATCTCCATATTCAACTTGGGGGCTAAACTGATTTGCCCCCAACATCTCCATATTCAACTTGGGGGCAAGCTAAGTTGCCCCCAACATCTCCATGGCAAGGGAAGGGGGGAAGCCTTTCATGGACGAGGAGGTCCATGTTCAACTTGGGGGCTAAACTGATCAGCCCCCAACATCTCCATGTGCAACTTGGGGGCAAGCTAAGTTGCCCCAACACCGTCGTGGTAGCGGAGGGAGTGATCCCTTCGCGGATGATGAGGTCTTAATTCAACTTGGGGGCTAAACTGATCAACCCCCAACATCTCCATATTCAACTTGGGGGCAAGATGAGTTGCCCCCAACATCTCCATGGCAACGGAGGGGGGGGGAAGCCTTTTGCGGATGAGGAGGTCCATGTTCAACTTGGGGGCTAAACTGATCAGCCCCCAACATCTCCATGTGCAACTTGGGGGCAAGCTAAGTTGCCCCAACACCGTCGTGGTAGCGGAGGGAGTAAGCCCTTCGCGGACGATGAGGTCTGAATTCAACTTGGGGGCTAAATTGATCTGCCCCCAACATCTCCATATTCAACATGGGGGCAAGCAAAGTTGCCCCAAGATCTCATGGCAGCGGAGGGAATGAGCATTTCACGGACAACATAGCCCCAACTCAACTTTGGGGGTAAACAGTGGTGCCCCAACATTTCCGTATTCAGCTGGGGGGTGCAAGTTGTGCTGCTCCCAAACAGCTTTAGCAGCTGCTAGGGAAACAGAATTAAAGGATGAGTGTACATGATGAGCAAGTACTGACGTGGTACACGTATGTAATAATACGTTGGTTGCAATGCGTTAAGCAAAACTTAATATACAAATCAGAAAGCATATCCAAAACAAGTGTTTGACAAGAAATCATGTTCATTGTGCCCTGCTGGAAGTACCCAGAAATACTAGGCCAAAAGAGCATTACAGCAACAAAGGAGAGTATTACAAAAACATTAGAGAGATGGTCACTCGTGGTCTTCGACCACTTCAGTTGATGACTGCCCCCCATTCCCCTCCTCGGTGGTTTTGTCAACATCAATGGGGGAGGTCGCCACACCAGGCTGGACGGCAGCCTCTGGCTCAGTGGTTTGGGGTTGGGTTGTAGAGTCAGGAATGGCCGGAGCGGAAGGCTGAGCAGGGAGGAAACGGCCAACTGTTGCCAGGGTATCCAATTGTTGCTTCAACTCCCTGGCAATCTTCTTGGAGGCTAAGGCCTTGAAGTGTTCAGCGACGTCCGTCAGTGACTTCTCTAAGACAGCTTGAGCAGCGACCCTATCTACCTCCCTCTGGCTCTCCAGCTGTGAGGTGACGCCAGCTACATAGTCCTTGTGAGCTTGCTCGGCGCGCTGGAAGTCTTGGTGATGTTTAAGCACAATGAGGCGGGCGTCATCTCGTTCCTTCTCCAGCTGGGCATACTTCGCCTTCCACCCCTGTGAACCGTGGATCTCAACTTTCACATATTCGTGCGCATCCAGGGTGTTGGTGAGACCGCGGATGACGTAGCCAACATCGAGACTAAGCTGGAGATAAGGACCAAGTTAGAGAAAATTAAGCAATAATGAAGGAAAAGGAAAAGGGGGAAAGACATACCATTTCCCATCCGGTGTAGATCACACCCCGGTGGGAGGCGAAGGAGCTGGAGTCTCCATAAGCTTGGTCCCTGGGGAGATGGGAGTTGAAGAATAGGGACGTGGCCACCGCCGAATTGTCTAGCGCGGAGTCGCGAGTGGTGACATCCCGGTCCCTTGCTTTGAATTGTGGGTGCCATATCACTACTAGCCCCATGGGCAGGGGACCAATGGGAACCGCCTCTTTCCCGGAGCGGCGTGGTGGAGCTACAGGCCACGGTGATCCGGACCGTGCTTCTCTGGCTGTAGCGGTGAAGGTGGTGACCTTGACTTTTTTGGCAGGAGGGCCCTGGAGGTGGAATCAGTGGTGGCATCACTGTCGGAATCGCTATCCCAAAGTTTGAGCTTAGAAACATCCATGGCAGCGGTAGTAGCGATGGGGTTGGCAAAGTCGTCCTCCCAGTCGGCGATGGAGGAGTATGACCTTGGAATGCTGTTGGGCGCGGCTGAGGAAGTACCAGTGGGGGATGTGTGGGCCTTGGTGTTGGCTGCTTTCTAAGCAAGCACTTGAGAATGAGAGATCTTGGTAGTGTAGCCGAAAGATAGATGAGTCGGGCGCTTCGCCTTACGGGCTTGGGATGGAGAAGGTTTGGGTTTCCGTTCTTTGGGCGGCGGCAATCGGTAGAGAGGGCCCTGATACTTGCCGATGTTTTTTAGGGAGGGGTCCAGGAGGAGCGGACTGCCTTTGTCAGGGTCGATGCCGAGGATGTCACACTGGTTGCTCCCCAGGTCACGGAGCTTGGAGAAAATCTTAGAAGAAACACCGGTGTATATACGAGACAGCGAATCCGAAACCCAACCTGAAACACAGATAGATAGTTATATTAACACAGGAGTCGTCAAGCCAGCAAAGCAAACAACGAACCGAGCTCACCTCTTCTGAGGAAATGGAATTGCCCTAAAGACACTTCAGGAGGGAGGTCCGCGGAGAGAAAGTTCCCCGAAACATAGAGGGGATAGTGGTGCCAGACTTTGTCGGAGGTGGTGATGTGGAGAACAAAAGATTTCTTCCGTGGACGCACACAAAAGGATTGGTACCCAATGCTCCCAAATTTGGTGCTTTTCTTTATGAAGTAGTGGGTCGTGATGTCATGAAGATAGATCCGCAGAGTATGTGATTGGTTGTAGTAGTTAGCGGCATACATAATCCGCCAGAAGTTACCAATACCTTGGCATGGCGGGATGTTGAAGTGGTTGCAAACCTCAACGTCCAACAAAAACAAAGGAAAGCGTAGGCCAGCAGCTATTTGACCTACAGTGGCTACTAGAAACCCCGGTCACGGTGGAACTAAATGAGAAAATTGGGTGACCACAGGCACATGCTCGAGGACCACTTCCCCAAGAATATCATAGGTTGCTTGGACCGCAACCAGGTTGGGTCTACACTTATAGGACGACGGATGGGGAAGGGCAGTTGGTCTCCCAGAGGTAAAGGGGGCGGAGGATGAATGAATTCAGGATAAGGGGACTCTGATCGTTCTGCGGTGAACCGGCAGATCGAGTAGTGGACGAACCACCCGAATCAGAATCAGACATGATAAAGATGAGAAGTTGGAAGACAATAGTAAGATGGGGGGAAGAGTACTCAACAGAGAAGGAGGTGAATGACCAAAAGAAAATACTAGTGATCAACAAAACTATACCATAAAGTTAAGAAAAAGAGAAAGAACGAACCTGGATGATGTCACGCAAGTGGTGAGAGGGATGCAACCGATGGCGAAAGCAAAGTGTGGTAGCAACTTCACCGGAGGGGAAGGAAACTAGCAGAACTTGCACAGGACGAATGAGATGAAGGATGCGAGTAAGAGTAAAAAAGAAAAGTGTTGGGAGTATGGAGGAGTATATGCGAAGTTTTGAGCGGGATATGAAAAGACAAGGGCAATGAGGGAAAAAGAATGATGTGGCAGAGAAAAGGACCACCCAGGATAAGGCACGTGGCTGCGCAAAAACCGAATAGGCGAAGGGCGGTTATGCATGCTCCTCGAGACATGGGCCCAAGGACACGTGCTCATGGCTTCAGAGCTCAAGGCAGGAGCGTGATCATGAATGTCAGAGAAAATAATGAGTTGAGGACCTCAGATGAGACAGCTTTCTAAACATCCAGCTGTGGATTCTCGGCCTACGGACCCATCGAGGTCCGAGGGCCGAGAGGGGGCATCTGTATCAGCCTATTTTGGGACCAATGAGTTGGCATGCCTGCAGGTCCGAAGCAGCATAAGGAAAGGGAAGCGCAGAACACCTAATCACGGCTGCAAAACCCTAGAAGAGGGTGGGCCACATATGGATAGAGGACTCGATCAGGAGGTGTCAGGGTCAAAGGAGAGGCAAGATAAGAAAGAAGAAACGGGAAGTATTGGATAGAGGCCGCAGAACCCTAACATGGACAGGTGTGACCGAGGGATGGGAGGTAGATGAACGGATGGGAAGAGAAGGGGGAGGATATAAAAGGAACAATGAACCTAAGAAAGATGGAGGAAAAAAAGATAAAAGGGGAGGAAAAAAGAAAGAAGAGAAAAAGATAGTGGAAGACTAGGGAAACCATTAGGGATTTTTCTAGTAAACACAACAACCCTCTCTTTTATCTCTGCTGCTTCTGAAACCTAGTTTACAAGGTCTCATTTTTCTTTCCTAGGAAGAAGAAAGGAAGGGAATCAAATCATTGTGGAGAAACCAGAGGTTGAGGTAGGAGGAGTAACACCAAAGAGGAGAACAGTTGGGAAGTTTGCATTCTAGGAGTGGATCTGGACTAGCTTTTGGATATGGGTACTGATGAATTGGTTAAGCTTTTCACTGCACGATCTCGTTGTATGTTTTAGTGTGGTTTGAAGAGGAAACCCATGGCTCTTATCAAGAAGGATCGCATGGCTGTAAGTTTTCTTATTCTTATTCTTATTATTATACTTATTACTTGGATAATAAGTATGGTTTTATGTTTTTATCGTTGGATTATATGATTTCATTTATTGTATTAGTCTAGTTTATTTTGTTTAGAAATGACTGTCATTTAGAAACATAATGATATGTACGTATAGATGCAATTGGGTTGGTTTGAACAACCTGATTTGAGAAAATAAATAGTGGGATTGATTTGGGTTAGTAGTTTTTAATAGTCTAATTGATGGGTTTTCTTCAAATTACCCAAATGAATATGTGGTATCATTGTACGGGATTTATTTCATGATTATTAAACACATAATTAACCAAAATGCTATGTCTCTACGGGGTTTAGTATTACAGTTTTAGGTACTTATTAGTAATTTTCAAGAAAGGAGATCAATGTCCAACCAAGAATACAAGAAGGGGATTATGTGCTACACTTGCAACAAGCTGGGGCACTATGCATAAGAGTGTTGTAGTAACTCCTTCAATGCATAGGGCCTAATATGAAGAGTAAACATTCTCAACATTAGGCAACTGCTTGAAAAAGGTTACGTAATACATATTGAAAATAATGCTCTCATTTTGAAAGATACTAGTGAGAAACATATTGCTCATGTTCAAATGGTGAAGAATCGCATGTTTCCACTTCATCTTAATATGGAGCCTCCACGGTGCTTATATGGTTGCGTTGACGATGACTCATGGAAATGGCATTTTCGATATGGGCATCTCTACTTCAACGGTCTGTTGCTACTATCTTTAGAAGGCATGGTGAAAGGTTTACCTGAGATTAGTCAACTAGATCATGTGTGTGAAACGTGCACAGTTGGGAAGCAACAAAGACTTCCTTTTGCAAGCTGCAAATCATGGAGAGCTAAAGTACCATTACAACTGGTTCACACTGATATTTGCGGTCGCTTAGAACCAAAGTCTATTGGAGGTAATCGGTACATCATTACCTTCATATATGACTTTAGTAGAAAGATTTTGGTGTACATACTAAAAGAAAAATCTGCTGCATTTTCTACTTTTAGAAACTTTAAAGCTCATGTTGAGCTAGAAAGTGGTTGCAAAGTTAAGATACTCAGATCTGATCGAGGTGGTGAATACACCTCCAATGAGTTTAGAAATTATTGTACACAGGTGGGGATCAAACAACAGTTCACAACCACTTACACACCGCAACAGAATAGAGTCGCTGAGAGAAAGAACCGTACCATCATTGAAATGACAAGGACCATGCTAAAAGAAAAGGACGTGCCAAAGACATTTTGGGCAGAAGTTGTCGCATACACAACCTACCTACTCAACCGATGTCAGACAAAGAGTGTCAAGAACATGACACCTCATGAAGCATGGAGTGGTGCAAAGCCAAATGTGGAGCATCTTCGTATCTTTGGGTGCATCGCATTTGCACAAATACCAGAGGCAAGAAGAAAGAAGCTTGCCGATCGTGGTGAAAAATGCATATTCATCGGCTACAGTGAGGAATCTAAAGCCTATAGACTCTACAATCCACAAACAAATAAACTAGTGGTATGTAGAGACGTAGTCTTTAGTGAAGGGGAAGCTTGGAAATGGTCGCATGGGAACAAATCTAAAGAGCAAGTTCAACTGGAGGAAACTGAAGACAACCAAAAGGAAGGTTTACAACAACCTGCACATCCATCTCCTCAACATTTCACTCCCTCACCAGTGTATGGAAGTGGGGCATTCTCTGGGGAAGGTGGGCAAGGTAGTTGTAACGGATCCTCCCCAGATCAAAGCCTTCTTCGAATGAGAAACCTACGTGAAATTTATGACAAAATAGAGAACAATGATGAAACTAATCTATTTTGTCTATATGTAGACCACGAGCCTCTCAGCTTTCAAGAGGCCTTGATAGAAGAATGGTGGAGATCAGCAATGAAAGAAGAAATCCTTGCTATCCAGAAAAATGACACATGGGAGTTGACAGCTCTCCCAAAAAATCGTAAGGCAATTGGTGTCAAATGGGTATATAAGATCAAGTGCATGGCGGATGGAGAAATTGATCATTATAAAAGCAAGGCTTGTAGCTAAAGGTACAAACAAAAATATGGTGTCAATTATGATGAAGTCTTTGCGCCGGTTGCTCAACTTGATATTGTGAGATTACTAATCTCACTTATTGCTCATCATAGATGGAAGATATACCAACTCAATGTTAAGTCAGCTTTCCTTAATGGAGTTCTTGAGGAAGAGGTATACGTGGAACAACCGGAAGGTTTCAAGGTGAAAAGAGAAGTGGACAAAGTGTATCGTTTAAAGAAAGCATTGTTCGGTTTAAAGCAAGCACCACGAGCTTGGAACACATGCATTGATATCTACCTTTAACAAGATGGCTTTAGCAAATGTCCATATGAACATGTTGTCTACATCAAGCGGAATCCGTGTGGTGAATTTCTCATAATATGCATTTATGTTGATAATCTTTTATACACAGGAAATAGCAATGAGATGTTCACAAAGTTCAAGCAATCCATGTTCAAGGAATTCGAGATGACAGATAACGGGTTAATGTCCTACTTCCTTAGCATTGAAGTAACGTAGCAATATGATGGAATTTTCATCTCTCAGAAGAAATACATGTTAGAAATGTTAACAAAATACAAGATGGAAGGGTGCAACAAAGTAAGCACTCCCATAGCCACAGGCACAAAGTTGTCAAAGGAAGGGAACAGAGAACTCGTTGAACTAACTCTCTACAAGAGTATGGTTGGAAGCTTGAGGTACTTAACAATCACAAGACCCGATATTGTCTATGGAGTTGGACTTGTAAGTCAATACATGGAGGTACCAAAGGAATCTCATTGGTTAGTGGCGAAAAGAATTCTAAGATACATCAAAGGCACGCTGAAATTTGGACTCTTCTTTGCATATAGTGAGGATGCAAAATTAGTTGGTTACTCTGGCAATGATTGGGGAGGTGACCAAGACGAAAGGAAAAGCACCATTGGGTACGTCTTTTATCTTGGGTCAACAGCATTTTCTTGGTCATCCAAGAAATAAAATGTTATAGCATTGTCGTACGTCATGCGAAGTTGAGTATGTTGCAGCTGCATCCACTGTTTGTGAAGCAATATGGCTTCATAATCTTTTGAAGTTATATCATTCACCTGAATATCCTACAACAATATTGGTGGACAACAAATCAGCAATAAAGCTCACAAATAATCTAGTGCAACATGGTCGAAGCAAGCACATTGATACCAGGTTCCATTTTCTCAGGGATCATGTGAAACAAAAAACTATAGAACTAGAATATTGTCATACTCTAGAGCAAGCAGCAGATTGTTGTTTTGTTTCTGAAAAGCCCAAAAGCCCAAGGCCCAAGTCGCCCCCCAAGGCCCAAACATGACCTAACCTAATCTTCATCCTTTTTTTTTGTGAGAAAAATGAATTTTCAACCTTTCTTAGTAAGAGAAATTTTTTTCTAAGTGAGAGAGATTGTGAGAGAACTAAACCAAGAAGACAAGAGAGTGAACATTCTTTGTGAGTGTTAGTGATACATTCTAAGTAAGTGTTGAGTGCTCCTCTTAGTAATCTTGTATCTAGTACATCTAATCTATCAAAGGCTTACCGTGTGGACGTAGGCAAATTGCCGACAACGTAAAACTTGGTCTTGTGTGAGTATATTTTTATCTTCTCTATTTAGTTTATATGCCTTGTGTTGATATTGTGTTGATCTTGAGAAATTTCTTGGAGAGATGTTGAATACTTTGTTGGTAGTTGTTGTGATAGCTTCCGCGTTAGTCACAATAATTGGTATCGGAGCTTGGTTTATAACCTTGGAATTTGAGTTTTGGGTTAACTACTATAGTGCTCAAGTTTGTGAAGACAAGGTGTTTGATAAAATTCACAAGTGAGTTTTCTTGTGGGTTACTTTGTGTGACTTGTATAAATGACTCCCAAGATGTCAAATGCAAGGTTTGAAGAAGAGAAGTTTGATAAAGAAGCACAAGAAAAGACGGTGAGGGTGATATCGAATGAGATGATTTCCACAAGCAAGTGGAAAGGTAATTCTAAGAAACCTTTAAAACATGTACGGTGCTACAATTGTAAGGAAAATAGGCATTATCTATGTGATTGCCCTAGCCCAAAAAAGAGTAACAAGATGAGTGGTAAGTTTGAGAATGAGGATGTTAGTGAAGCAAGTCTTGCTTCTGGCTTTGATGGGGATGATGTAAGTCTTTCAGTGTCTACACAAGTATGGAATTCTGACAGACTTGGAGATGGGGATGTGCAAGCGAGGTCTACTGACAGACTTGGAGAAACCAAGTATGGAATTCTGTAAGCATTATGTCTATGGCAAGCAGTGCAGAGTCAAGTTCGGTACAAGCAAGCACAAGACAAGAGGCATCCTAGATTATGTGCATTCGGATGTGTAGGGACCCTCTAGAGTGGCTTCTAAGGGAGGTAACCGGAATTATGTCTCTTTCATCGATGATTATACACGTTATGTGTGGGTATATATTTTGAAGTCCAAGGATGAAGTTTTCGAGACATTTAAAAGGTGGAAAACAATGGTTGAGAAACACATAGAACGAAAGGTGAAGACTTTGAGGTCTGATAATGGTACTGAGTATACTTAGGGTCCTTTTGAGGAGTTCTGTGAGCAACAGGGTATTGCTAGACACTGGAAGTGAGGGACACGCCGCAGCAGAATGGGATGGCAGAGCGGATGAATAGAACGTTGCTTGAAAGAGCGAGATGTTTGCTCTCTGGCCAATGCCAATCTTGGCAAAGAGTTCTGGGCAGATGTAGTGGTCATGGCGTGTTACTTGTATAATAGATCATCAGTTTTGGCGATAGACTGCAAGACACCTTATGAGGTGTGGACAGGGAAACTAGCTGATTATGATACTTTGTGCGTGTTTGGATCTAGTGCTTACTACCATATGAAGTATAGTAAGCTTGATTCTAAAGCTAAGAAAGATATATTCTTGGGCTATGCAAAGGGAGGAAAGGGATACGGATTGTGGTGTCTTGAGAACCACAAGTTCTTGGTCAACAGTGAGGCTACCTTTGATGAGACTTCGGTGCTACATTTTAGTAGGCCGGAGAATGCTGGAAATAGTGGTGATTCTATAGAATCTCAAGTGATTGAGATGGAAGCGTCAGAGGATGCTATAGAGAGTGAGGTTCTTAATGAAAGAACTATTCAACAAGAAGTAGAACTACAACAACCTGAGCAGCAAGCTTTGGCTAGATCAAATTAAAGCCAAAGAGAAGTGTGAAACAAGTTACGAAGTATGGGCATGATAAGCCAGTGAAGCATTATGGTCGACCGGACTCGGTTGCCTACGCACTGAATATCGAGGGTGATGAACCAAACAACTTCGAAGAAGTTGTTAGAGATGGTCATTGCAAAGATTGGTCGGTGGATATGCATGAAATGGTGGAGGATCGTGACAAGTTTTGTACTTGGGAATTTGTTTCATTGCCTAAGGGTAAGACGGCTTTGGGTTGTAGAAGGTTCACTATAGAGTTGAGTTCCAACATTGATTGGAGGTACTCCACAAATGGTAGAGGCTCATGCATTGTTGATTGATGTCTTTCGTAGGCATGGCCTTTCATGGGCGTGATTGCTCTTTGTGAGCATGACTCTCTGTGAAGATAGCTCTTTGTGGGCATGATGTGCTCTTCGTGGGCAAGACTCTTTGTGGGTATGGCTCTTTATAGGCAAGGTCCTTCGGGACAATTGAGGGCGAGTTCGTGATGTGGTTTGATGACTTGTGATTCTTGGTGGATCTTGTATTCAGCTCGGTTTTATGTGTTCGTTAAAACCTTACCGAGGTGGAGAATGTTGTTTTGGGTCTGAAAAGCCCAAGGCCCAAGTCGCCCCCCAAGGCCCAAGCATGACCTAATCTAATCTTCATCCTTTTTTTTGTGAGAAGAATGAATCTTCAACCTTTCTTAGTGAGAGAGATTGTGAGAGAACTAAACCAAGAAGAAAATAGAGTGAACATTCTTTGTGAGTGTGAGTGTGAGTGATACATTCTAAGTGAGTGTTGGGTGCTCCTCTTTGTAATCTTGTATCTAGTATATCTAATCTATCAAAGGTCCGCTGTGTGGACGTAGGCAAATTACCAAACCACGTAAAACTTGGTCTTGTGTGAGTATGTTTTTATCTTCTCGATCTATTTAGTTTATATGCCTTGTGTTGATATTGTGGTGACCTTGAGAAATTGCTTGGAGAGTTGTTGAATACTTTGTTGGTAGTTGTTGTTAATTGATTCCGCGTTAAACGCAACACAGATATTTTCACCAAGCCATTGTCGGTTGAAATCTTTCGAAGGCTAAGAGATATGCTCGGCATGAAGATGTTTTGATTTGCAGAGGTGTGCTGGATGTTGCAATTCAAATTATCTAGAAAGTCTTTGGTCTTAGCTAGTAATAAGTGTATGTAATAGTAAGTTTGGTGATAACTACTGTAATTTTGGTAGGCAAAGTGTAGTAGATAGCCGTAAGAATTGAAAATATTGTGTCGTGTTATGTGTTGATGGTTGGTGACATGACCACCTATAAATAAGGAAGAAGAGTGTATAGTAGTCTATGTATTAAGTTCAGTAAGAATAAAAAAGAAGAGAACTTCTCAACAATAATAAGGTTTATGCTTTCATTCTGATCTCTATCTTTGTAGCTTGAGTTATTAGTTTCCGCTGCACCAACAGCAAGTATGCAACACTTCGAAAAAATAGATCTTTGTTGTGTAAATATACTTGTAAATCTCTTATGTGAATTCAAGTTTTTGGAATCAATAATTAATGTTCAAAGTGTGTTTGGAATTTACAATGTTTTATGTAATTCGTTTTGTATTTTGCCCACCCTGGAATAAATTTCTGGCTCCACCACTGGTTACATATACACATGTTGCACATTCTTTTACCACTAGCCAAGCATCCGGACTGTATGTACAAATCCACAAAATAATAAAAGAATGAAGAACAATACAATTAACTGACGAATGTAAAAGGATATTTCATTGATTGAGCAACATGAAATTACACTATTGCATTACCATATTTAAATACATTAGCTCTAGCTAGTACAATATATCATATTTGATTGTAAGGTAATGAGCCAACTGGGTGTTGACACAGCCCCGCCTACTAGTTCTGTTGGAGTGTTGGTTCGTTTTCAGCCTGATAATCGTAGTAGGACCCTTCAGGAGGCACATCCAAATTACTTGTTGATTCCCAATTGCATACCTCATCAGTTGAAGTCGATGACAACACATATGATGTTGATCCTGTTCCGCTTTCCTGTGGTATGTCATCTGCTGGTCCTTGCATGGGAGGCAACGGTGTGTCTGGATATGCATAGTTGCTAAAACACGAAGCTTCACTATATTGATCAGGGTGTAACTGATCAGATTCAGCAATGAAGTACCCTTCAGTTTGCATCCCATATGACAGTACTTCATTACCATATACATCCGTTTGTTTCTCCCTGCATCCATATGAAGTTGACGCCAAATGCATCGGGTTGTGATGATGATCCAAATCTTGATCGGCATTCTTCCGCAGGACCACCGTCTACTGGTTGGCTTGTCATTGGTGCTGTTGATGTCGATGTGTAATTAGATGTCTTGGTACGTTTATTGTTGGCCGCATATGACAGATCATCATCAGTCTCCTCTGGCCTCTTGGATGAAGATGCACTGGTACTAGCGTCTTTTTTGTTCTTCCTAAAGACTCTGCATAGACTGTACTCTTCGTGATCCTTCATCGTAAACTCATACATCATCCAAGGACTCTTAACCTTCCCGTTGTTCTTCGAATAATTCATAAACTTCTTGCATCCAATTTTATTTCCCTCTTGATCTAAGATGTCGGAGCTGTTTGAGATCCTCCATGTCCACCCTTCACTTCCAACCGTTC
Source organism: Coptis chinensis (assembly GCF_015680905.1). Classification (NCBI taxonomy): domain Eukaryota; kingdom Viridiplantae; phylum Streptophyta; class Magnoliopsida; order Ranunculales; family Ranunculaceae; genus Coptis; species Coptis chinensis. The sequence goes on from NC_141463.1 coordinate 97,591,775, forward strand.
TACCGATCTTCTTGCCACCATCGTACTTCTGTTTAATCGAGGTAAACACATAAACTTCGTTCTCCTCCTCCCTTCCCTTCAAAAGTTGCCACGGTTCAAATGCTTCGCTTCCATAAAGCTCGCATGGCATAATGATGTTATTATACAACTCCGGCAGAGGTTCCCTGGCGAGTATCTTGGCAAGAAAATACGTGATAAGCTCTTCATCTGTTGGTGCAAATCTAAACCCACGTGGTAACTCAAGTGGTACTTCTTCCATGATCACTTTCAAGTAGCTTCTTCGTAAGGAAACTTATCAAAATTTAAGTTGACAACAAGAGAGAAGAAAGCCAATAATGCAACACTTTGGTATTGCATGTACCGATGATGTCCCCAATATTTATAGGTAAACACTATCCGCGTTTTGTTTCCGAGACTTGCGTTTTTACGGACGCTACGTCGGCTACATCTTAGAAATGGTTGTTATCAGAGGTTGTGCATAGGGATCGAGATCTAGAGGACGGCTAGGAAACTTCAAAATTTGTGCAAAACTACATCCAAAAAACTGTTCAGGCATTTAGTAAAGATCGATAGCTAGTCTCGATCACAGAGAAAAACCAAGGAACAAATGAGAATTCTGAGAGTGACAACGCAAATTTTGTTATTGACTTATGGATGAGACAATTGAGAACCAAAATGCAGGCTTGGTGAGGGTGAGAGTGAGAAACTGGTTTGAAAAATTCGATGGATAAGTTGAAAGGACTCATGTTGAAATAAATCAATCCACAAAATGCTTTCAGCATTTCAATATTCAGCTCGTAATAGATTCGAAATGTGTGAAGGAACCACAACACTTGATCATATGTGGTGTTCTTCTGAAGCTCTAAGTATCTGTAACGTGATTAATGGTAGCATCCACACTTCAAACTTCGAAGGAAAGGAAGATACACAGCTTTCTTTCACAATATGGTGGCCGTGAGGCTTCAAAGAAAATTTTCACTTTCACCAACGATGGTCAACAATTAGTTTAAGGGAAAGCAACGTTTGCTAGAATAGGATGATTTCCAATCGTCATGAAAATGAATATGTAGGAACTTGAGATTTTAACCAACAAAAACGAGAGTTGAGTGGGCTGCAAATGAACTATCAGAACTGGCAGGCCGTTTTATTTTCTTACAATTAATTACACTGGTTCTCTTTTTTTACTCGTGGATTTCTCATGTTTTGCTGCATTTCTCAAGGCTTGAGACTGGTAGATTATGGCATTTCAAGCCACCTATACAGGATAGCCAATTAGCGACCGTATATAGCCACTGTAGTTTAGACAATTTAATGTTTACGACTATTTAGTACCTTAGTTACGTGGACACAAATTAATTGAGTCCATTGCATTTCCATGTGTCCACATACCTAAATGGGTTATTTAGCCTCACTAATAGAGAAAAGCTCAAGCTCACCGTTAGCTAATTAGAGAAACACGTGAGCTCGCGTTAGCAAATTTAGACGGAAAAGAGACTGAGGTACTAATAGACAAGAAAAAAAAAGTATGGATACTATTTAGAAAAAAAAATGAAAACACGTGGTACTAAATGTCATAAACTCTTTCTATCAATTTACATCTCGCTAATTTATGTTGAATATGCTTTGACAACTGCCTTCTAAGCGTGTGATTGTGCTCCACTGCTCTATTATGTACATATCACGTTTATCATTTGTATCACAAGTGCTGTAAAAACCAATTCATTTCCTGCTTTAGTAAGGCAAACAAGCTTTATCTATCACTTATATCTAATGGAGTTAATCAACTGGTCCATCTTCTCCATCATGTAGACTGCAGTCGCTGAGGGGTTGTTCAGTAACATCCAGATCCATGTCAACATGTGCATCTTCATCAATATCATTATTTTCATCGGCATACAACTGGGAGCTCACCACCTGACCGAACAAATCCTTGTGTTTCAAGTTGCCTGTATCAATATCAATTGTTATCTTACCATCCAAGCTATCCCACATTGTAAATTCATTCAATTTATGTAGACTTTGTGAGATACTACAACCAATGGGAAAACCACTTGAAGAAAAGGTATACCCATCCAAAATGTGCATCCATTTGACGTATTATGGAGGAGAGCCTTGACACGGAACAAGAAGCGCTCCATGGACCGCTTTGCAGCAGGAATTTTAGTAGTTATCATTGTTCGTTTAGAGCCCTACCAAAACAAAAAAATGTACTGTAGAACTTTAGTCCAAATGGAGATCCCGTTCTTTCTTCTTTCTACCCCATTAAATATATTTTACTAGTACGAAATAACTGATGGTTGCAAAATAATTTGTCAACCATTAAAAGGTATGGGATCAACCCCAAGTACAGAACTTAAAAATCACAACAGGTTCGAGTATGCAATACTTAACCTTGGCTTCAGAACAGAGAGTCTGTATTGTTCTTGTCGCCTTCTGAAGCTCTTTGAGCTATGTCAAATGAGAGAGTTTATGTAAGGTTTGGAGTTTGAACCAACATTTTGAACAGAATGTACCTCCACCTAGGTAAATTGTACTTCACGTCTTACCAGTTGTATAATTATTTCACCGTGCACTTGGAAATGAGCTTGTAGGAAGTCAAAAACTGAAAAAGCAGTTGAAATTTCATCATGCAAATGAAAGTTTTTGTAGTTGCGCATTGTGTAAAGCAATTTAACATAATAATAAATGTATCTACCTTTCAGAAAAGAATCGACAAACTTCCCACCATATTTCACTGCCAATGCATGCACAGCTACCTGTATAGAAGCTAAAATAAATCAATATGTTTTTCTCAATACGTTTATCACGCACTGGAAAAGAATTGAGTCCAGTGGAAGACTGGAAGTCGCAAATCGATGAAGTAAAAATGTTTCATGCAAACAGATTTGAGTATCACCATCACAGATAAACAATCAATCTCTCCCAAAACTCTTGTGGAAACTCTTATCAAAATCCAATCAAGAGGTCAATGCTCAAAGATAAGATAATTGTCCTACTTCTTAAATTTGAAATTCCGACCTTACAAATAGATATCTCTGATTTCTTTCCTAAAGTACCAACCTTATCATGAACCTTGCACATATTAACCAAAGATACAACCACACTCACAGACTGGTGTAGTTTACTTAGTACTCCTTTCACAGATTCGACTTGAATGTTTGCCCTGGATTTTTCTAGCAAAGTTACTTCTTTAACCTACACAGATGCCAGAAAAAACAATAAAACCTCCAAAAATCTGTGTGGTTGTAGAATTGGTGCTAAAAGTATAATAAGATTCAGGTGCCTACCAACTTGTTCACAATTGTGATTCTCTTAAGTACTGCACAGGATAGCTCCATGTGTAAACACTTTCTGATATATAAATTAGGTATACATGACAATTTAATATTGACAGGACCACTTACCGATACCGATACCAAATTACAAGTGTTGTAGCATAATGTTGGGAAACCATGAGGAGCTTCCTCTGACGATCTAGTATTGCATGAGGGAGCCTGAAACAGGAAAATTAATTCTTAACATATCAGGTAGAGATTTTGGAATGTGCTAAATAAGCTTCTGAATAACTATTGCATCAGAAAGATGTAAATGATTTGAGGAGTGGAAATTGTTTTTTGAAAAAACACTATTATAAAAGTTCTTATTGAAAGTAAGTCACCTGAGGCAAGATAGAACAAGCAAATTCCTCAAGCAAATCAGCAGTAGATTCACTGTTTTCAAAGTAGATGTGCAATATCCTCTGTATGATCTCTCCCTGAAGAGTAAGTGTAATACAATAAGGTGTCAAAAAAGCGTGTCAACATTCTGCTCCTAGATCTAATTACAATCACATTTTAAAAATATAAGGAAAAGAAAATACGGTCTGAATAAACACTCACTTTACTCTTCGAACCATTCTCAAAATTTTCCGAGTCCCAGTTATGTGTTAACAATTGGTGCGCATAAGTTCCAAGTCTCTTTCGCATTAAAGGAATGACTTTCTGGACAAATCCTAGGTGCGTACTTTTCCCACTCCCTTCAAGCAACTTGTCAAGGAACGATTGAGCAGAACTTACAATAGACTCTAGAGTAACTAGTACCTCAGATGCCAGCAAAACGGAATACGAACAGGCTGCAAAGAGCAGTTTTAGTCAAAACCAAAAGAGAGGTCCCGACGCTATCCATTAACTTCACAAAACACCATAAGAAACAGATACAGCTTTACAACCTGAGTCCAAGACACCTTCCAGAAATGAAAAAATGCCACAATACATGTAATCTATGTTTCCAGGCGAAGGGATTGGTTGGATGCCAGAAAAAAGACTATCGGGGATTCTGATGGGCTGGAAGGCGTTAAGCAGATCTAATAGTACTGGAGTATTCATCTTGATATCAGGAAGATTTAACATCTGCATTCAGAACTTATTTCCTCAGTGATTTTCTAAATCGAATCTTTTGGCTATTTCCCTTGGGAAAGAAGCACAAAATCTAGAAGCTACTGCACCTTGCTTAAGCACCTAAGAACTTCTTTAAAGACTGAACCAGCTACTGAAGATTTAAAAACCACCAAGCCGGGTATATCTGGGTTTCCAGCAGAGGCAGATTGGAATTTCCAATGCTCTTGACAAATTTCATCACCTACAACACCATAAAATTATGAAATGCGAATTAAAGCATTGATCTGTGGTTTTCCCCAAATTGTTAGCATATATATTGGTTGCAGCTTACCTTCACTGAGAACACAAACTGCGCAGTCAAAATGTTTCTTCAAGCTTGGAAATAACTTCCTGATTTTGTTCACGAATTCATCGGATATCACTTTGTTGTTACTGAATGGAACCCTTAAGCATCCAACTGAATTTTGTTTGGTCTGACGGGTCAAACAGTCCAGATTGTGGCAAAGCTCACATGAAAGGTAAAGATGCAGGGGTAACTAGTACAGAAATTAGATGTTAAGGCAAAGAAATTTGGTTACTACATATTTGCAAACACAAAATCCACATCCACCTAAAGCTAACAGGATTGCCTCGGCTGCAGGATCTGAACAACAGTTATCTTGAGCTGCAATATAAAAGGATATATTCAACCGCATCAGTAATTGTGGGCTCAAATCATTCAAAGTACTCCAAAAAGTTTCTGTAAATCTAAAAAAATAAATTTAGGCAACCATGGTGGAAAACATTTACTAAGAAGAGAAGACTTAGAACATGGTTTAAAATCAAAATACAAATATATACTAACTATTCTCAATAGTAAACTGTTGTGAGCAAATATACATACCCTTGAAAAGGTTAGAATGGACAAACAGTCAACTGATAATTCTCTAAATTTGAATCTCTGCCCATCTAAAATCTTGGTAACTGCAGAGATTTCAACAGAGGGTGGACCATTAGAATCAGCATGACAATCTGAATGCTGAGATTCGGTCCGCTTGCATGACTGATCTGAAAATCCCTCATTTGGCACTTCCTGGCTCACAGCTCCAGCTCTTCTCAGAACTTCCAATATTGTAGGCTCCTTGAGGTTCCCATCGTCCGATGTGTTTGAACTCTTACGTTTCAACTTTTTGTCTGATGAAGTGCTTTGTGATATAATGCTTTTCTCATTCTTCTTCTCAATGTGCCCGACAAATTTGGCTTGCTCAAGTTAAAAGATTCAGACTGCTCCACAAAGAGGCGAAGCTCAGGAAGGTATAAAGGATGCATCTTGAGGTAGGTGTTTAGTAAGCTCTCCAAAAATCTATATAAGACAAGTTCCCACTTCAGTACATAGAGAAAAAAAAAAAAAAAAGAGATCGCAAATCTGAAACTTCTGTGTGCTAATTGAGCTTTAGATGACATTCCCAAATTGTAAACTCAGCTACAACTCAAACCAACCACTTTGGCTTCGATAATACATGCAGAGAAATCACGAACTTTTGGCCAAAAAATAACAAAAAGAAGTAAAGTAGGGAATGAAACAAAGAAAGAAAAGAAAAACGAAGAACGGAGTTTTAGATCAACTGGAATGATACCACGTATTCTAAGTTTATCGATTGACTCAACTTGTGACTTAGTTTGCAAAACCCCATCCAACAGATATCAATAATAGCTGAAGTTCATAACAAGCTAAGGAACGAGGCACCTCTTGGAATTTTAACCACCTTTCAATACCTAATCAAGTCATTGAACAATGGATAAGTCTTCCAGGTTCAGAGTCGTTTCTTACTCCCCACTACCTTTCAGTTTAGTTCAATATTAATCTCACTTGGAAAAACAACAAAAATATAATTCTACAATGCACTATTGTCATACGGACTGAGTACTAGAACACTCACACCAAATTCCTCAAGCGCTTCAATAACTTTGTGATTATTTCATCTCTTGCTGTCTGACTTGTGCAATCGACTCTTCCAGTAACTTGTGTGCAGAAGGCATTCAGCTACAGGTATAATTGCAAGTAATGCATAAGCGAAGTACAGAAAACAAAAACAAACAAACTTCTTTAATGAAAGAATTTTCTAAGTTGTAAAACCAACCAATTCTCTGATCCAGTTACATGAATAATAAAGAGATAGGCACTTGGACTGTTTCTGCTTCCCACTTAGTGACGACCAAACAGTTCCAACAAAATACTGACCTTGCACAAACCAAGAACTTCTTAGAATACATCACATATCCAATGACTTGAGATATTTCACACCACATGAATACACTACTCTTGCCAGTTCTTTCTTAACAGATTATAATTTTTTATCACAACATAACATACAATACACAATCTTCAGTTTAACACTATATCTTGTGAACCATACTTCTGTTCCATGATTATAAGGAGTATATATTGTTACCAACTCACTTGCCTAATTGTATAGAGTTAGCACATGAGAGTCAAAAAAATTAAGTTTTTCAAAAAGTGCTTAATAGATGTGTACCATAACTAACCTTAGGGGAAGGAAGGCATAATGGGCAACCAAGTAGTGCATCAATGCCTCCAAGAGATCCCTGATTTGTCAACCTCTCGACCTTTCCATAATATGAAATTATCAATACCAAAATACAAATATTTTCATATCTGTTGAGAACATTTCCACATATGATCGAGGCATTCAAAGACTTACAACAGATAGTAAGAGGATGTAAGCAGGAAGGGTTTGTAAAGTTGTTGAATCGCTGCACTCAAAAAAAAATGCAATTTTTAGAAGCCATTCTTGGTGAAGAATTATATGCTTTAACACAAGGATGGGTGTGAAGTATTATTACTGCAAAGAAGAGGATACTAGTGGAAAAATATTCAAACAAATTGGAGAAAGATCACCATCCAAATTCATCCATGATTCTCCTGCAAATGATAAGAAGGTTCAAGATCTTTGCTAGTGAACAAATAAAGGCTCGGAACTTTCAAATCCAACTGAATGTCATTACTGATAAACACAGAAGTAGAACCGCACTTCCCTTAGTTACCTTCCAGACCACAAAATGACTCCTTGGAAACCAACTTCCCTCCCTCAAGATCAGATAAAAAGATTGATTCAAAGTCCCCTACATGCCTGCCAATCCTACAAAAAATACATATGCAGGTGAACATATTTCTTGGAAACCGTTTTATAAACAAAGTAGATGACAACTGCCGAACACATTGCAGAAGGAGTGCATACAAGAAAACCATAAAACAAAGTGTGTTCGATATAGAAACAAAAACCGTAGCTGACCAATCAATAATGGCTGGTTGAAGTCTTTTACCTCCAATAATGCAATTAGTTCATCATAAAACATGATCAAGGGCAAGGGACATGATTTGCAGGAGTCCAGAGACATTCTCAAGAGTTCCAGAGACTCCTCACAGTTTGTTTTCTGTTGGAAAAAAAAAACAAGAATAATTTATTACTCGAAGATAACAGTTATCTATTGTGATAATCTTAGTGCAACTTACATGGCTGCCAACCCAGTTTTTCATTCTCGCACAAAACATATTGAATTAGACTATCATTTTGTTAGAGAATGAGTTGCAAAGGGTACCCATCGAGTTGCAGACATCTTAACCAAAGGCCTTTCCAGACAACGCTTTGATTTTTTACGTTCCAAACTCGTCAACATGTTGCCAAGTTTACGGGGGAGTATTGACGAACCTTCTATGTCTGGATAAGCTAGAGATCTTGGATATATTCTCAGCAGTATCTTGGATATCATAGATATATTCTCAGTAGTTATCTTGTACAGAGCTTCTTAAATTATAGGATCTCATACACGATGTAAACAACTCTATATAAGTGATGAATGAATAGAAGAAAGTAAGCCACTTTATTAATTGTTTAAAAGGGTCATAAATAAAGAAGAGAACGTAAGTGGTGGTATATTGGGCTATTGGCAGACGTGTTCAGCTAATTATAAGATCTAGTTTCTCCGGAAGTAAAAGAAAAAACAAATTAGATATCAGGAATTACATACCCATATGGAATATCTCTATTTCCCATCGGAGATGCATAAGATGGATCATCTAATTCTGGGATGTAAGGTGGTTTTTCTTTTGTTGCAACATCTTTGTACTGAGAGTCAGTGCTTGGCCAAAACCAAAGAATCTTGTTTTGTACAAGACTTGGATAAACAGCTGCACACGCCTTCTTGGAAGTGTTGACCTGCATATTTTGCTGCTAAGGTTAATCAAACTGTTGCATCAGGTAATCCCTGGAAATCTTATAACCTGAACTGTCCATTAAAATTTATGTGCACAGAGGTATTAACAAGATTAGTGCTGTAGGCAAAGCACTCCTAGTGACTAACGTACCCAGGAGTGAAGTCTGCGGTGTTGATGCAAGTAAGTAGAGTCACTGTCAGAATCTGCTTAAGCATAACTTTGACCAGGATTAATGAAGTCACATGGCGAGAATGTAAGTGAAGTGATGCATGCCAATTGCCAAATGGAGTCTGTTACTAGATATTTGCTTAGAGGCGATCACTTTGACTTGTGTTAGTACGTAGGCACCAGTATTGAGTAGAGTACCAACGCCACATGCATTTAGTACAGTGAAACGCTCATTTTACCATGTAGTCGAGTTTACTGTCAAATTTAACTATTTTAAAGAGAATTGTATCGCGAACAGTAAATTTTTCCTATTTTACCCCTATACAATTTCAATTATTACAATCACAATTGAGTGAGAAATAAAACCGTTAATTCATACAGTAAAATTCTGACGCATCTCTCATTCATTTTAGCACACTGCCATCAGTTTTGCAAAAAATTATAAAATTACACTATACTTTATGACAATCACGTGCAGCTCTCTCCTGATTTGGCGTTTTGCCCTCAATATTACAGACAACTACGAGATTACCACTGACCGACAATTATATTTTTGTGCTGCCAGAAAAAAAAACTGACCACACACGTGGCAGTCTGGCAGTGACTGCCACGTGTATATACAAAGTGATGATAGGAGTTTAGTAGAGTTCGGTATATTCATAAGACTTTCATCAGGCATAGACAATTAACGGACAACTAGCGTGATAAAAGCCAACTTAAATTCTTTAAAGACCGCATAGTTCACAAATTTTGATGGCGCGCGCGATTGTTGTTTTAGTCCGTTTATGGCCTTTCATAGTCGATATAAACTTGATAGTGATAATGCATTATTTTGGATACTTCCCTAGAAAATGCTAATAGGCATGGACAATCAGTAGGGATTAACATTATCGAAAACTGATTTTAAAGCATTTTTCGTTGAAGAATTCTTACCGCGGGACCATCAGTTGGTGCTTGAGGAATGAACTTACAATCACCACTTCCATTAAAACACCAACCATGATATACACATTGCAAACGTCCCCACTGATCAATCCTTCCTTCGGAAAGCGGGGCCAAGCGATGCGGGCACTTATCATCAAAAACTTGCCATTTCTCTTCATTCCTATCCCACCATACTACAATATCAATGCCCAGCACTTTCTTAGCATGTGGAACTTTTTTGTCCAAGTCACAAAGTGGCATAACTGGATACCAATTGTAGGGGAGTGATATTCTCTATCCAGCACGCGCTTAACATGGTGGAACTAATACACCGACCTATGGTCTCAGGTCGCATCCATGAGCCAACATCGCGCCCGCCGGGGATCGGTCAACATCATCGAACTTCGCCAGAGGCGGTGACCGCGGACCCCTATCCATAAGCAATCATGGTGAAGGTGTAATTGCACTCATCCCGACCGATCATCGGTCCCGCGCCGCAAGCTACTTTCGCCCGGTGCCCACTCCTCATCATCACAAAGCCCGACCTATGTAGATATTTCTCCGCGTGCTCCCATGATCCACACCCCACGTTGGTGACATCCTTTACGTGGAGGGTTAGGATACACTTCGATCTCTATAAATACCTCTCCTATGAACTATGCGGACGATTCTACTCGACCCCAAGAACCCGGTAAGATCGTGGGCGATTAAGCTCTCAAAGCCGAACTCGGTCTCACCCATCCATCCATATCAGTCCCCCAGAGACTGTTTGTAAGGGAATATCACATCACACCTTTACATTGGCGCCGTCTGTGGTCTCGATTACTTGAGAAACCAAACCACTTTACAATCAGTAGCCAAAAATCAAAACAAAAGATTCTCAAGCCCACGAAGCATGGTAAGCCTCGGCTCAATTCCACACTTTGGCAAGCCAGCTAGGAACAATGAATGAACAAATTGCCCAACTCAGGCAAAAAAACGTCACATTACGTGCACAAGTTGATACCACGAGCCCCACTAGGCGGGCACCGAGAAGAGACGGCGTCATCAACGTCGGTCAAGCGGATCACCGAGCTAAACCAAAGGCTCGACAAGAATGCGGTCAAGAAAGATTCCACCCGGATAGTGCGAGAAAATCTTTGAAAACCTATCGCAGCGTCTCCATTTGTGCTTGAAGTACTTCCACAAGGTCTCCCCTCCGGACTTTGTCCAACCACGGTTCCCATTTGTATGGCGGTCGCACATGCCCAAAGCCCGGCATATAGCACGATATGCTCAAAGCCTTGCACTCTACGGTAGCGCCCGAGTTCGACCATCTCCGATCGCGAGCTCTTTCCGGCAAGCTTAAAGGCGGCCCACTCGATTGGTTCTTCTCCCTCGAGCGGACTCCATAAGAAGCTTTGAGCGACTTACCGACTGTTCGCGAGCGATCATTACCACAACGGGCGCAAGAAGGGGTGATCTCGATTCACTCTTCCATTTCGCTCACGGGCAAGGAGGAAACCTCTGACTCCTTAAGCCGGTTCAAAACGAAACTCTTGGACATGGAAAGCGACCTCAAGGAATCATTTGCAGCGGTGGCTTTCCAACCGCCGCTGCGCGCGCAACACACCGACCTAACCAAGTCGCTCTTGAAAAGACCAACCCGAAGCGTTGGCGAGGTTATGCGCTTCGAGTGGATAAATACATCAAAGGCGCAAGAGGCTTTGTTAAAGCGAAAATGCGAAGAAGAAAAAGAAAGAGAGGGAGGGTTTACGGTAGCATCATCCTCTAGGAAACGACCCGACAACAAGGGCAACCCTCCGGACCCAAACCAAGAAATGATCGGGAATTAGCCGTGCTCACCGGATCTCCTAGTTACATACTAGAAAAGATCAAAGCGGTGCATTCTACCGACCGAGGAGATAAAGGCGACCAACAAATCGCCCGGACCGACCCTCTTGCGCTTTTTCACCGCGCCAATTGCCCGCGAGACCGGCGTATCTTTGGGGGCTCAAACATTATTCGCGGGATCACGGTCGGTGGGCACATCAAGCGATTACACCAATATACGGACGGCGACTGCGCCACAAAAACCGATGGCCCGCCCGAATCGCAGCGAGAGTCCCCACCCCGAAGGAGCGTTCTGAGGCCTCAAAGCCGCCCTCACAGCCGAGGACGTTCTAGAGAACGCGTCCGTCAAGATCGCCGCCAACCATCAAGAGGGCACGAGTACGACAGAACCATCAACATGATCACACTACAGGACGATTCCGTCTCAAGTTCGCGCGAAAAAAGAAGGCGCGTCGGTGCCCTCCATGAAGTGTACAACTTCTCTTCACAAGCCGCACCCGCGCCATGCAGCTCAAGGCGTAGAACAGGAGACATCACCTTCTCAGAGGCCGACCTCAACAAGGTCTGCCTCCCGCATAACGACGCACTCGTGGTCCACGTCAAAATCAGTGACTGGACCGTCAAGCGAGTTTTGATCGATCCTGGTAGCTCTTGTGATATTTTGTTCTACCACCGCGATCCAGATGATGACTTTGCAAAAGTCGGTCTTCATAGACCCCATCGCACCCCTCTTCGGATTCAACGGCTCCAGAGCCGATCCAATAGGCGACATCATACTCCCAGTCTCAGTGGGTTCCCGGGAAGACAAGGTCAGCTTCAACACGCGGTTCAGCGTCCTAGACACCAAGTCATCCTATAACACCATTCTAGGACGACGGTGGATACACCAGATGCAGGCAGTACCATCTACATTGCATCAAGTGATCCGTTTTCCTGGTCCAAGAGGAATGATGGAGCTCCGAAGCAACTAGCTCGAGGCCCATCATTGTAACCAGATCATCGCAGCAAGCAAGATCGCTGAACCCCCATCACCGTCCACCGAACGAACCCACTAGCTATCTGATGGCCAAAGATTTAGTGGCTGAGGTGAGAGCTAGCGCAACAAAACAGAACGCTGGGGGCTCCAACAAGAGTTTCCACTCACCAGCCCCGATCTCGACCACTACCAAAGCAGCAGACGTACCAGCAGTGCAAACCCATCAGGTCGCCCCAGTGGCGAATGCCATGTACAAACAAAGTCTCGATTTCGCACCACCAGCTCCCATACAACCGGGGGAGTCGCAGCGAACTACCACAGTTCCTGTTGTCACGGCAACAGTAATCACTTCTGACCCTGTTGTCGTAACCACAGAAGACGTCCCAGTTCCTACGGCCACCCCAACCAGCTATCAGACCAGCCCGGTATTACCAAAGTGCAATCATCCGAGCCGAAAGCGCCTGAGCCAAGCACCGACTCAAGACAAGCAGCAAGTGAACCTGGGAACCGAAGACGACCCTAAACTCGTCTATGTGGGAGCCAACCTCGACCCCACACTTAAGGCTCAACTTGTAAATTTTCTCTCGATGAATAAAGATGTGTTAAGCATCGTGATATATCGGCGTGCAGGATAGATCCTAGCGTTGCATGCCACCGTTTAAACGTCAACCCTGGTGCCAAACCAGTTCGACAGCGTCCTAGAAGATTATCATTACGCTTTCAAAAAGCAATCAACGACGAGGTAGATAAGCTCAAACAAGTAGGTTTCATCCGGAAGGTCGACTACCCAGAGTGGGTCGCAAACATAGTGGCAGTCCCGAAAAAGAATGGTACAGTCCGTTTGTGCGTCGACTTCACCAACGTCAATCAAGAAACTCCAAAAGACAGCTTCCCCCTACCAAGAATCGACCAACTAGTCGACCAAACTTGTGGGCACGAGCTGCTATCATTCATGGACGCGTATAGTGGGTACAATCAGATACCACTAGCTGAAGAAGATCAGGAGAAGACATCGTTCATCACTGAGCAAGGAATTTATTGTTACAACGTTCTCCCGTTCGGACTAAAGAACGCAGGAGCGACCTATCAGCGACTAGTAACTAACATGTTCCGGGACATGTTAGGGATACCATGGAGGTTTACATAGGCGATATGGTTGTCAAAAGCAAAAAAGCAGCTGACCACCTCACTCACCTCGAGCAAGCGTTCTCCAGACTACGACGAACCGGAATGAAGCTGAACCCAGAGAAGTGCCTTTTTGGAGCATCCTCCGGAAAATTTCTCGGATATCGGTCTCATGGCGAGGCATCGAAGCAAATCGGACCAAATTCGGCGTTCATCGACATGCCCGACCATGAAACAAAGAAACAGATACAAAAGTTGTCGGGTATGGTCGGCACTCAACCGATTCATATCAAGAGCATCGGACAAATGCCGACCGTTCTTCTGAGATACTAAAGAAAGGCGAGCAATTCTCATGGAGCGATCAATGCCACCAAGCATTAACCCACCGCAGGAGTACCTCTCACACCACCTCCGTCCTAGCCAAACCAACGAGACGGAGAAACTCACGGGCTCTATCGGCGTATCCGATTTAAGCCATCGGTTCGGTCCTATTCAGGGCGAGCACAATTCAGAAAAAGCCGATCTACTTCACAAGCAAGACACTCACTCGGTAGAAGAACTACTCTTACATAGAAAGAAGCGGTCCTTGATTTGTTATACTCGGCAAGAAAATTCCGACCGTATTTTTAGGCTCATCCAATCAAAGTACTTAGCGATCTCCCTTTGAAGAGGATTCTTCACAAAGAAAACAAGACTACTAGGATGGCAATATGGGCCAAAGAGCTGGGCGAGCACCACATGGACTTCGTCCGGCGCATATCGCAGAAGGGTCAGGTCGTTGCAGACTTCCTAGCAGATTTCCCAGTCGACGACCCTAATTGGGAGGCTGAAGAAGCAGGTCGCGCAAAGCGAGCATGCAAACGATCCGGTCTCTCGTCGATGGTTCCGGCAACCACGGAAGGCGTGGTATGGGAATCGTTTTAGTCTCCCCCGAGGGAGCTATGGTAGAGAAGGCAGTTCGTATAGACTTCGCAACGTCCAACAACGAAGCAGAGTACAAAGCACTAATAATGGAAATCTTGTGGCGGCGATCCATTTCGGAATAAAGGAGATCCAAATCTTTAGTGACTTCATGGCCCAGTGGGTTCGCCGCGGGTTGCAAAAAGTACACTACCGGTGAAGGTAACCTCTCCAAATACCTTCAAGTTGTTAACGATTTGCTTCCGTCATTTAGCGAGCGACGATACACCATTTTTGCGTGGCGAGAACCGTCCAGGATAAGCTTGGCATATCTTAGCCACTCAGACACCGAATTGTGCCCCTAGACAACTGATTATCGAAGTAGTCGATCGACCAGCTTACCAAGCGGACCAAGTCTTGACAATTAGCGACCTGTTCCCACTCTCTGAAGATCAGACGAGTCAAACCGGATCGACCTATTATACTGATACATCGATGCGGCCACTCCCGGATGAGGCGCGCAAAGCCAAGAAGGTTCCACACCAAACCGCGTAGCTATTGTTTGGTGAGCGGCGGATTATTCCGCCAAATCCGCGGGGACCTCATCGAGATGTATCGATCGAGCAAGGCAAGCTAATTTTTCTTTGAAATTCCGCGAAGGAGAGTCGCGGCAACCATCTTTGGAAGTCGATCATTAGCCCACAAAAGCGATCTCCCAAGGGTACCGGCGGCCTCATTATGCAGATTGATGCTAAAGCGTATGTCCTCAAAGTGTGTCAAATGCCAAACATTTGGTCACAACATCATCTGACCAGCCAGCGAATTGATTAACATCGCGAGCCCTTGGCGTTCCACATGTGGGGCATGGACATTATGGGACCATTAGATCCCTCGAGAAAGCACCGGCTTCGGCGTCCTTGTTTGCCCGCGGACTACTTCACTAAGTGGGTTGAAGCAATTCCATTAGCACCGTCAAAGAATCACACGTCGAAAATTTCATTTGGACTCATATCATCACCGGTTTGGCTTACCACATACAGCGGTGATGGACAATAACTCCCAGTCAAGGGAAAAAGCGATCAAAGAGTTTACGGCCAAATGGAAGATCGTTCATTCATTCTCTACACCACGATGCGGCTCAAAGCAATGGACAAGCGGAGGCCGACAACAAAGCCGTTACGGAGAATTTGAAGAAGAAAATTGAAAAGAACAAGAGCCGGTTGCCAAATCAGGTGGAGAACATACTATGGGCTCATCGCCTTCTGGCTTCGCTCAAGCACCGGCGAGTCACCATTTTCCACTGTGCTGCTATGGCGCGAAGCGCCGTCATCCCCACCGGTGACAATCCACGACAACCCGATCTGAACTTGTTGAATCGGGGCCTTAATGACTTCGGTTCTAGCTCGAGAGAGATCGACCTCCTCGAGGAAGCGGCGCGACCTAGCGACCATCGGGGTGGCGACCTACCAACGGTCCTCGAGATCTTACAACAAAGCGAGTACATCCACGGTCTTTTCAACGGGGATCTCGTTTTGAAGAAAACTCAAGATGACGGCTAAGCTAGCACCAGCGTGGGAAGGCCGCTTACATAGTGGAGCAGCGTCGTTGGCGGCGGCGTATTGGATTAAAACCCAAGAGGGAAAGTTGCGCCCGCGACCATGGAACACATACTTGCTAAAGCAATTTTACCAATAGTTGTATTACGCATTGTAATTCCTGTTCCCAGGCACTACAAAATTCATATGAAAGAAACTCAAGATTGTTATCATAAATGGCGGATCTACTCACATCTCCAAACCATACCTCTCACACAGCAAGCTCCATACCGAAACACGCTCTCATGCGGCGGGGCGGCTCGGGGAGCTTACAGGCTTATCGCCTCTCCGAGTCTCGCTAGGTTGAGGACCTATACTTCTAGGATCAGCTCAGCGAGAACGCTCTCAGGAGCACCACGCCCTCAGAGGCTAGACACGCTCTCATCTGGCGAGCGGCTCCGAGGAGAAGAGCGCCCTCGGGGGCTAAACAAGCTCTCATCGCGAGGCGGGGCGCTCTCGGGGAGCTTCTGGGCTTATCGCCTCTCCGAGTCTCGCTAGGTTGAGGACCTATACTTCTAGGATCAGCTCAGCGAGAACGGCTCTCCGGAGCACCACGCCCTCAGAGGCTAGACACGCTCTCATCTGGCGGCGGCTCGGGGAGCACCACGCCCTCAGAGGCTAAACACGCTCTCAGGAGCTTACAGGCTTATCGCCTCTCCGAGTCTCGCTAGGTTGAGGACCTATACTTCTAGGATCAGCTCAGCGAGAACGCTCTCAGGAGCACCACGCCCTCAGAGGCTAAACATGCTCTCATCGGCGGGGGGGCTCTCGGGGAGCTTACAGGCTTATCGCCTCTCGAGTCTCGCTAAGTTGAGGACCTATACTTCTAGGATCAGCTCAGCGAGAACGCTCTCAGGAGCACCACGCCCTCAGAGGCTAAACACGCTCTCTCATCGCGGCGGGGCGCTCTCGGGGGCTTACGGGCTTATCGCCTCTCCGAGTCTCGCTAAGTTGAGGACCTATACTTCTAGGATCAACTCAGCGAGAACGCTCGGGAGCGAAGCGCGCCTCGGGGGCTAAACACGCCTCATCGGGCGGGGCGGCTCTCAGGAGCTTACAGGCTTATCGCCTCTCCGAGTCTCCCTAAGTTGAGGACCTATACTTCTAGGATCAACTCAGCGAGAATGCTCTCAGGAGCAGAACGCCCTCAGGGGCTAGACACGCTCTCATCTGGCGAGCGCTCTCGGGGAACACCACTCTCGGGGGCTAAACACGCTCTCATCACGGGGGGGCGCTCTCGGGGAGCTTACAGGCTTATCGCCTCTCCGAGTCTCGCTAAGTTGGGGACCTATACTTCTAGGATCAACTAAGCGAGAACACTCTCAGGAGCATTACGCCCTCAGCGGCTAAAACAAACTCGCGATCTGGCGGGGCGTTCTCGAGGAGCTTCTGACGGGCTCATAGCCTCTTTGATCCTCACTAGGCGAGGACCGATACTCCTAGGGTTAACCAAAGAAGAACGGCTCCCGGTGAGCAACATGACCCACGAACTTCGCGGGGGCCGCGGTCCCCTTTCGTCCAAAAGATCAAACACTTACATGTCGCGTTCTGCGCATTATCATACCGACAACATATAGCGAGAATACATCTCCGAAAGCAAAATCCATGGATGAGAATCAAAGCCATGAACAAACCCGGACCAAAAAGTATATAGCATTAATCGAAGTACTACTCAAAAAAGGAGCACACATTTCGGATCCAGTGAGATCAGCCCTAAAGCACCGACCTGCTGGGTCTACCCAGAAAATCCAAGTCGGCTACCAAATTACAAAAACCAAAGTTAACGAACTGCCACTTTCGTGGAAACCAGTTCTCCAAATTCAAAAGAAGCGAACTGCTCGGGCAAGCCCGAAAACGCAGCTCTAGTGTTTAACCCTCGTAGGGGCAAAGAAGACACACGTTCGTATCAAACACAAAAACAAATTTTCACCGAGGAAGAGGCCGAATCGGCATCACGGGCGGCGACCACATGTTTATCTTCGGGGCGGCGGTTGGTTGGGGAACATGCACGGCGGCTCGCGAGCACACACAGCATACCGGCCTCTCGAGCCCCATCTGCCTTCTTTAGCTGACAGTATTTCTCGTCCAGCTTGGCGTACTCACTCTGAGGCGGTGGTATCTGGCGTTACGAGCCTTCACGGGCAACCCTCGGCATTGCCCGGCGTGCTTTCGGTGACTTCCGCGATCTCCACTTGCGGATCGACCATAGGCCGAACAAGTTTCGCATTTTCATCAACAACAGCACGACATCTCTCCGACATAGTCTCCAACCTTTTCTTGTCAGCCACCCGAGCAGCTCGCAGACATCCCAGCTCGACTCGGGCATCAACATCGATGTCGGGCGTTGCCTGACACTCTTTCAACTTATCATAACCAGCAAGAAACTACAAGTACGGAAAGACAATGAAAATCAATCAAAGCGGACGACTAAAAAGTTAACAAACAACGTACTCACCAAACAGCTCGCCATGTCCATGGTCCCCAGGAGCGTATCCATATCTTCGTCCTCGACCTCAGCTTTGTCCCGTCGGCCGCGATACCCCTCGGGGAGACTAATTAAGCTATAGGCGAGTGGAAAAGCTGCGGTCGGGCGCTTTACGACCGCGCCTCTTCCCCGTCTTCCCGACGTAGAAGAACTCACTTCCCACGTCCCCAACGTGAGAGTGCGAGCTCCCACTAGCGACGTGGCCCCCCTCCGAATTCGTCTACCCCTTTCGGCGCCGAGGGCGCCGTCCTCCGATGGGCGACGATCACAATACCTCGATTAGAAACCCGCGACCTCCGGGCCGTTTAGCTTTTGGACCCGGCTACCGCCTTCCTCTTGCCCGGGTCCTCCGTGCACATGAGGATGAAACTCCATTTCCTCCATCGGTAGAGGAGAACTCTCTCGTGAAGCGCCTTCTCCCCAACAAAAGGTCACACCGAGCCATAGGAAAAACTAAAGCACAAGGAACAAAACAAAGCCAATGAGGGAGAGATAGCATCCAACATCCGCGATCAAAAAATGAAAGAGCAAATATACGAGAAGATGACCAAAGAAAGCAAGCAAGTTCAAAGGAGAAAAAAGGCGACAACGGGGAAGTCCAAATGCCGTCGCTCTCCCGAGCGGTTTATATTTATGCAAGTGAAAGCGTCTCTTCCCCGAGAGGCAACTCATTATGGCATCGAGGCGTAAGCGCCAATCAACCGGCAACCATCATTTCATATTTCCGCGGACCCGGTCATATCCGCTGCGTGCCAAGCCGCCTTTGTAATGGAGGTGACCAGCTTTGCTCCGCGGGGCGTTCGGTAGGTACCAATACCGGGTAACTAGAAACGGCTGTGACCAACCGCCACGCATAATTGAGTTCAAGAGTGGCGCAGGTCCACCAACCTAGAACGCTCTAATAACCTACCCATAATAGCAAGCCCAAAGGCACACAAACCAAAGCGGGCATACGATCACGCGGGGAAGAGAGACAAAAGTCAATAGTGCGTCCTTAATATAAAAGCGATTAACAAATTGAAGACCCGGTTAGGCCTCGGTTAAGCGGATAGCCGAATTTCTTTGGTCTACCCCGAAATCCAGCCCAGCTAAACATCAGTATCATAAAACAAGTAAAGGAAAAGACGAGCTGCCCGGGCAACCCCAGGAAAACAGCTCTATTGTTTTAGGCGAGAGGCCGCGTACAAACACAAAAACCAGACATTGACCGCTCAAATAACATCATCGAAGCCTTCAACAAGAGGGACGGTCAAGACGCAGGAAACGGCTTCGGATCACCAGGAGACGCCACCACTCCTTCAGTTAGCGTCCCACCCAGACCACCAACAACAGGAGGCTGATCGTCGGCCACCACCTCCGCGGGGAGGGAGAGGAGCGACCGCGGGACCCGGCCTTACCGACCTCGAGTGAATCGACCTGTCGGTCTATTGTAGGTCCATGAGCTGGCTCCTCGGGCAGGTCGCCGTATCTCGCCTCGAGTTCTTCTATTTCGGCCGCGGATAGCAAGATAGGCCTCTCTCCTCCATCGCGGTAGCTTTACAACGTTCGGGAGCGCGTTAGCGGCAACGACCTTTTTCTTGGTCAGCGACCTCATGCCTCGGCCCGATCGCCTGGATTCACGGTGGCGTCCTCTCGAGAGATAAGCGTGACCCGATTCGCGCCTTGAGTATCGGCTCCCACCTTCTCCGTTTGAGCTATCGCCGAGGAGATCGAGACCTCGAGCCTCGAGGACTTCGACCTCCGACTTCTCCATTTCATGCGAAACGGTCGCGGTATCTTCAATTTTCGATACCCGACAACCGGTGCGGCGGCTTTCGCGCATAGTACCACAAACAAGCGATAAGCAACGATTAATACAATAAGTAATAGCACAAAAAGCGGTAACAACGCGTGACCACTTACCCGGACAAATCGCCTTATCCACCCTCTCCGGATTCGACTCCGGCTCCTTGGCATCAAGGTCCTTCCTATCACCATCAAAGCGTCATCCCTCCACAAACAAAAGCGGCTATGGGTGCGGACTTGTAGCTGCGATCCGACCTCTTCACATAAGCTTCTTCCCGATCACCTCATCAATGTACATCGGGGTTGCGCTCGGATCGTCCTTGCCCGATCTTGGGCGCCCCTTACCGGCATCTCTTGAGCCAACCTTCCCTTCATCTTGCACGAGGCATCTCCAACAACCGGTCGAAGCGACCCCGGGGCAGCCTCGAGCAACCTCCGGGCCGTCCTCAAACTAGGGCCGAAGTCGGGCATCGGCCTCGACCTCGGGTTCTGAAGCCCCTCCCACCCGTTCGCACCTCACCACCACAATGCGGTGCAGGCCACCCTCGCGATCTTAGCGGTCGGTATTCGAGAATGTCGGAGGGAGCGTCCTCCACATCAAAGGAGCATCCTCCGACCGCTCCCCGATCCGGACCGGAGGCCCGGCACCCGGGGTCGCTTCACCCCATCGGCCCGGTTTCTATCCTCTCGGTCACGGATCACTCCCACGCTTCTCCATAACCACGTTCCTTGGGCGGCTCCCTTACCACGAGCCCTTGTTTTCTCGAGCTTCCCTTCTCTTCCGAGCGGCGGGCCCTCCACGCTCCTTAAAGAATCCGGCGACCTCGCGCAAACTTAGCCTTTTTCTCGGCCGAGTCGACTTAAGCGAAGCTCGATCAACTGCTTTCGGTTAGTCTCACATGCGGGGCGGGTTATCGTACAAAGACAAAATAACAAATGTTAGATCAATCTGAGGATCGGTCGATATCGGCGTGAAACCTAAGAAAATGTCTTGGTACCCACCAAAATCCCGCGTTTTCTGTCCACACTAAACCAGCTTTCGCCGCGGTGAGTTACCGACTAACGAGGAGCGGTCTTTTATCCCAAGACTTCGTTACTCACTCCATCGAGCGGGCGTGAGTAGCTTCGGGTTTGCAAGCTAAAGTTATATGCCCTAGATCGGCTTCAAAGTGAAGTGCTCAATAATATCGGCGACCCGATCGGTATTCACGGCGTTCAACGGTCGAACACCTTCAACAACCGCCCGCGTGTTACCCACGAACTGCCGCAGTAGCTTTGCCACAACGGTTCAAAAATTCGCAAACCAACCCGAAAATGGTATCGTCATATATCGCCCTCGGTGCCCCTCCGCGAGGCGATCACCCGTGTGTCGCGGTGGGGCGTACCTATCGCCAAAGACCAAATTGCCTCGCTTTCGGGCTCGTGGATCTCCAAACCGTCCGCGTTTATACCATATCTCTTCCTTAGATATGGAAACGCGCCCTCAAAGCGTGTTTATCCACAGCCCTGGCGGCGGCTTCGCTCGAAGGCGACCTCTCACAGCGTCTGAAGTGCTAGCGTCGGCAACCACGGGGAGCGGTCGAGCATCACCTTCCTCACTCCGCGGCCTCATCCCCATCACCCTCACCCGGATACCAAACCGATTAGATGCGTCTCCTCCTCATCTTCCCAACCGAGGGAAACTTCCGCGAACCTCGTTCGAGCGAGTGTCATCGAATCCGACATCTTTCTCCTTTAAAGCAACAAATCTAGCTACTAGTATCTAACGAGTACCCTAACAACTCTAGCACAGAAGCTTAGCACCAAACAAGGGAAACGGGTTCAAAAATGGCAGAGAACTAACCTGAAGATTGATGCGCTAATGAAGTTCTCTCTACCAGACGAAGCAGCCAAATGAAGTCTCAGTCAAGCAAGTAAAATTTTTGAACAACCGCCCCTCCAATTTCCAAGGCATTATGATTACACCCTAGCCCTAGCCGCCCACGACTTCCAAACAACTGTCTTGTCTTTTCACATCCCAAAAAAATGGTGCGCCACGTTTTCTTCTCTCTGCATCTGCTTTCGGATCATCGCGTCTTTGCACGCGTCACACGATCGCACCAACTAGCTCACGTGGTTAACACTAGCTGTTCTACACTGATCGTGGCAGATTCCCACCTATCACATAGTGCAGCGTGTGCCACGTTCTCTCTCTCGGTCGTTATCACAACCTACCTCGAGGGGGGGTAATGGGGAGTGATATTCTCTATCCAAAGACGCGGCTTAACATGGTAGAACTAATACACCGACCTATGGTCTCCGGTTCGCATCCATGAGCCAACATCGGCGCCCGCGGGGACGGATCGCAACATCATCACGAACTTCGCCCGGCGATGACCGGACCCCTATCCATAAGCAATCATGGTGAAGGTGTACTTGCACTCATCGGTTGTCGATCCACTCCCACGTCACGCAAGCTACTTCGCCGGTGCCACTCCTCATCATCACAAGCCCGGACCTATGTAGATATTTCTCACGTGCTCCCATGATCCACACCCCCGCGTTGGTGACATCCTTTACACGGGAGGGTTAGGATACACTTTCGATCTCTATAAATACCTCTCCTATGAACTTCGCCCGGACTGATTCTACTCGACCCCAAGAACCCGAGTAAGATCGTGGGCGATTAAGCTCTCAAAGCCGAACTCGGTCTCACCCATCCATCCATATCAGTCCCCCAGAGACTGTTTGTAAGGGAATATCACATCACACCTTTACACCAATGTGAGTACCAATCAAACTTTTCTTTTTGTACTTCATTCTCAACCTTTGGTGCAATTGGGTCTTTGGGCTCAGTTGAAATAGTGGAGAAAGTAGCGGAGTTAAGTTTGATACTAGTTCTGTTTCTGGTATTTGATGAGAGGGATGACTTGGGTACATGGAGTTTAAAGGGTTTGGAGAAAACGGGTTTTGGAGATGGAATGGTTGGGATTATAGAGAGGAGTAAAGAAGAGAATGTAGAAGGCGTGGCGGCTTCCATTGCTACTCTTTGTCTTTGCAAAAAAAAGCTTGAAGAGGTCGATGTTTGTGAACGTGGAGAGACTTTGAGCACTTGACTGGTTGACTAATTTTATGGACAGCAAGGCTTGGATAAAATATATGTGTAGAACCATCGCCCATGATTTGATGTGTGGTTGGCACATAACTAACATAAGTAACCATGGTGCATTTGTGATTGGGGCCCTTTGTGATTTTGTGCTCAATGTCCAAGTGACTTTTTATTCACAATTTTTTTTTGATAAAACTCTTTATTCACAATTACTGTCCATATCCATGAATAATTAAGCTATGAAGATCTTCTCATAATTTCAATACCACACACCTGAAACTTGGCAATTGGAAATGAGTGAAGACGCTTCTTCAAGTGTGGCTTAACTTGAGCGGAATGTAGTGGGTCGTTGGGGCAGCAACAAACAATAGCATGTATTGAAATCCATCGGTCGACTAGTACGCCATATACAGGGTAATAGGTTCTCAAGATCAAAATCACATAAATATTATTTCCCCAATATGATTGTATACTGTAAAAGAGCGTTTTAGTTCACCTTTATATACAGCATACAGGGTAGGAGGGAGATTGGGATTGAAGAAGGTAAAGACTGAGTTCTTTAATGAGCGAACTGCCTACGTATGTCTCACGTAGTTCATGTAGGTGGTATTTATAGATATTGAGGGTACAGATCCACAAGACACGTGTACTGCCAGGCACAAGTGTGGGGTGGAGATTAATAATGAGTGTTAGGTTGGCTTTGGTAGGAATTATATGATGATTGGGAGTGGTTGTAGTAGTTCGTTTATCACGGTGATTAGAAGTACAGATATGGCTCTGATAATGATTGCTTTTGGATAAGGGATGGTGTCATCAGATAAAGCGCTCTACTTGAGGTCGTCTATTCGACCTGTGATCTTTTGTAGCGAGCTAAGATGGACCACCTACATGAAGTGAGCTCAACACGAAGCGATCTTGGGGGCAAGAATGGACACGTGCTTGATATTCTTGAATAAGAATATTACTCCGTACACAACCTGCTGAGAGAAAATGTTGGCACGTGGGAATCGTGAGTGGCGAAGCGGACTAGTGAGAGCGAAAATGCGTATCGTGGAGAATCAGAGCAGCAAAGTAGACTGGTGCAAGGTATGGCTGGCACGTGGTTGGCGCGTGAGAGAATCAGAGCAGTTGTGGAGGAAACGTATCGCCGCGTTTTCTGAATTCTTGAAAAGATATCTCCTTGGTACACATGTGCGGGCTAGGGTGTAGGCTGTAATCATATTGCATTAGGAACTGAACGGGCAGTTATTCAAAATCAAATTTGGGAGAACCGAAAAGTTATCTCCTGTGTTCTTCTTCAACAAAACCGCAGGCTAGGGTTTCTCAGGTGAGTGCTTTTGCTGCCGTTGCTTTTCCATTTTCTGTTTTCTGTCTTCTTGCTCAAGTGTTGTGTGTCTAGTAGGTAGGGCAGTGTTAGGTTTTGTTGCTTAGGTTTGGGTATTTGATAAGAAGAAAACGCAAAAATGTCTGACTCTGATGATACTCGATCTGAAGAGGTTCAGGACGTATCTTTAAGTTGTGGTGAATATGAGGAGGATAAGAAAGAGTCGGTGAGTCTTGAAAGTCGTCCTAAATATGATGAGGGTGAAGTTAGGGAAGATGAGGGTAGGACACGATCTGGCTCTGTGGGTGCTATGGCTAGCACTTCAGGTCGTAATGAGGGGTCGTCCTCGAGTGGGTTGCCCCCTAGGACGGTGGATCAACTTGTAGCGAGTGCGTTCCCTGAACTGAGGGCAACTTATGGGATAGAGATAAACGACCTGGAGATATACGAACCAGGGGCGAGCAAAAATGTACGGAGTGAGGAATACAACCCTCCGAACGGTGGGATAATAATCTGTGAGGGGAAGCTGAGAGAGCATATGCAAATACCGTTCTCGAAGCTGGTTTGTGACTTTTTAGCTCACTGTTGGAAATCCCCTTGTCAGTTTGTTGGTAACACTTGGCAGCTGTTCAAGGTGTTCGCTTTATTGAATGCTAGTGGTGAATACCGCATAGGGGTATCTG
Source organism: Coptis chinensis (assembly GCF_015680905.1). Classification (NCBI taxonomy): domain Eukaryota; kingdom Viridiplantae; phylum Streptophyta; class Magnoliopsida; order Ranunculales; family Ranunculaceae; genus Coptis; species Coptis chinensis. The sequence continues at coordinate 97,617,253 of NC_141463.1, forward strand.
ATATTACCGAGTATTTCGTTGTAAAGCGATCTCGTAATTTCAACTTTAGCTTGCAAACTATGACTGCGCGTTCTAGTGTGTTGGATGGTGTAAGCAATGAGGCTTGGAAGAAGAGGTCGTTGCTGTTAGTTGAAAACTACTGTGCTAGAGGATGTAATTTGCAACATTGCTAGTGGGTAGGAGTATGTTCACTTGCAGTTTTGGTGGTTCAGCTATTGTTATTTTGACTGACGTTGTGCTTGCAGAGTTCACTGTAAAGAAACGAACTGACCGGAAAGAAATAGAGAGGTTCGCAAGGTTGACTCGTGCCCAGAAACAAGTGAAACTGCCTAAAGTAGCTCATTTCTTTGTGGAAAAAGGAGGTCCAGTGATCAGGGAGAAAAGGAGAAATCAGAAGAAAAGGGCTCGGGGTCAAACTAGTGAAAAAGTGATGGAGAAGTGAAAGAACGATTTGGTGACAAGGGAAGATAGGAACCGAGGTCGTGCTGGTCCTAAACGACCCTCCGGAGGTGCTGGTGCCTCGGGGGCTGGCGGGTCGGGATGCAACCTGAAGGGGGGTCGATTGGTGCGCCTGTGGAGCTGGATAGGGTAGTTTTCAACCCTCGTGAACGGAGCAGCTCGTTGAAGAGGAAGGTTGATGCACCTAAACAGGACATTGCGAAGGTTGTCAAAGCTGCGAAGCATGTGCTTGGGGAGAGTTCCAGTACTGGGGGCGGTAATAGTGGTGGGCGAGTTGGTGGTACATCTACTCGTAGTACCAGGTCTGGGCCAGTCCCAGTTATGGACTTGGAGACCTTTGGGGTTAGGCATAGTTCGTCCCTTGCTTCTCGAGAGCCCACTCTGTTGGCGAAGGCAAAAGGCCCGAGTAAGGTGAGTGGGAAGTCTGCTATGACTATGGAGGAGTTGGAGCCCCAAGCAGTGTACTTGGATGATCAGGGAGTGCAATAGGCTGTGAGGCGAACTGACGTCAGCTTCAAGTCGAGTAAGATATCGGCGTGTCTGCTTGATCATATAGCTCTGGATGGCAACCGTAAGGAGCTAGATTCCAAGGGGCTAGTTGATAATCCGAGGCGAATGGATATAGCGCAATGTCTGGTAAGTGAAATTCTCCAAACCTTGATTGCTAGCTCATTTATGAGAATGTTACGGACTGACTGCTATTGTGTGTGTGCTAATGTAGCTTGTGAGTGGGTATCAAAAGCTGAAGGAGATCGCCCAGTTCGCTGAATCAAGAAGGGATACCGTGGTGAAGCTGAAAGATGAGTTGAAGAACGTGCAGGACGCGTGTAGCATAGATCACCGGGAACTTGAGGAAGTGAAGAAGGAGCACCAGGCACTTACGTTGGCGAAGCTGCTGAAGGATAGCGAGGTGGAAGAGCTGAAGTTGAAATTACAGGCTACTGAGGAGAACATTAACGCTGCTACTATAGAAATTGGTAGGTTGAATGAATACACCATACACTGCAAGGGAGTTGCTCAAGACGCTACTAAGGCGTATGACGTCCTGGATGCTGAGTTCGTTGAGCTGGAGGCAGATTACAAAGCTTTGAAAGAAGAGCATGAACGCGGGGCTCCTAGTACATCATTGGTACCTATACAGGGAGATGCATGTGATGCTCTTACTTTTACGGTAGTTGCTCAAGAGGTTGTTGAACCTCGAACTTAAGCTGTTATGTCAGATGTGTTTGTTAACTTAGACGTGGATGGTGTGTCGATTGTGGTCGAGGGGAGGGATGCGGAGGTCGAGGACTCCCTAGCTGCTGAAAATTTAGTTGTTCTTCCTGGAGCTGGCGAGTTGTGAGAGTATTTTGTGGAACTTGACATTTGTAAGATGTGATACATTAGAGTTGGTTTTCTGGGGTAACCTAGACAGTTCGCCTTTATTTTTGTTGTGGTTGTTAAAACACTGATCGAACTAGTTCTTCGTATTGTTACAGGGAGCTAATCGTATGATGCATGATGATTAGCCGAGCTGGATTTCTTGAGTGGACTCAGCAGCTCGGTTAGTAGACGAACTGGGGACCGAAGCTGGTTTTATAGCTCGCCCTTTTGCTTTTTATGAAATGGTGGTTTTTATTTTTCCGCTCTGTTGAACTTTTGCTAGTGTGAATGTATGATTATTGATATTGCTAGAATGATCTAACTATGTGGGCGACCCTTGGTACGAGTGGGACAGCTAAGTAACTTGTGACCTTGATTGAGCATCTTGCTTTTGTGCGTCCTTAGCATTGTAGGTTGCAAATAGCCTTAGGACGCATCATCCGTAGATCGGAATAAACTACAGTACGTGCGTGGCACGTGTAGGAATATGAGCGGTTGGAAATATGAAATGATGGCTGCCAGGTGGCCTGACCTTTGGCGTCTCGATGTAATTATGGCGTGCCTAGGGAAGATACGTTGTTTGAGAATAAGTAGAATTGTTCCTAGAAGACCAAAGGCATTTGCTCTTCTTCTTGCTGCAGCCATTCTTCTCCAAACCGTTGTGCGCCATTTTCTTTGCTGCTCACTCAGGTATGTCTTCTTCAGTATTTGGTTATTCCTTTTGAATAGAAAAACTGTGTCTTTGTTGCTAACTCGCTTAATGTTGGCCTCGTTTGTAGACTTCATTATGGCCAGGTGTAGTAGATATACTAAAGGTGAGGGGAGTTTGAGGGAAACCTCCCCCTTTGTGATGGAAGAAATAGAGTTCCACCCCCATCGCCATGGTGACCGTGGCAAAAGGAAGGCTATTGCGCTAGAGGCCCAGAGCAACAAACGATCTAAAGAAGCGGGTCGCTCGATTGGGGGCATTGTGTTCAGGTCTCCTGGTCGAGGGGGCGCGGTCGACCTGGAAGCTGCGGAATGTGGCGACCTAGGCCAAGCTGCCACTGGTGACCATTCTTCTCAACTTGCTGATGACGTGGGGAACGAGTTCTTTTATGTTGGGAAGATAGGGAAAAAAACACGTCATCAAGCGTTCGGATTGTGGCTTCCACTCGGCACCTATAGCGAACAGTCTCCTGAGGGGGATAGTTCTGGATGGTGACAAAGCAGAGGTGGAGGATGCTGACATGGGGTCGTTGCTAGAGACCATGGATATGGCTTGTTATTTGGTAAGCTCTTTTGCTGCTATGTTTCCTTTTCATTGGATGGGCGTATCTAATCCTAGTACTTGACTTGTAGCTTCTTGCAAGGTATGATAAGCTGAAAAATATTGTTAAGCATGTTGATAACGATGAAGGTGTTAGAGCCGAACTGGGCTACATGCGAGCTGAGTTGGGAGCTGAGAAGAAGAAATTGCAAGTGATGATGAAAAGGTACCGTGATGCTGCTGAGGAGAGGTCGGTGTTGATTACCTTGATGAAGGACTTGCAAGTTAAACTGGCTAAAGTGACGGAGTATGCCAAGCATTGTCAGGGGGTTGCTCGTAAGGCACAAGATGCGTACGACGTGGTGTGTGTCGAATATGCCGAGCTGAACGAGAAATATTTGCAGCTGAGTGAGACGTGTGACCGTAGAGCTTCGAGTACAAGGATGCATGTTGTACTCAGGGATGCGAGGCATACTCCTTCGACCAGTGCTGCTCCTAAGGATAAACATGTTGTGGCGGACCCTGGAATATGATTGCTGGATTTGTATGCTTGTAAGTGTTGAAGAATTTTGTGGATGTTTTGTTAGTTCTTCTCTCTTTAAGAGAGTTAAACAATAGAATTGGTTTCCCAGGTTTGTCTGAGCAGTTCGCCTTTTGATATAGATACATAATGAACTGGTTTCCATGAAAGTGGTAGTTCAGTATTTTTGTAAAAGGTGTGAGAAATACCGATCTAGATTTCCTAGGTAGACCCAACAAGTCGGTAGATTCCATTGATGAATGCATATAGAATGCATGTTTTTTCTTATGCTTGATTGCTTATATGTAATGTTTCATTGATAATACGTATGGGCCATAGTGGCTGAGAAGCTTGATGTTTAGCTTAAGGAAGTGTTTTGTTCGTAAATCACGTTTTCATATATGAGTCACCCACAAATAAGAACCGTATAGGCTGTGAAGTCTGGTATCTCTGGTGAGCATGCTAGCCAAATATGGCGCAAGGCTCGCAGAGAGCGTCTTAGCTTATGAAAGTGTATTGCTCACTGAGAGCGTTCCCACTGAGTTGATCCTAGAAACATAGGTCCTCAACTTAGTGAGACTCGGAGAGGCTATGGAGCCTGTAAGCTCAAGAGAGCGTGTTGCTCGCTGAGAGCGTGTTAGCTTATGAAAGTGTATTGCTCACTGAGAGCGTTGATCCTAGAAATATAGGTCATCAACTTAGTGAGACTCGGAGAGGCTATGGAGCCTGTAAGCTCAAGAGAGCGTGTTAGCTTATGAAAGTGTATTGCTCACTGAGAGCATTCCCACTGAGTTGATCCTAGAAATATAGGTCTTCAACTTAGTGAGACTCGAAGAGGCTATGGCGCTTGTAAGCTCAAGAGAGCGTGCTGCTCGCTGAGAGTGTGTTAGTTTATGAAAGTGTATTGCTCACTGAGAGCGTTCCCACTGAGTTGATCCTAGAAATATAGGTCCTCAACTTAGTGAGACTCGGAGAGGCTATGGAGCATGTAAGCTCAAGAGAGCGTTCTACTCACGGAGAGCGTGTTAGCTTATGAAAGTGTATTGCTCACTGAGAGCGTTCCCACTGAGTTGATCCTAGAAATATAGGTCCTCAACTTAGTGAGACTCAGAGAGGCTATGGAGCCTGTAAGCTCAAGAGAACATGATGCTCACGGAGAGCGTGTTAGCTTATGAAAGCGTAGTGCTCGCTGAGAGCGTTGAAACTCTTAAGAGTGCTAGAAGTATGCGTAGACCGGTGATGCTTCCGGTGTGAATTCGGTGTTAATGAGATTGAATGGAGTATGTTGGAAAACAACCAAAAGTAGACTAAACCAGAATTTACAGTTAATAAAAAAATGGAACTTACAACAAAGTATTTTTATTGATAAAATTTCTTTAACAAATAAGTGTTCCATGGTCTTGGCAACGGTTTCCCCTCTTGGGTTTTGATCCAGTACGCTCCATTTCCAACGACTCGTTCCACGACGTATGGTCCTTCCCATGTTGGTGCGAGCTTGGAGTCATCCTGAGTCTTTTTCAAAACTAGGTCACCAGGTTGAAAAGATCGAGGATGTGCTCGCTTGTTGTAGGACTTCTTCAGAGTTTGGTGGTATGAAGCCACTCTGATGGCGGTTAGGTCGCGCTTTTCTTCTAGCAAGTCGACCTCTCGAGCTAGGACGGAATCATTGTGTCCAGACTCGACGAGCTCTGATCAAGTCGTAGTGACGGTCAGCTCAGTGGGAATAATGGCTTCTGTGCCATAGCATAAGGAGAATGGTGACTTCGCTGTCTTTGGAGCGAAGCCATCGATGGTGAGCCCACAGAATGTTCTCTAACTGATTTGGCCATTGGCTCTTGTTCTTTTCAATTTTTTTCTTCAAATTTTCTAAGATTGCTTTGTTGCTGGCCTCTGCTTGACCATTGCTTTGGGCGTACTGGGGAGTGGAAAATGCATGAACGATCTTCCACTTGGCCAGAAACTCTTTGACTATTTTGCCCTTGAACTGGGAGCCATTGTTCATCACCAGTGTGTGTGGCAAACCAAATCTGGTGATAATGTAAGTCCAGATGAAGTTTCTGACATGTGACTCTTTGACATGTGCTAAAGGAATTGCTTCGACCCACTTAGTGAAATAATCGGTTGCAGCTAAGACAAAGCATAAACCGGTGCTTTTCTGTGGGATGAACGGTCCTATGATGTCCATGCCCCACATGTGAAATGGCCATGGGCTCGCAATATTGATCAACTTGTGAGCTGGTTGGATGATGTTGTGGCCAAATGTTTGGCATTTTATGCACTTGAAGACATATGCTTTGGCATCAATCTGCATGTAGTGAGGCCAAAAGTATCATTGGGAAATCGCTTTGTGGGCCAAAGAGTGACCTCCAGCATGGTTTCCACACTCTCCCTCATGAATCTCAGCAAAAATTAATTGACCTTGTTCTGGGCTTATGCACCTCAAGTGAGGTCCGCCAGCGGATTTTATGAATAACTTGTTATTAACCAAGCAGTAACGGCGTGCCTGATATAGGATTTGCCTGGCTTTGGTACGCTCTTCTGGGAGCGTGCCATGTTAGATGTATTCTATGGGGCTGCATCCATGTTTGACTCATCTGATTTTCAGAAAGTGGGAGCAGGTCGCTGATTTCTAAGACGTGCTCCACTTGGTAAGCAGATCGGTCAACTACCTCAATGAGTAATTGTCTAGAGGCGCAGTTCGGTGTTTGAGTAGCCAAGTAAGCTAAACTGTCTGCGTGATGGTTCTTGAAAGAAGGAAGTAACTGATTAACGACTTGGAGGCATTTAGAAAGGTTACCTTCGTGGGTAATGTACTCTTTTGCAATCTGGCGAACAACCAGTTGCGAGTCACTAAAGACTTGAAGTTCATGTACACCAAGCTGTAGCGCCATCTGAAGTCCCATGATTAGTGCCTCGTACTCCGCCTCGTTGTTGGAGGTCGCGAAGTCGATGCGACTTGATTTCTCTACCATAGCTCCATCTGGGGACACTAAAACGACTCCGATTCCACTCCCTCCGGGGTTACTGGAACCATCGACAAAGAGAGACCAGACTGACTTGACACTTTCCTTTGTGGGCGCGATCTCTGTTTCTGGTTCCCAATTTGGGTCATCGACATGGAAATCTACTAGGAAATCTACAACGACCTGACCTTTTTGAAAGGTTCGAGGGACGAACTCCATGTGGTGTTCTCCGAGTTCTTCGGCCCATACTGCCATGCGAGTTGTCTTGTTCTCCTTATGAAGGATTTGCTTCAATGGAAGGTCGGTGAGTACCTTGATTGGATGCGCTTGAAAGTATGGCCTGAACTTCCTTGCAGAATATAACAATGTAAGTACTGCTCTTTCAATATAAGAGTAGTTCTTTTCAGCTGGCGTTAGCGTCTTACTTGTAAAGTAGATCGGTTTCTCCGAGTTGTTGTCTTCCTTAAAGAGAACTGAACTGATAGCAAAGTCTGATATTACGAGATAAAGCCCCAGCGTTTCCCCCTCAGTTGGCTTCACTTGGACGGGAGGTGTTGTCAGATATTCTTTGAGGGTGGAGAACGCTTGGTGACACTGGTCGTTCCACAAGAACTACTCACCTTTTTTAAGAAGTTGTAGGAACGTTCGGCATTTGTCTGATGCCCTTGAGATGAATCGGTTGAGTGCTACCACCATTCCTGACAGCTTCTGTATTTGCTTCTTTGTCTGAGGGTCGGGCATATCTAAGAACGCTCGGATTTGGTTTGGGTTAGCCTCGATCCCACGCTGTGATACTTGGTACCCAAGGAACTTCCCGGACGACGCTCCAAAAAGGCACTTTTCTGGATTCAGCTTCATTTGAGTTCAGCGTAACCTGGAGAACGCTTGCTCAAGGTGAGTGAGGTGGTCCCCTGCTTTCTTGCTTTTGACGACCATGTCATCGATATAAACCTCCATGGTATCTCCTAACATGTCTTGGAACATGTCAGTGACCAGTCGTTGATAAGTTGCTCCAGTGTTTTTGAGGCCGAACGGGAGGACGTTATAACAGTAAATTCCCTATTCTGTGATAAACGATGTTTTCTCCTAGTCTTCTTCAGTGAGTGGAATCTGGTTATACCCACTATACGCATCCATGAACGACAAGAGCTCATGACCATAGGTCTGGTCCACAAGTCTGTCAATTCTAGGTAATGGGAAGCTGTCTTTCGGTGTTTCTTGGTTGACGTTAGTGAAGTCAACACAAAGGCGAACTGTGCCATTTTTTTTTTGGAACTGCTACTATGTTAGCGATCCAGTCTGGGTAATCAACCTTTCTGATGAAACCGACTTGCTTGAGTTTGTCGACCTCATCATTGATTGCTTTTTGAAATCGCAGTGATAGTCTTCGAGGTCGCTGACGAACTGGTCTAGCATTAGGATTTAGATTTAGCCTATAACATGCTACGTTAGGATCTATGCCCGGTACATTGATATACGACCAAGTGAAAACAGCTTTATTCATTGCTAAAAAGTTTACAAGATGAGCCTTGAGTGTAGGGTCAAGGTTAGCCCCTACATAGACGAATTTAGGGTCGTCTTCTGTTTCTAAGTTCACTCGCTTTTTTTCTGCAAGTGGGGGTGCTGCTTTTGACGATGATGCGTCCTCAAGGGGGTTGATCTCTGGAGATGCTTTGTCTACCTGAGGGAAAGTTGATTTGGCAGCATGATTTGGAGCGACCTCTGTGGTTACGACAACAAGGGCTGATGTGGCATCTGTGGTCATGACAATAGGGACTGGAGTGACCACTAGAATCTGTGTTGGTTGTGTGACACATGATGGGGTGACTTCTGGAATCCTGATGAGTGGAGTAACAACTGACAGAGCGACCTCATGGATCCTGACTGGTGGAGCAACAACTACTGGAGTGACCTCTTGGATTTGCACAGACGAATAGACCTTCTTGCTGGAGCCCCCAGCATTCTGCTTTGGTGCTTTGGCTCTAACCTCAGTGACCAAGTATTTGGCCACTGTGTAGCTGGTGGGCTCGTTCCTTATCTTGATAGGTGGGTTGGCGGTCTTATTCGCTGAGAGGATTTGGTTCGTTATAATGATAAGCCTCGAGCTGATTGCTTCGAAGCTCCATCATGCCCCTAGGGCCTGGAAAGCAGAGAACTTGATGCAATATTGACGGTATAGCTTGCATTTGATGAATCCAACGCCGTCCTAAGATGGCGTTGTAGGACGACTTGATATCCAAGACGCTGAAACGCGTATTGAAGATGACTTTATCTTCTCGTGATCCCACAGAAACTGGGAGTATGATATCACCGATTGGGTCGGCTCTAGAGCCATTGAACCCGTAAAGAGGAGCAATCGGATCTATGAAAACTGACTTGGGCAAGTTCATTTCCTGGATGGTATGGTAGAACAAAATGTCGCACGAACTACTAGGGTCAATTAGAACACGCTTGAACTGTCAAATCACTAATTTTGACATGGACTACGAGCGCGTCATTATACAGGAGGCAAACCTTGTTGAGGTCGGCCTCTGTAAAAGTGATGTCACCTGAGCTGCGATCGGAACTGCGTGGAGCAGGTGCGGCCTGGGAAGAGAAATGATAAACTTCTTGAAGGGCGCCAACATGCCTTCTTTTCTCTCTAGACGATGTTACTGAATCATCTGGAAACATGATCATATGAATGGTTCTGTCATTGCCACGATCTGACAAGTGCTGACGTCGATCATGGCGGGAACGACCTCTAGGACGTCCTTTACTGGGAGAGCGAGCGTGAGCATTATGGCGGTCATGGCGGGGTGGAGTTCTACTACGCACCCTACGAGCCATAAGTTTATGGAGAAGATCGCCATCGGCGATGTTGGTGTAGTTCTTGATATGTCCAACTTCGATGAGGTCTTAAAGATAATGCTTTAGTCCCCCAGCACGCATCAGTCTCCTGACACTTTGGTCGGTGGAAAGCACTGTAAGGCTTGTCAGGTCAATCTGCTGGTTGTCGTACATCGGGTCGGTAGTATGCAGCTCGCTTGATCTTGTCCAATATGTAACTGGGAGATCGGGTGAGGATAGCAAATTTGCGGTCATTGTTGGTTTTGTTCCTCGATTTCCGTTCTTGCTATCGGGGTCTCTTTTTTGAAGCTGGGGGATCGTCGGATATTGCTGCAACTTCTTCTTCTTCTGGTAGGCCTTGGCACTTCAGGCCTTCCTGTAACTTAATATACTTGTCCACTCGAGTGTATAGCTCGAATAACGTCTCGGGGCGTTCTTTCATCAGCGATCTGGCGAGTGCCGTGTTGCGCACATGGCAAGCGTTGGAGAATGCCAGGGTGGCAAATGACTCTTTAAGACCGGTTTCCATGCATAGTAGTTCGGCTTTGAACCGACCTAGAAATTCACGAATGGTTTCGTCTTCACCCAGTGAGAGCTGAAACAGCGAATCAAGATCAGCTTTTTTACGTCTGTTATAGACGTACTGGCTAGCAAACGAGTCAGTGAGTTGCTCGAAGGTCTTTATCGAGTCTGGCTCGAGTGAAAAGAACCAATCGAGCGCGCCATCTTTGAGACTGGCAGGAAACAAACGACAGTGAAGGTGATCGAACTCTGGTGCACTATATAGTGCAAGGCTTTGAATGTAGCGAGCCACGTGTTGACCAGGACACGTGCTGCCATCATACATTGGAAAACATGGTTGAATGAAATCTGGAGGAGAAGCTTTGCTAAGTACTTCTGTAACGAACGGGGACGCACGGTATGTCTTCAGCATCTTCTGTACGATTTGGGAAGCGTCTTTCTTGACTGCACTTTGGTCGATCCTTTGGGATAGTTCGTTGATCTGTTGATTAACCTCGTTGATGTCGTCCTCGGCTAAGGCAGCTGGTGGATTTTGCGTGTCCACTTGCGCACGCAAAGCAACATTCTCCTGCCTGAGCAGGGTAATGTGCTCATTCATTGTACCTATCTGACCTGCAAGACTTTGGATTTGAGCTTCGAGGCTTGCCATGCTTCGTGGGCTTGAGAATTTATCTTTGTAGTTTTTGGGATTGGTTAGGTGGTTTCTCAAGAAATCGAGACCACAGACGGCGCCAATGTAAAGGAGCGTTTTAGTTCACCTTTACATACAGGGTAAAAGGGAGATTGGGATTGAATAAGGTAAAGACCGAGTTCGTTGATGAGCGAACTACCTACGTATCTTCTCTTGATTCTGGGGGAAGAGAAGAATCAGGTCTCACGTAGTTCATGTAGGTGGTATTTATAGATATTAAGGGTACAGATCCACGAGACACGTGTACTGCCAGGCACAAGTGTGGGGTGGAGATTAAGAATGAGTGTTAGGTTGGCTTTGGTAGGAATTATGTGATGATTGGGAGTGGTTGTAGTAGCTCGTTTATCATGGTGATTGGAAGTACAGGTATGGCTCTGGCAATGATTGCTTTTGGATAAGGGATGGTGTCATCAGATGAAGCGCTCTACTTGAGGTCATCTGTTCGACCTGTGATCTCTTGTAACGAGCTGAGATGGACCACCTACATGAAGCGAGCTCAACACGAAGTGATCTTGGGGGCAAGAATGGACACGTGCTTGATATTCTTGAATAAGAATATTACTCCCTCACATATACGATACAGTATACCTCTATTTAGTGTAACAAGCGAACCCTTCTCATCTTTTTCAATGACTACACCATTGGTAATACGTACTTCGTTATAGTAACTATCATGTGTGCACGCTTTACGAGTGTGTCTTTATGAGCGTGTATATTTTGGAGAAATAATAAAATAAATCATATATATTTGGTGATTAGATTTTTAGATCCAATTGTATATCTTATAGCGAAACTTTGAATAATTTAGATATTCATTTTACCTATACCAGATCCAACAAATGAAAGAACCAACTAACCTTTTAAAATTCAGTAATAACAACTAAATTAAAACAAATGAAGAGAAAAATAAAATCAATCTCAAAATCCCGTCAATTTCAGAGCACAAAAGAAAACATAAGAAAGATATGATTATTATTAACCATTACATTAATGCAAGAAATGAAGCAAGTTAACAATTCATCGCTGGAATTCATATTGCACAATCATGTTAGAGTTAATACACACACACACACACACACACACACACACACACACATATATATGGGGTCAAATAAAATTAATAAAGTGGGGAAATAAAGTGGAGAGAGGGGAGAGAGAGTAAGGAATGGTTTAAGTTCATGTGAAATAAAGTGGAGAAAGAGTGTGTGGGGGTAAAAATGGAGAGAGAGAGAGCATGAATCTGTAGAAAGAGAAGAGAGAGAAAAGGTGGGGATGGAGAAAATAGAGAAAAAAAAAAAGTCACGTGAATTTGTTTGGTCCTAAGTTTTTTTTATCCGAAAGTCCCGAAGTATATATATATATATATATATATATATATATATATATATATATATATATATATATATATATATATATTATTTTTTTTTTTTTTTAAATTAATTTATTATTATTATTATTATTATTATTATTTTGTATTTTATATAAACAGAAATAGAATGAAACAATATAGATTGTTGTTGTTTTTTTTTAATCAGCGAGTGTATATCCATGAGTGTTATGAAATTACATGTGTCTAATGTATGGAATAACTCTTTGGGATGAAATAGCACCTAGCTAAATATAACATAATATGTTAAAACATTCTTCAAAAAGTTGATGTGATGCAAGATCGCAATTTAGCCAATCATCGATCTTCATGAACACACCAATAACTAAAGATATGCAAACACTAAATATTGAACTATAGAAGAAGAATCCCAAAATAAAAAACCATTATAATATATCCCCATATCTTTTGTTTTAGAACACCCATCACCGCAACACATAATATTAGTCTAACAAATGATGGAAAAATGAATCTATATGCATGTGTTAATCTTCAAAAATTCCTACTGACATCTTCAAATCTTCAATTATGGGAAGGTATTTAAAAGATGAAAACTTTGTAAGAAAGAGAGAGTTCATTGGGTTAGTTTGTAGAGAGTTTTTTAGGAATGTCATGCGGATTAGATTATTGTGATTGAAAAAACTATTTTTTTTAATAGAGTGAATTAAGAGTTTGAGAGAGAAAAAGAAAGTAAAAATTGAGAGAGAGAAAGGAAGTAAGAATTGAGAGAGAGATTAAACGGCGAACAATAAAAAAATTGTGCATAGATTTGCTTCTAATTTTTATAATTCGTAAAATGCCTAAATTATATCATTTAAAAGTGGCTAGCAATACTTTTACTTAAGGGTATAAGGAGGGAGGCAAAAAAATAAAATATTTAGAACACGTGAAATAACCGAAATATTTGGCAAATTTCGACACTTGAAATTGGAAATACTTGTATTATGGGAAATTTCTACATTTCACATGGGATTTTGAAATTTTGATTGATGTTTCAATCATAAAAATAGTAGAATTTTTGTGCATAGCTTGATTTTTAACAAATTACTTAAGGGTTTTCATATAGATACCACTAATTTTACCAAGGGCCCACACACTAACCACAAAACAAACGGGTCCTAATATTATGACAAAAAAGAATAATATTTTAAAATAATTTATTAAATAATAAAAACACAAATTTTCTTTTATGAATTTTTTTAATATTCAAAATCAAACAAAAAATATTTATAAAATTTATTACTAACTACAGATACTCATTGATTTATTTATTTTATTTTATTTTTTAAAAATTGATTGAATTATAAAATTTATCAAAGTTTGGAGGAACCCCAACATGAAAACAAATAAGTCACATATTAATTTATAAATCAAATCTATAATCTTTTCTCCACATTAGTATAGTTGAAATCAAAGCAAAACTTTTAATGAAATTATTCAATTGCGCATTTGGATATACCCATTCGTTCAATTTTTTGGAAGATGAATAAAATTTTGAATTTGTCAACATTAAAAAGGCACATTGATTCACTCGAACGTAAGATAAAACTAAACTAATCAAAATTAAACAATTTTTTTTTTATCAAAACATAAAAAATCAAAATTAAACAATTTTTTTTTTTATCAAAACATAAAAATCTTAAGTGGTACCTACTCAATTTTCAAGTGGTGCCCATTTGGTATTAGGATCCGTTTGGTTTTGTTTTGGGTGTGGCAGCCCTTGGTAAAATAAGTGGTGCCTTTATGAAAACCCTTACTTAATCGTTCTAGTTGGGAGACATAAACCTTCGATTTGTATACATTGTTAGACGTCATGCCTATTTCACTTTACAAATGGAGGTTTAAGTAGTTCGAACTTCCTCCATAGTTCATAATGACATTTAGAGTGTTCCACACTTTCACCTGAGAGCGTGATTATAATCATGAGAGTAAAAGGTCTTGTAAATGAAATGAGACAGCCACTTGGAAGCTACAAAACACAACACCGCCATGGAGACCACAACAGTTTTTGAAGCCATTGTCATGATACCTTCCTTGATGGCTGCAACGATCCCAATTGAAGCAACAGAGATAACCCCTGCAAAGCAACTTCGAGTGCCTTGAGACCTTTCACTGCCACACGGCAGCTATGCAGTTCAGAACATGAGTCCGGTACCTAGAATCAAGTGCAAACTGATGAATGACAGAATGAGCTAGCTAGAAACTTCAGGTTTATGTTGCATATGCAGTGTGGCTTAGCTTGAGATTGTAGGCATTATATACTTCGTGTTGTAGATACCTGTCCATTAGCTGTTCTTTAGGAGGAGATGGGGGAAGCAGTCCACTGTATTTGGTGCCCCAATCAATTTGACCACCTGAGTATTTTCTTAGCCACTTTCTGAAGGCAACCACAAGAGCATCTGTCTTTGTCGGCACAAAGCAAGCCTTTTGCCAATTGGAAGGTCCAATATCAGTAATTTTACGCTCCTATAAGAAACAAAATATGAGCAAATGATAAGTTGAAGTATCACTCATATGATTGTCTCATTTATTAGTACCATATACTACTTAATACTTTACAAATAGATCCAAATTCACTAGAATGTTTTTTCTTCTGTCTTTTTTTCGTCTAAGTTGATGGAGTTACAAGTACATGCAACAAAGAGAATGGCACCACCTAAACTTCTATCCCCTACAACCAATCAAATTTTTTATTCCATAAAACTCCAAATAACATGATTCCATTGGGGATCCTCCCTTGCCTTACCACCAAAGACCACACTGTTCTGTACCAGCCTATATGTATTTATTACTTTGAATTCATGCAGTCAATATGCCAATCAGATCATTTCAAGAAAAAGGTTACTCCAGGACACACTTATCATCATTCCAAACAAAACAGATAGCACGATCCTCCTGTCATTGGGAATCAATGGACCATTTATGCTGTATAAAGACTAAGGAGACAACAGAAATTACCTCCAAGTGAACAAGATACAGATCCGAATCTATAAGCAAGTTTTGTCCCACATGAAACATCCATCGTGGAACTACAGCATCAATCCACACTCCAAAATTTCTTGGAAAGGCCCATATCAATCTGCTATTACCAGGGCTAACAGGCACACAGATAAAGATCAGAAGTAATCGTCTTACTTCCACATTTTCTGATGGATCCTGAATGAAGAGAAACAATCTCTTTCAGGAGTCCTTGATCTTCCGCTCTGACCATCTTCTCTTCAACCCTTGGTAGGCCGAAGCAACCATCACAGTAACCTTCTTCTATCAATAAACTAATAGCGGATCAACTATTGCGTGAATCAGCTATTTTCTTCTTCACTAGTATCCAATGTGCAACAAACTCGCAGCTTATAGTTCTGCCATTTTAGAAGAATATGGTTGCTTATATATGCAACTTGGAGAGCATAATTTTTGTTGACTTCAATCGAGCTACACAGACATTGATACTTGTTCAAAACCAGTACGAGAATCCAACTGATATAACTGAATATGCTAGGGGCCATACCAGTAGGTCCTCAAGAGCAAATATCAAATTGGTAAAAATGTTGGGGTGGCGATATTGGTTATATATCCCTTTCGATTTGTAAAACAGGTAAACCTTTCAATTTATATACATTATAGAAATTCATGTAATTTCACTATACGGTCAATAACGGCATTTACACATAAAAGTAAAGGTGTTTCACCTAAGAGCATGATTATAATCATGGAAGTAAAAGGTCTTGTAGATGAAATGAGACAGCCACTTGGAAGCTGCAAAACACAACACCGCCATGGAGACGACAACAGATTTTGCAGCCATCGACATCATACCCTGCTTGATGGCTGCAATGATCCCAATTGAAGCTACAGAGATAACCTGCAAAGCAACTTCGAGTGCCTTGAGACCTTTGACTGCCACACGGCAGCTACTGCAGTTCAGAACATGAGACCGATACCTAGAAAAAAGTGCAAACAGAGAAATGAGAAATTCCAAGTTATATGACATATCTGCAGTGGCGACTTAGCATGAATGTGTTCACACTATATCCTTCATGTTGGAGACAATTACCTGTCCATTAACTGTTCTTTAGGAGGAGATGGGGGAAGTAAACCGCTGTATTTGGTACCAAAATCAACTTGACCACCTGAGTATTTTCTTAGCCACTTTCTGAAGGCAACCACAAGAGCATCCGCTTTGGTCGGAACAAAACAAGCCCTTTGCCAATTGGAAGGGCCAATATCAGTAATCTTAAGCTCCTATAAGAAACACAATAAGAGAAAATGTTAACACGAGCTATCATTCATATCAATATCAATACTACTGAGTTTAACAAACAAATATCAATCCCTTAGAAAAGATAGCATGATCCGCCAATTTCATTTGGAAGCTATACCGTTAAGCATGATCCTCCCATTTCATTTGAAAGCTATGAACCATTATAATTGATACTGAGTACAAAATTACCTCCAAGTGGAGAAGATACAGATCAGAATCTAAAATCAAG
Organism: Coptis chinensis; assembly: GCF_015680905.1. Lineage (NCBI taxonomy): Eukaryota > Viridiplantae > Streptophyta > Magnoliopsida > Ranunculales > Ranunculaceae > Coptis > Coptis chinensis. The sequence goes on from NC_141463.1 coordinate 97,633,722, forward strand.
TTTTGTCCAACATGAAACATCCATCGGGGAACTACTTGATCAATCCACACTCCAACATTTCTCGGAAAGGACCATATCAATCTGCTGTTACCAGGGCTAACAGGCACACAGATAAAGATCAAAAGAAACCGTCGTGCTTTTACATTTTCTGATGTCTCCTAAACAAACCAAAAGTAAAATATGAATCTGGACATACAAGGTAAAAATGATGGAACTTCAATAGATAAACCTCATTAGCTCGTTGCAAACTAAATGCTTTACCTCATTGATACCCCCTGAAGATGCATATCCAGTATTTGCCGCAGATTTTGGCATTGCATAGAATACGCAGGGTGGTATAAACTTATTGTAACCCCTCTCTTGCTGCGCAAAGAAACCATTTATATCTAATTTCTTTACCTCTATCGCCATGGGTCTCCCTCCTTCTCTGTCAGCCGTGCAAGGACATCATTTATTAGTAAGACGGGCTTAACATATATATACGAATATAATCTTAAAAGTGATGACTATCTACTATAACCTTCAGCGCCAAAACATAAGTAAGAGAAGGGCTTATCTGGATTTGTCAGTTGGCACATTCATTATTCCAAAATGTGCATATGGCACATGAGAAGGATCCATGAGATTTTCAATCAGAACTTCGTACCTAGTAACATTCATTATTCCATAATGTGCATATGGCACATGAGAAGGATCCATGAGATTTTCAATCAGAACTTCGTACCTAGAAATTCCAATGTTCTAGTCAGTTATTGTGTATGTACTTAAAAAAGAGATAAGAAGCAGGGTCCATGAGAAAGGTATTGACGAACCTTCTATGTCTGGATAAGCTAGAGATCTTGGATACATTCTCAGGCAGTATCTTGGATATCATAGATATATTCTCAGTAGTTGAGATCTTGGATATATTCTCAGTATCTTGGATATCATAGATATATTCTCTTATTTTGTATAGAGCTTCCTAAGTTATAGGATCTCATACACGATGTAAACAATTAATAAAGTGGCTTACTTTCTTCTATTCTTCGAAAATTATTTAATAACAAATGTTTAGGTGCATTTTCCTTTAGTCAGTGTCAATTTTGTAAGGCCTGTGCCATGGGAAAGTCTACACGACTTCCTTTTGTTACTCATGAACATCGTACTACTGCACCATTTGATTTAATTCATAGTGATGTTTGGATGTCTCCCATTTACTCTGTCTCTGGCTACCGTTATTATGTGTTTTTTATTGACGATTTTACTCGTTACTCATGGGTGTTTCCCATGAAACTAAAGTCTGAAGTTTTCAGTCATTTGTTCACTTGTTTAATTCCATTGAGAATCAATTTTCTGCTACCATTAAGTGTTTTCAAAGTGATGGGGGTGGCGAATATGATAACTCATCTTTCCATCATTTTTGCGCCAACAAAGGAATTCATCACAGGTTCTCATGCCCACACACACCCCAACAGAACGGTCTTGCGAACGAAAGCAGCGTCATATCTCTGAGATGGCTCGCACCTTGATGATTACTTCTCGTATTCCTCTCACTTAATGGGTTGAGGCGATTTGCACTGCTGTATACTTAATAAACAGGTTACCAACACCATACCAACACCAGTTCTGCACTTCAAATCTCCATTCCTCGCTTTGTTCAGTTCCACCCCATATTACTCTATTTTACGTATTTTCGGTTATGCATGCTATCCATATCTTGGAGATTATGCTGCTCACAAATTATTGCCTAGATCTGCTGCTTGTGTTTTCCTTGGTTACAGATCTCTTGTCACAAGGGGTTTCGATGCTTGAATCCGGTTACTGGGTGCTTATACATCTCTCGCCATGTGGTATTTGATGAATCCAACTTCTCATATACAATGACTTCAACCGATTCATCTAGTACGGTGAGTGGTGCCGATTATTCTTCTTTAGTCTTCATTCCAACCATTCCAATCATTCTTGCCGCGGGGAGACTCCATCTCTTCATATACCACCAACAAGTTTAGAGGTATCACCACCGCCTCTCCTCTCTGTACCAACATCAAATTCAGAGTTTCCACTCATCAAGAAAATTTATAGACACCACCAACATCGCCTTTGATACTTCACGATTACCGGCACACCATTTCTCCCTTACAAGCATCACTTACTCCATCCCCGTGCCAACACCATCCCCAACACGAATTATCTGCTCCAACTCCTTCTTCATCCAACTTTGCACCACCACCAATTCTGAGCATCATCATATGACCACCGAAATAAAGGCTGGTGTTAAACTTTTCAAGCCAGCACGGTATGCTGATTTTGCAACCCGACATCCCGTTCATGTAGCATTTTCTATGCAATTGTCCAAAGAGACGGAACCTTCATGTTTCTCTCAAGCACAAAAATCACCACATTGGCGCCAAGCAATGAATGAGGAATTTAATGCCTTGCTGAAAAATGGCACATGGTCACTTGTTCCGCCTCATCCAAGTCAGCACAAAGTCCCGTCAAAATGGGTTTTCAAAATTAAATGGCGATCTAATGGTACCATTGAACGTCTTAAAGCTCGTCTTGTCGCCAAGGGCTTTTACCAACAACCAGGAATTAATTATGACGAAATATTTAGTCCGGTTGTTAAACCAACAACCATTCGCACTGTTTTAAGCTTGGTTGTCTCTTCTTCTTGGCCACTTCGCCAACTCAATGTCAAGAATGCGTTTCTGCATGGCACCCTCTCTGAAAAAGTTTTTATGACACAACCGCCAAACTTTGTTGATCCCAGACGTCTTCATCATGTTTGCAAATTACACAAGGCAATTTATGGCCTCAAACAAGCTCCCCGTGCTTGGTTTCAACTCCTAAGCTCTTTTCTGATCTCTTATGGCTTTGTTCAAAGCACTGCTGACTCCTCAATGTTCACGTATCATAATGGTTCCTCAGTAATGATTTTTCTTCTCTATGTGGATGATATCGTGTTAACAGGCAATTCTACTCAACAATTACAATCTTTTATTGCAACCTTAGGGGCTGAATTTGAGATTAAAGATCTCGGTGATTTGCACTATTTTCTTGGATTAAAAATCACTCGTGATGCCAATGGTCTTCATCTTTCCCAAACTAAATACACACTTGACTTGCTCTGTCGAAGCAAAATGTTAGATTGTAAGACGTGCTCCACACCTCTTGCAGCCCGTACCCAATTATCATCGTTGAGTGGAGACCCTCTTTCAGATGTGGCTGAATACCGTCATCTTCTTGGTACTCTTCAAGATTTGACGCCACAAGACGACATTGCCTTTGTTGTTCACCACCTTGCACAATTCATGAGCAGCCCTCGTGACTTTACATTCATTCAACGAGTCCTTCGTTACCTTAAAGGATCTCTTGGTTATGGATTATACCTTCGGCGCCACCGACCCTTTAAAGCTTGTTGCTTACTCGACGTGGGTGGGATGGTTACCCAGACAGTTGACGCTCTACTACTGGTTTCTGTCTATTTTTGGGTTCCAACTTAATTTCTTGGTCAGCCAAAAAGCAACCCACGGTCTCTCGCTCCAGTGCCGAAGCTGAGTACCGTTCCCTTGCATATGCTTGTGCCGATACTATTTGGGTCCAACATCTTCTTCGAGACTTGCGCATTCCACTCCACTCTCCAACAGTTATCTATTGTGATAATCTTAAAGCAAAAAATGAGTAATACTCTGAAAACTAAAGATTGAATTGAAAAACTTATGATTATTACATCAGTTCTTGTATTTATACTACTTTTACAATCACTACATAAACTAGTGACTAGACATTCTGTTACACCTAACTAATTCTGATTCTGACATTCTGTTATTCCTAACTAACTCGATTCTTTGTAAATCGCCTTTGAGTGACGTGGCTAGCATCATTTGTTACATGTTCTCCATTACCCTCCTTCAAGCTGAAGGGAGATGTTCTCACTGAAAGCTTGGTAATCAACTCCTGAAATCTTGTGGTAGCCAAACCTTTTGTGAACACATCTGCGATCCGATCCTCGTACACACACATACTTGATGTCCAGAAGTTTGTTGGTGACTAATTCTATGACATAGTGATAATCCACTTCTACATGCTTGGGTCTAGCATGGAAAATTGGATTATTAGATAAAGAGATAGCAGAAATATTATCACACCAGAGTAATGGAGGTTTCAATAATGGAATTTTGAGATCATTCAAGAGGATACAGGTCCATTAGATTTCTGCAGCAGTATAGGCCAAACTTCTATACTCTGATTCTGTACTTGAACGTGACACAGTTGTCTACTTCTTTGCACACCAAGAGATCAAATTAGAACCGTAATATATACAAAAACCAGTTGTAGATCTTTTTATCGTTGGGCGACCCGACCCGTCTGCGTCGAGAAAAAGTCATGTCGGAAGTGAAGATCCTCTTGTGAAATGAAGTCCTTTGTCAACCTAACCTTTCAAGTATCTCAATATTTTTTAAAGCTGCAGTGAAATGATTAGTAGTAGGCTTGTGCATATATTGGCGGACTTGATTCACGAGAGAAAAAATATCCGCCTAGTCCAAGTTAAATATTGCAAAGCACCCACAATTGATCTATACTCGGTTGGATCTTCAAGATACTCTCCATTTGTATGGATCCAATTTGAGTGAAGTAGAGCAAGGTGTTGAACAAGGTTTAGCCTCTGTCATTTTGGCTCTTTCTAACAAGTCATAAGTATACTTTGTTTGAGATAAAAACGACCTCTTGAATCTCTTTTTGCTTCCATTCCCAGAAAAAAATATAATGAACCTAGGTCTTTCATAGAGAATGTAACACTAAGTTGTTTAATCAGAGATTCACAATATGACTTTGAGCTGCTTGTAACCAGAATATCATCAACATACACTAAGATGTAAGTTGTAGTTGAGTTGAGAAATCTTACAAATAGAGATAGATCTGCACTAGTGGTGGTAAAGCCATGAGAGAGAAGTGCTTGAACTAACTCTTGGTACCAAACATGAGGTGCTTGTTTCAAACCATAAATTGACTTTTGAAGCTTGGAAACATAATGAGGTTTTTCTTCATCAAATAAAACCTTTTGGCTGTGACATGTAAACCTCCTCTTGTAAATGACCATGCAAGAATGCATTTGTAACATCCAATTGCCTTATATCCCAATCTCTCTGCACTGCTACAGATATGAGCATTCTTATAGTGGTTGGCTTAGCTACAGGACTATAGGTTTCAGTATAATCAATGCATGATTGCTGATGAAAACCCTTAGCAACCATTCTTGCTTTAAACTTGTCAATACTACCATCTGGCTTCTGCTTAAGCCTAAAGACCCACTTGTGATCAATGACATTTTGAGTAGGATGAGGTGGTACTAAGATCCAAGTCTTAGTTCTTTGTAAAGCATCAAATTTTGCAGCCATTGCTGCTCTCCAATTAGGATCCTTGACTGCTTGATTATAAGTGGTTGGAGTGACTGGTAGTTTTTGAAGTGTAGTAGACAGTGCAAGTTTCAGAGGATGTTTGTTGGTTAGACCAGATTTAGACCTTGTTCTCATGGCATGATAATTTAAGTCATCGATTGGAGAGTTAATAGGAGGAGAAGTGGTGGAAGTGTTTGAATTGGAAGTTTGGGAATTTGAAAAGGATGAAAGAGTTGACATTTTAGTTGGAATAGAATGAGTATGAGGAGATTTAAAGAAGAAATCAGAACAAGTAGAACTAGTTAAATTAGAACTAGAAGAGGATAAATTATGGGATTTAAAAGGAAAATCAGCTTCATTGAATATGACATGTCTGGACACAAAAATCTTTTTACTAATGAGATCTAAACACTTATAGCCCTTATGCTGAGAACTATAACCTATAAAAGCACAGTGTTTACTTCTCATTGTAAACTTGTTCTCAGTATATGGTCTCATCTAAGGAAAACAACTACATCCAAAGGATATAAGAAAGGAATAATCAGGAACATGATTGAAAAGTTTTTGCCAGGGACATAGATTCTTGAGGGATGGTGAAGGTAGTCCATTAATAAGATATGAAGAAGTTTGAACTACATTAAGCCAAAATGAGTGAGGAAGATTGGATTGAGCTAATAGAGTTCGTGTAATTTGAATAAATGTCTATGTGTTCTTTCTCTCGTGCCATTTTGTTCGGGGTGTATGCACATGAAAAAACCCGATGTTGAATGCCATGTTGTGTAAGAAAAGATAAGAATTTGTGGACTGTGAATTCACCACCATAGTCGGTTCTAACACATTTGATAGGAGAGTTAAGCTGTTTTTCGACAAACAATTTGAATGAAACAAAAATATCATAGAACTCATATTTAGAACTAAGAGGATACATCCAACAGAATCTAGTATGATCATCAACAATAGTAGCAAAATATCTGAAACCATTGATTGAAATGATAGGAGAAGGTCCCCACAAGTCGATATGAAGCATTTGTAAACAACAACTTGTTTTACAAACAGCAGACTGAAAAGGAATTTTATGACTTTTCCCTAACTGACAATCATTACAAAAAGAACTTGATTTCTCAGAATGTTGTATCATCAACTTATTTTGATTAAGAACTTGATGAAGAAACAAAGAGATGATGGATGTCCAAGCCTTTGATGCCATGTAGAGAAGGTGGCTTTAGTGCTCAAAAAGGTGAAGGTGAAGTAGATTGTAAAGCGGATGTGTTGAAGGTGAAAGGATAGAGGCCATTTTCAGTTTTGCCTCCTCGGACGTTGTCCTCTGAATGGCAATGTCCTTCACAAGAAAAGCGAAAAAGAATCAAACGTAAAGAGAACAATTGTTGTCTTTGACAAATTTATGAACTGAAAGTAAATTATGAGTCATTTGAGGAACATGAAGAATGTTATGCATTTTAAAACATGCATTTGTATGGGTAGGAGTAAGTAAAGAGGATCCAGTGTGTAAAATGTGCAAACCTTGGCCATTTCCCACCATGACTTTTTCCTTGCCTTTATAATCAGATGCTAATTGAATATTAGAAAGATCTGAAGTGATATGATGAGATGCTCCAGTATCAGCAATCCAATTTGGAGAAGAGGAACTGGGATGATGAGCAGCATAGTTGGTGTTCTGATTAGTTCCTTGAAATGATGCATAGTTGACAGTAGGATGACTTCCTTCATAACCAACATTGTTATCTTCATATGGATTGAAACTATTACCTTCATAGTCATTATAGTCATTATAGTTTGAAGGTCCTGCATCATAATTCCCTAAAAAGCCTGATCCTGAATCATAAAATCCTGGTCCTGAATCATAAGAAGATCCAGCATGCAAGTTTCCAGCTGTTTCTTCAAAACTGGCCATCATAGCTAATTTAGCTGGTGGTATTTTTCCAACATATGCATGACTCATCCTATGGTGACAATCAATTGCTAAATGACCTATCTTTCCACAAACTTGGCAAATAGGCATGTTGCCCTGATTGTTATAACTGCCTCTGTTTCCTTGATTGTTATAACTGCCTCTGTTTCTTTGAGTATTATAACCTCAAAAATTATTGTTCCCTCTGAAATTACTTGGTTTTCCTCTATAGTTGCCTCTGTTATCTTTGAAAAGAACCTCGTTGTTATTATAACCTCCCATGTTGTAAGTATTGAAACTCTTATTCTGAGTTGTTGAGGAGAAGGCATGAGACACTGAGGATTAGGGCAGGGATCGGGTCGGGTTTGGGTCGGATATGGCTATATCCGAATCCGAATCCGAATCCGAATAGTTTTATAATATTCGAACCCAAACCCGATTATATCTGAAACCCGACCCGAACCCGACCGAATCCGATTAACCCGATCGGATAACACTAAAAATTTTAAAAAAACCCAAAAAATATATCCGAACCCGACAGACCCGAACCCAATCCCAACCCAAATAAGTAAACGGATATAAAAATCGACTCAAACCCGAACTATTCGGGTTTAGATCGGGTCAGATTCGGGTCAAACCCAACCCGATTCCCTGCCCTACTGAAGATTGAGTGTTAGAATGCATATCCTCAATAGACAGTTCTTCACTAAGCAATAAACCATGTAACTCGTTAGAATTAACCTCTTGCTAGCGAACTCTTATAGATGTAGTAAGAGGCTTATATTCACTTGGCAACCCTTTCAATATATGAAACACTAGATCATCATCAGGAAGAGATGATCCAGCTGCTGCTAAGGAATCAGTAATCTGCCATTAATGTTTTGCAAATACATTGCAATGGATAAACCTCCTTTCTTCATATCTTGTAATCTTCCTTTCAACTGATTAACATGAGCCTTTCATATCTTGTAATCTTGTAATCTTTTCTCTAAATTGATCCACAGCGCACGTGAAGTTGGCATTCCAACTACGTAAGACAACAACTCTGGAGATAGTGTTGCATTGATCCAAATAAGTAGAATCTGGTCTCTTTTAACCCAATCAGCATAAGCAGGATTCATTTGTGATGTAACATTACCATTCCGATCATTCAAAACTCACTTGGACATGGTTCATTTTCATTGACAATTCCAAGAAGATTAAAAGTACGTGAAATAGGCATAAACACGTAACACCATTGCATATAATTCTCTCTAGTAAGTTTGATAGTAACAAAGTTGGATATATTCTCAATCATAGATGAAGAACTCAACGTGGTTGAATGGATTTGATGAAAACCATGATTTGAAGCAACCCCATGATTAAAAGCATCACATTGAATTTGATTTAAAGCATCACCTTGAATTTGATTGTTGTTGTTGATATTCGACTTTGAATCACGGTTGTTTTGCGGAGACTTGATTCGTTCTCGTCATTCTAATGAAAGATTTCTTGAGAATTTACCCTAAATTGATGAATTTCTTGAGAATTTACCCGAAAATAATGAATTTGATTGATGATTCAATGAATTTGATTGATGATTTGATTGAATTGATTAACAAAAAAATTGACTAGAGTTTTGAGGATCGATCTAAGCTGTTAAGCAAATGCTCCGATACCATAAAGAAGAAAATGAGTAATACTCTGAAAACTAAAGATTGAATTGAAAAACTTATGATTATTACATCAGTTCTTGTATTTATACTATTTTTACAATCACTACATAAACTGGTAACTAGACATTCTGTTACACCTAACTGATTGTGATTCTGACATTCTGTTATTCCTAACTAACTCTAATTCTGTTGTAACTGCCTTGAGCTGACGTGGCTAGCATTATTTGTTACATGTTCTCCATTAAATCTTAGTGCAACTTACATGGCTACCAACCCAGTTTTTCATTCTCGCACAAAACATATTGAATTAGACTATCATTTTGTTAGAGAATGAGTTGCAAAGGGTACCCACCGAGTTGCTTTTGTGTCCAGCCAAGACCAACTTGCAGACATCTTAAGCAAAGGCCTTTCCAGACAACGCTTTGATTTTTTTACGTTCCAAACTCGTCAACATGTTGCCAAGTTTACGGGGGAGTATTGACGAACCTCCTATGTATGGATAAGCTAGAGATCTTGGATATATTCTCACCAGTATCTTGGATATCATAGATATATTTTCAGTAGTTATTTTGTACAGAGCTTCCTAAATTATAGGATCTCATACACGATGTAAACAACTCTATATAAGTGATGAATGAATAGAAGAAAGTAAGCCACTTTATTAATTGTTTAAATGGGTCATAAATAAAGAAGAGAACGTAAGTGGTGGTGTATTAGTAGGGCTGGAAATGGTGCGGGTTTTGACCCGAATCCGACCCGATCCAAATCCATTTCAACGGGTTTGGATCTTAATAATGAGTCCGAATAAGAAAATGGGTCGGATATGGATTATCCATTTTTAATTCGGATTCAAATATGGTTTTACTCTAAACGGTTCGGATAAGATCCGAATCCAAAATATAAAATTTTGTTAATATATCTTCCAAATAATAATAGATCTCTCTTGTTTGTAGACACGTGGGTGATTGAAAACTTGTGGTTCGCAATTCGGGTCGGGTCGGGTCGGATCCGATTATCCCATTTACAGAAATGGTTCGGATATGGTATGCCATTTTGGATCCATTCGGGTCATGGATCCGGATCTGGTTTTGTATTGAAAAAATGGATCTGGGCATGGATATAGTCTGATCCGACCCGAACCCGCTCCATTTCCAGCCCTATGTATTAGGCTATTGGCAGACTTGTTCAGCTAATTATAAGATCTAGTTTCTCCGGAAGTAAAAGAAAAAACAAATTAGATATCAGGAATTACATACCCATATGGAATATCTCTATTTCCCATCGGAGATGCATAAGATGGATCATCTAATTCTGGGATGTAAGGTGGTTTTTCTTTTGTTGCAACATCTTTGTACTGAGAGTCAGTGCTTGGCCAAAACCAAAGAATCTTGTTTTGTACAAGACTTGGATAAACAGCTGCACACGCCTTCTTGGAAGTGTTGACCTGCATATTTTGCTGCTAAGGTTAATCAAACTGTTGCATCAGGTAATCCCTGGAAATCTTATAACCTGAACTGTCCATTAAAATTTATGTGCACAGAGGTATTAACAAGATTAGTGCTGTAGGCAAAGCACTCCTAGTGACTAACGTACCCAGGAGTGAAGTCTGCGGTGTAGATGCAAGTAAGTAGAGTCACTGTCAGAATCTGCTTAAGCATAACTTTGACCAGGATTAATGAAGTCACATGGCGAGAATGTAAGTGAAGTGATGCATGCCAATTGCCAAATGGAGTCTGTTACTAGATATTTGCTTAGAGGCGATCACTTTGACTTGTGTTAGTACGTAGGCACTAGTATTGAGTAGAGTACCAACGCCACATGCATTTAGTACAGTGAAACGCTCATTTTACCATGTAGTCGAGTTTACTGTCAAATTTAACTATTTTAAAGAGAATTGTATCGCGAACAGTAAATTTGTCCTATTTTACCCCTATACAATTTCAATTATTACAATCACAATTGAGTGAGAAATAAAACCGTTAATTCATACAGTAAAATTCTGACGCATCTCTCATTCATTTTAGCACACTGCCATCAGTTTTGCAAAAAATTATAAAATTACACTATACTTTATGACAATCACGTGCAGCTCTCTCCTGATTTGGCGTTTTGCCCTCAATATTACAGACAACTACGAGATTACCACTGACCGACAATTATATTTTTGTGCTGCCAGAAAAAAAAAACTGACCACACACGTGGCAGTCTGGCACGTGTATATCTCTACACTATATGATAGCCGGGTCTATCGGGAAGCCTCTCAACTCTCGAGTAAGCCAATTTAAATCTCTCTTTTATTATTATTTAGCCATTCCTCCTTTGAGTTCGAAATATTTATTAAATACCCCTAAATCAAACAACCACCAATTTCAATCGAAATCAAACGCTAATTACCAATTCCAATCGAAATCAAACAATAATTTCTCTTGCAATCGAAATTAAACACCAAGTTCACTGTATTACACATACACACCAACTCCACACACCAATTTCTCTCTATATATATGAAGGGCTTTCTTGAGAGTTTGTTGAGAGGTATAAGGTTTTTTTTAAGCATTATCAAGTGTGGGTTGCTGTGGAAGAGGTATAAGGTTAGAATTTTGCCTTTTTTGTTTTTTTTTTAATTATTATTATAAAAGTTTGATGGATATGTGAAATCATGTGAAATTATGATTGTGTCATGTTTTGCTTTCAACTTTCTCTTTGATCTTGACTGTTTTTGGTGACCTTCTCTTGGGAAGCAATTAGATGGTGAGGAAGAACAATAGATGGTCTGGGTTTAGATGTTGAACTTATCATAGAGACAAAGACAACGTTAACTTAGAGTGTGTTAGGAACTTTTGCTAAAATGCTAAGAGACCCCAAGCTAGCTAGAGAATCTATATACGGTTTGTACTAACAAAGACTTCTTTAGCGTTTTAGTGGCTAGGTCAAAAGAAATTCCAATTCACCTCATGCTTTCTCTAATCTTTCACGAGCCTCTGCCATTGCTCTTTGACGAGCTTCAGCAGTAGCTCTCTCCACATCAATAATTACTAGCTAATAATTAGACAAGGTAGTGTTGGGCATTACTAGCTACTAATTAGTATGTGTTGCATGATTGCTCTTTTTCACCATTGGATACGGTCGTAGTATTGACTTGAGAGTCATCTCAGTCATGGTCTCTTATCATTATTGACGTGAGAGTCGTGGTCTCTTATCTATGTAATTAATCTAGCAATGGAAGGTAGTGTTGGGCATTACTAGCTAATAATTAGTATGTGTTGCATGATTGCTCTTTTGCACCATCGAATACGTTCATAGTAGTATTGATTCGAAGACTTTGTCTTCTTTGTAGACTTTTCCCTCACACTGCAGAAGGATTATACAAAATTAGAAACAAAAGAAGCATAATAAATGGAAATACTAAGACCTAAAGCAAGCTAGACGACACTTATGATTACCTGAGCATCCATGTCGATATCCACCTCTTCGGTGGTGGCTTGGAAGCTTGGATTCTTATGGGCTATAATTTCCAGTGCCTTGGTTAGATCATCAGGAGACAATCTGCTGAGGCCTATACCAAGCTTTCTTTTCTCTTCTACAGACATTTTCCTTCACAGAAATATACACAATGTTCACCTCAGTTCAACCATAAAAGAGGATAATCTGATTCAGAACTACTCACTAACAGAAATATTCCAAATAAGATACTTCTTAGGACACATTTGGCAGCATAACCATGTACAGGAGGGAGGGCATAAAGTAAGGGTCGTTGTTCACCATGGAACCCCCACATGCAGTTCTAACTAATTTTGTGCGAGAAGTGGAGAACCACCGACTCATGCTTAAACAGCTAGCTTTGGTGCGAGAAGTGGAGAACCACCGACTCATGCTTAAATACCTAGCTGTGGTGCTAATAGCTCCAGTACAAGGGAGTAGGAATGGGAGAAACTTAATGAGAATATGATCTGTGAGCAGGTCAAAGTTCTCACTATCCCACTAAGACAACAATAACAGCACAAGTGTTTGGACCGTAAAATATCGAGTAAGCGTAGTCATCATTTCGTGAATTGTCCTGTCACACCCAAACCCTTTGACACTCATGGCATGTACTCAGCTGACGGACACCACCTCATTGTATAATTAGTAACCTTCCGATAGGTCATGTTGTATCAAATTTGAGGGTAATACCATTATGTGTTTGCTGTTTTAAGGAACCAGTTTTCAGCATACAATAGCCTTTGCCTTCATACACCCACAACTATTTTGATACTCCAGCACAGCTACACTCGATATTGCTCGAAAAACTTGCAAAAAAAAAACTGATGAAACCTCATAGAAGCACACTACGGCCAGACTTCTTTGCATCCATTTATCTCTATAAATTCTAAAGAGACTCTTAAGTTTCTCAAACCGGTCTCCATTCAGAAGATTAAACTGTTTAAGTGAGCTCAAAATTATAAGCATGAGGGAGTGAGGGACGTAAAATTGGTTGGAGTTTCTCTTAGCCTGTTCTGTTACAGAGTTGAATGGACTCTAAAGCTTAATGGTATGGAGTATGACTACATAGAAGAAGATCTAAGCAACAAGATTTCCCTGCTTATCAGTTACAATCCAATCTATAAGAAGGTCCCAGTACTGGTTTAGAACCAATTCTGGCTTCCTTATTTCACCATGTGGTTTCTTTCCACCATAGTACCAGTCACCATGATTTGTGGATGAGTGAACCCAACAAAAGAATGACACAATTGGTCTCCAAAGAGAGTCAGAGTGGGGGTCCTTATGCTGTTGTTATGAGTATAAAGCCAGTAATTCAGCTCTTAGAAACTTTAGCTTTCTTTTTACTCGACGAAATCTTTGGCAACAGACCATTAGACTGAATGGAAACGACTTTCTTTGATGCTTCAATAGGTATCTCTACTTTACATCCTCCCTGCAGTCAATAGGTATACAGTTACAGAACATCCTGCAATAGGTATACTTTCAATAGGGTACCATTAGACTGAAACCCTGCAGTCAATAGGTATGTCTTTCAGAACATCCTCCCGATACTTTACAGTGGTGAAACTGATATACAGCTGTTTATGAGTACTCTACTACATTCCACAGGTAGTATCTCGACTTTCCTCGCAGTTTTCAGTAATACAGGTATCATGCCCATGTGGAGTCCAATCAGGCAAACAAAAGTACCCAATTATATGCCGCATGCCAGCACATATCTATTTAAGTTTACCATTTTTCAATTTTCATCGCAAGGGAATGTTACCTATAGTAATTCTCTGGAATATATGGTAAGTGTGTTAAGTGTATCGTGTATGTTAAGTGTGTGTGCTATTTGTACTTATGTAGGTACCCATGTAGGTAACATCGTGCTATATATATCAGTGGCAATGTATCAGGCTATCTGCTGTACCAGCAAATTTCAAATTCAGAGTAGCAGACTAATCGTGAAAAATATCAGGGGGTGAATTTTGCAGTTGTTGGTGCTACAGCACTTGGTTCTGAATTTTTTGAAGAGAAAAGTATTAGTATTGTTACGAACTACTCACTGGGAATACAACTTGGATGGTTCAAACAACTTTTACTTTACTTTTTCCCATCAAAGTCCAGTAAGTATATTAATTAATGAAGTGGGTGACTTCTCTTGCTCTTTCCCTACAACAAAATTGCATTTGCTTTGTGCTCAGTCTCTGTGTTTGTACTAGGATATGCTGAAATATTTTGAAACTAACCTTCATATTTTAGCACATTTTTTTGTTGATAACAACTTTTTTCCATTATGGAGAGGTTACAACTTTTGCCATGATGGAGAAGGGCTAATAGCTGCATATTACGGGCCTCTCTTTTGTAATTTATTATAAACTTATTATACTAAATATTAAAAATTGAGGTTTTAGAGTGCTGCTTAAATAAACTATAAATTTTAATAACAAAATCACTATGTTCCCAGCTAATTCTAGCTCCGAACTAGAAATTCGAATCAAATCTCAATCCTCCAGCCCAAACATATACCATGAGACAGGGTAGTGTATATAATAATTGCTCATATAATGATCCTTAAGCAGAATTTTCTTAAAATACCACGTGTGCACCGGCTAGCTACTTTTGAAAAAACCGGTGCGAAGCTCGGTTCGCATACTAGTACAAAGTGATGATAGGAGTTTAGTAGAGTTCGGTATATTCATAAGACTTTCATCAGGCATAGACAATTAACGGACAACTAGCGTGATAAAAGCCAACTTAAATTCTTTAAAGACCGCATAGTTCACAAATTTTGATGGCGCGCGTGATTGTTGTTTTAGTCCGTTTATGGCCTTTCATAGTCGATATAAACTTGATAGTGATAATGCATTATTTTGGATACTTCCCTAGAAAATGCTAATAGGCATGGACAATCAGTAGGGATTAACATTATCGAAAACTGATTTTAAAGCATTTTTCGTTGAAGAATTCTTACCGCGGGACCATCAGTTGGTGCTTGAGGAATGAACTTACAATCACCACTTCCATTAAAACACCAACCATGATATACACATTGCAAACGTCCCCACTGATCAATCCTTCCTTCGGAAAGCGGGGCCAAGCGATGCGGGCACTTATCATCAAAAACTTGCCATTTCTCTTCATTCCTATCCCACCATACTACAATATCAATGCCCAGCACTTTCTTAGCATGTGGAACTTTTTTGTCCAAGTCACAAAGTGGCATAACTGGATACCAATGTGAGTACCAATCAAACTTTTCTTTTTGTACTTCATTCTCAACCTTTGGTGCAATTGGGTCTTTGGGCTCAGTTGAAACAGTGGAGAAAGTAGCGGAGTTAAGTTTGATACTAGTTCTGTTTCTGGTATTTGATGAGAGGCATGACTTGGGTACATGGAGTTTAAAGGGTTTGGAGAAAACGGGTTTTGGAGATGGAATGGTTGGAATTATAGAGAGTAAAGAAGAGAATGTAGAAGCTGTGACAGCTTCCATTGCTACTACTGCTGTCTTTGCAGCAGAAGCTTGAAGAGGTCGATATTTGTGAACGTGAAGAGACTTTGAACACTTGACTGCTCGACTATTTTTATGGACAGCAATAAAATATATGTGTAGAACCATCGCCCATGATTTGATGTGTTGTTGGCACATAACTAACATAAGTAACCATGGTGCATTTGTGAGTGGGGCCTTTGTGATTTTGTGCTCAATGTCCAAGTGACTCTTTATTCACAATTTTTTTTTTTGATAAAACTCTTTATTCACAATTACTGTCCATATCCATGAATAATTAAGCTATTAATATTGTTAGAATTAAACCGATTTGAAAAGAACACCACACTAACTTAACATACATTGAATTTGTAACTACAAGAATTACACCCTATGAAATTACACTACACCAGATTTTAAAAAAAAAGACAAAGCTACCAACACTTTTGTTTTGTCTTTGTGTGAGTACGCCCACCACGTGTCGTTGAACTCCCCTAAGCGTCGGATCACATTATCACAACCCATAGAAAATAATCTGTTTCGTTCTCTCTCACCAAAATAAGAAAAAACTTGTTTCGTTCTCTTCATCCTATTTTTCACTCTCAAAATAGAAAAATCACTCTCAAAATAAGAAAAATCACTCTAAAAAATCACTCTCAAAATCTTCATAATATTTGATCGATCCTCAAATCGCTATCTTCAGCAAATCTATAATCTCTTCAGGTAATTTCAATTATTTCTTTATCAAATCTACAATCTCTTTATCAGATCTAAGCGATTTCGTTTAGATTTTAACGTTTTTTAAAGATTAATTCATATAATCTTTATCAGTATTGATTTATTCACATTTTTTTTTGCAGGGCCGTTATCAGTAACGGATTTGTCGAGTTCAGTTAATCAGGGATCTCGTCTTCTTCGAGTTGCTTACGAGTTAATAATATATATATATATATATATATATATATATATATATATATATATATATATATATATATATATATATATTATATGTGAAATTAAATGGTTGGAAATAATTAGGATGTGTTTATTTAATTAAGATTAAATTGATATAAATTCTCATTTTATCAATTGTGAAATATTCTTCGCTTTATTATATGTAATGGGATTGTCTTTTATTAATATTAGATTCTTATACTGAAAAAGAATACAATGTGGATGATGCATACAAAAAGATAAATCAAGAAGGTCACCAAAAGCTTTAGGGAGTTTAAGCATCGTCTCCGTGAAGTACTATGACAAAGTATGACAATGACGCCGATAGGAAAAGGAACCGCCCAACAGAGTGAAATTGGAAGAATGGGAAAAATTAAGTGGATAATGAATCTAAACCTTTGAGAAAACTCATGCGGACAAAGGGCAAGGTGACTAGAGAAGCTGTGAAGGTTTTACATACATCAGGTAAAAGGGGAGCAGTAAGGACAGTCCATGATATGGTACTAATCTACCTTTTCAATTGTTAATTTTATTCGTAATACCATATTTACTTCTAACAGAGTTGGTAATGTTTTGTAGAAATCGAAAAATCCGAATGTTAAAGTGACTAGAACAGATTCATATATGGCTATCCATACTCACAAGGATGGCTCTTTTCTCTACTTGAAAAAGGATGGTGAGTTTGACTGCCTATTTTCATGAATGATGAATCTGACCACCACCTATTTTCTGTTCTCTTTTATATACTGTTTCTGAAATTTATTAAATGTCTAATATGTTGTCATGATAGGAAAGAATCAAGGCTATAATTGAGGATGACCACTGCTAAGCGTAAACTTGGACCTAGACCATGATCCAGTTGCTCAAGTGTGTGGCCCGATAAATTTGGTCGAGTCTTTGGGCATGAGTGTTGGCATATCAAAGACAGCCCTTGCATCATCGGCTCCTACTAAAGAGCAGCTTTGCCAACAAAAGCAACAACACTCAATGCTTTCGAAGAGCGGTTTTGAAGTTTGGGCGACAAATGGTCACCCTCACCAAGATCTTGCTAGAGACAAGAGAAGAAGTGGCAGGTCAGCAATCACATAGAAGGATCGTTCTTGATTCATCAACGGCGTCAAATGTATGATTTGAATGTGAGACATTGTGCCTAGGGGCTTAAGCTAATTTATGAGATAACTAAATCGTGGTTTTGTCTTTGTTAACTTATTGCTTGTAGGTGAGGGATCCAACACGCTCACAATCACATGGTGATTCTTCTAGAGGATGGAATTATGTGAATTGATTAACATGCATCGAGAAGTTGTTGCCAAGGGAAGGGCAACAAGGGCAAATATCATTCTTGATGCAACTCTGGATACCCCAATGGATATTTACAACGTCTGTGTATGCCTTGTCATTGACCGCACTGAACGCTTATTTGGATCCAAAAGAACATTCAGGGGAGCTACACCTTCCTACAAAGAGTCAAATGGCGAAGGATTTTACTCGTTTTCTTTAGGTACGGTATTCTATTTGTCTGTGTTATCATTTCTTTACTTCTTGTCTTTACTTCTTGTGTTTGTGTGTGTATGACTTGGCTTTATTTCTTGTGTGTGAGTATGACTTGTCTTTAGAAAAGTGCTGATTTTAGGATAAGTGTGACAAGATATGGAATAACCATACCTGCGAGAGGGTTTGGTTATAAATTCCGTATTTGTCTTTGAAACCGAATGAAAAAATAAAATCGCGCATCGACAATGGACTGGCGAACTTTTTTTACGAGTTAACTAAGGACTTAAGGAGTAACGCATTTTCATCCACAAGTTCGTTTAATTTCGATGGATGTAATGACCGCCAAGTGCACGAGTAAGCAACCTGAAATATAAAGTAGAAGCAATCGGATGAAAAGGACAACAAGAAATAATCCTCGATCTTTGTTTGAGCTATAAAGTTAGCACTTTTTCCTGGCTGTGGCATGGTCCAACACTTCAATATAATTGGAAGTTGGAATATTTGCCAAAGGAGGGATCATGATGTCTTGATCGGTCCGCGAGTGCTACTTGCCGACCGCCTTTGAAGTTGTAACGTCATTTCAAATTCATCCGTTAGAATGAGTGAATGGCATGTCCGTTATATAAGAAAATTTATAAGTTCATGCACCCATTCTATCCTAAGTCCCTAATACTAACTTACCACTGGTGTCGCCAATAATTGGCTATTACACGACCGATACGTGTCGTCTTACGTAGACAATGTATCAATTCTACTAACAAATACCTCACATTTGGTACTAAACGATTACGCGTTTAGTGGGAACTTAGTTTTTTTCAAGAAATTAGAGTTTGGGCGTTGAGATTTTTTAGTTTTAAGACTTGGGGTTTGATAAAGTTTGGATATTTATCCGAGAATCGATTGGTAGTGTTATGAGAATATTGAACATTTATGGTCTCATTCGAGGGGAGGACGAAATACGTTTGCAAAATCGCGGTTCTTCTTCGTCTTGCGATGCATTTAAGTCCGGAGACAAACATACCCGCTATGTATCCTAAAACCTTTTCTTTTAGAGACAAGGCAACGTAAAAATATGTAGGTCTTCGGCTAAGGAGAGGATTGCAAATTATGAACAACTTCTTAAAAGAGTGAAGATAGTTTTCGGACCGAGGGATGTTGAATCGAACAATTACTTTATGCTTCCTTGGTTGTTGGTCTGATTTTGCAAAAGACGATCTTTGAATACGCCACATGGTCTTGTCAAGTTTAGGATCGTGCCATGTTTTAGAGGTATTGTTACTATCTCATGCAAGAGATTTATGGCTTTTAGAGTAGCAGACGTTAACACGAAAACAAGATGGAATAAAATATGTAAGTAAAGTAAAAAATCTTTGAGTTTGCATATTCTGTTTCAAATATAAGTAAATTACAAGATGCATGATACTGAGAAATACATCTTGGTGCGCTATTTCGTTCGAATTTGTTGATTCTACTCTTATGTATTCATCAATGGTATCTGCATTAGAGTAATCTACTTTTAGTTGAGCTGAAATTCATTATGGTTATTAGAAGTATTTGACAAGTCCTTGATCATTGCACAATATTGACTAAGAACTTTTCTTAATCTATTTGATGTCTATCAAGTAAAAGCATCAATTTTCACTGCGGGCTGCTTTTCTGAGTTGTCTATGGATTTTGCATATATCTTTTTGGAGGTGCTTATCAACATGGTGTCCTCTTCAAAAACTTCTATAACTGTCAAGCTAGCATGTGTGAAAGCTTTTGCTAAACTGGGAATCTCGTTTACCCTTGCTAAAGTTTGGATAAAGTTTGGAATATCCTCAACTTGAATATGTTATGAGAATCAGTGGTAGTGTTAGTGGGTTGTAAAAGTACTAAAAGAAGCTGCGATGGTTTGTTAAGTAGTAGGAGTGAGTAACTTCTTGATGGGAACCTTTATATTAACTGTTGCTATTATTAATTTGAGACACCGAGTAGGCTATAAAATTGTTTCTATTAGCCATTTGATGATGGATGAGGACTGGGCTTTGTCTATTACTGCACACTTCAAAAGGCACAAGTATCACTTTATTACTGATGTTATTAATGCTTCTGAACTGTAGGGGCATTTTTGGCCCTGATTCAGCTTTTTTTTAAATAAATGAAAAAAAAAAGACACTTGTCAAGTGTTGTAGAAAAAAAGACCGCAAAAAAAACGGGTCACCTTACGACACCCAAAAGTGTCTTTTTTTTAGAAAAACGACATCCAAAAGTGTCTTTTTTCAACAGATATGGTGTAGTGTTACTAGTCTCTTTTCTCTTCTCTTCTCTCGTTTTTCTTTTCTCCTTTTTTTTTCTCTCTCTCTCGTTGTCCTTATACTTTTCTTCTTTCTAACCGCTCTCTCTCATTCGTCCATCCACCCTGATCCTACGTGCATCAGCTTGCCACCTGTCCCACAACATACACCGCAGTTCTCAGCAGTTAGGGTTCCGCGGCTCCTATCCGATGCACCCTGTAGTATCTTCATTACTCGACTCGCCCACTCACCACCCCCCTATTCCCCGCGGTTCTCGGCGGATTTGGTGTCGCAGCTTTCGAGATCCATTTTGCACCCGTCTTCTCTTCACTATTCTCAGATCACGGACCGCCATACCATCGATGTTACATGTCACGAATTTGACCCCTACAGATGCCCTCTCTCAGTCTTATTGGTAGTCCGCGGACAACCGATGGGGCCGAGACCTAACAATCTCACAGCCTGGTTTATCTCCATTATTTTAAGATGTTCCATCTGTTGAATGACACGTGTTCCATCATTACTGTCGCGTGAGAACGGCGCATGCGCCGTACAAAATCTGACCTCTCGATTCTCGAGGCCCACGTGTCCCATTTCCCCTGGTCCCTCTCTTTGCAATTACGCTTTTGCCCCCTGTCTTTTCAAATCCCACCCAAACCCTTCATTTTCCTCAACACCCATAAACCCCCAATTCCCCTTTTCATTTTTTTATTCTTCCTCTTCAACTTCTACCCGTTGTTCCTCTTTCTCAAGGTTCCCTCCTGCTCCGTTTGCGTCATTTTTGGTCCTTCCACCACCTTGGTTGCTGTTGCATCTCAGGTTTGTCTTCCACCTTCTCACTCCCCTTCGTTTATTGCTATACTCCAATTTCAATATTGTTTCCGGATTCTTTTCTCTCTCATAACTTGTGTTCTTCCCCCATTCTTCACCTGTCCCCTCTTAGTGTCCATTGCGACATGTCAGGATCTGATTCGGCAGATTCCTCCGCCACCAGATCCAATGGATCCGATGCTTCTCCATCCAGATCTAGCCACTCTACCGCAGACAGGTCGGACTCTCCGACGTCTCACTCTTCAAGCCCAGCCGCTATACCATCTACCTCTGGGAGGAAGGCTTCTCTTCCTCCCCCTCCATCGTACTACTGCCGCCCTAATTTAGAAGCAGTTAAAACTGCGTATGGCATCTCAGATGACGTGTTACTAAAGCACGTGACTAGCGTTACCCATTTTCCCCACTTGGTAGAACCGCGGCCAGGATGTCTTGTCGCGACTATTGGCCAGATAGCGGCCGGCTTGCGCTTCCCCTTAACTTTTCTCGATATCGAGGTATGCAACCATTTTAATATTCCGCCTTGTCAAGGCATAGGCAACTTTTGGCGAGTGATGTACGCCGCTAACCATTACAACGAAACCCACACCCCTAAAATCCAACTCCGCGACATAATCGCTCATTTTTATTTGAAAAAGAGCACTAAATTGGGCGTAGGGTACCACTCCTTTTGTACACGTCTGCGGAAGAAGTCTTTTGTTCTCCGCCTTACAACTTCAGACAAGGTGTGGCACCATTATCTCTTGTATGTGTCTGGAAGTTTTATTTCCGCGGACCTCCCTTCAGAAGTTTCTCTAAGGCATCTCAATTTTCTTACAAGTGGTAAGTAAAACACTTTGGTCCCCTGATCTCTTGCATATCCTTCTTTCTAATGTGTCTTCTTTCTGTGGCCCAGGTTGGAAACCAGATTCTCGTTCTCAATTCTACGCCGGCATCTCCTCTGCAATTTTTCAAGAACTCCAGAATCTAGGGAGTAACCAGTACGCGGTTCTCGGCATAGACCCCGACAAAGGCAACTCTCTTTTGCTTGACCCCTCTCTTAAAGATATAGGGAAATACCAAGGTCCCCTCTATCGCTTGCCGCCACCCAAAGAACGCAAACCCAAATCCTCTCCTTCTGCCAAAAGAAGACGCCCAACTCACCAATCCTTCGGCTATACAACCAAGATCTCCCACTCCAAGGCCGCCGCCCAATGAGCCGCCGCTCAATCCCGCCCTCCCCCTACAGATACCGCCCCCTCTTCTTACTCTGCGTTAGTGGATTGGGAAGACGATTTTACCCATCACTCTTCATCTACTCCTGTCGCGGACATGGCCTCTAGCAAACTCAAACTCTGGGACAGCGACTCCGAAGGTGATGAGCCTACTAAAGCCGTGGCCAAGAACCCCCCAACCAAAAAAGCCCGAACTGCTCCTCCGCCTCCATCAGAGCCACCAACCCAAATACCCCGGCCCACAGTTACATCCCGCTGCCCTGGAAAAGAACAGTCTTCAGCAGTCCCTCCCTCATCTGGCACTGTGGAGATATGGCACCCGCGATTTAAGGCTCGAGACCGCGATGTAAATATACGCGACTCCACCCTTGACAATCCCGCGGTCGCTGCTTCTTTGTTTTTCAGCTCTCATCTCCCCCGAGACCAAGTATACGGCGACTCAGGCTCCTTCTCCTCTCACCGAACATCCATTTATACTGGCTGGGAAAAGGTATTCACAATTTTTTTTTATTTTTTCTTCTAACGAATACCTCCACAGCTGAGTCTGGACATCGGTTATGTGGTACGCGGGCAGACCAACACTTTGGACTCTCTGGAAGTCGCAAAACAAGAGATCAATGGCCCCAACGGGTGGAAAGTCAAGCATGCCCAGTTGGAGAAGGAGCGCGATGATCTTCGGATCGTTGCCGTGTAGGCCCAAAGAGCTCTCTAACAAGCAGAGGACAAGCACCGCGACTACGTCGCTGGGGTCACCTCCAAAATGGAGAGCCAAAGGGAGATAGAGAAGCTTGCTACTCAGGCTGCGGTAGACAAAGCTGTGAAGGATGTGGCTGATCGATTCCGAGTCCTAGCTGAGAAGAAAATTGCTCGCAAATTGAAGAGCCAACTCGAAGAGCTTGCTGCAGCTGGTCGTCTGCTACCCGTTCCGCCTCCAGCCCCAGCCGCTAATGCTCAAAATGCCTCACCTTCTATTGTTGACCCTGATGCTGCTACCACTGTGCTTCCTACTCATACTTCCAGCGCGGTCACCTCCCCCATTGATGTGGATGTTGACTCGAACACCGCGGTGGAAGGGGCCGAGGTTTCTTCCCCGCAGGGGGGGGGGGTTGAAGGGCCGCAGTAGCTTGTTTGAAATATATTTTTGTACCTTTGTGATTCTGATGTTTACTCTCTAACATTATATTTTGCAATATGTAACTTGCCTGTTTTTCTGGGTATGCCCAGCAGGTATTCAATCAAATGTAGTGTGTCTTTTGTTATCACCTCCACTCATTTTGTGAAATCATTTTCCTTAATTCATATGCACCCATCTGACTTTATTTTACTCTCTTTACAAAAGTGGGATCTCTTCATTGGTGCTTATATTATCTCTTTGCAAATAATTTTTAGTTGGCTGTGAAGCCTGTGGGGCCAGCTCAATTTGACCCTATGTTGATTTAGACATATAGTCCGCGAAGGTCTCTTCTCCCCCGCTATCTTTGAGCGGCTGTGAATCCTTTTGGGGCAGCTCAACTTGCCCCCATGTTGATTTGGACTTAAAGTCCACGAGGGGCTCTTCCCCCCCCCCCGCTGTCTTTGGTCGGTTGTGAAGCCTGTTGGGGCAACTAACTTTGCCCCCAGGTTGATTTGGACTTATAGTCTGCGAAGGGCTCTTCCCCTTCGGTGTCTTTGATTGGCTGTGAAGCCTATTAGGCAGCCTTCAATTTGCCCCAAGTTGATTTGGACTTAAAGTCCGCGAAGGGGATCTCCCTGTCTTTGGTGGTGTGAAGCCTATTGGGGCAACTAACTTTGCCCCCAGTTGATTTGGACTTGTAGTCCATGAAGGGCTCTTCCCCCCCGTTGTCTTTGATCGGTGTGAAGCCCTGTTGGGGCGACTCAATTTGCCCCAAGTTGATTTGGACTTAAACTCCAGCGAAGGGGCTCTTCCCCACCCCCCCACGCTTTTGATCGGCTGTGAAGCTGTTGAGGTAACTCAATTTGCCCCGGTTTGATTTGGACTTATAGTGCGCACTCTTCCCCATTGTCTTTGATCGGTTTTGTGAAGCTGTTAGGGGCAGCTCAATTTGCCCCCAGATTGTTGTTCTTCATGCAATATCTTATTTGTTTGAGAAATCAACACACTCCTTTTATTCAAGGAACTAAAATAACCAAAAGACAATATTTCAGGTTCTCTCACATAACTTTATTCATTAGCATTTCTATTTTTACTCCACTACAAATAGAAATAAAACTAATTAGCGACTGCCTCCGCTATGGAATTTCTTCAACATTCTGATATTCCATGGTTTCTCAATCATTTCTCCTGCCGAAGTCTTTAACCTGTAAGTTCCCGAAGTACCCTTCTCTGTCACGACATAGGGTCCCTCCCAGTTGGGACCCAATTTACCATCATTCTCTTTCTTGGTGGCCAGTGTAACATGCCGCAGTACCAAATCCCCCACCCGGAAAGTCCGCGGCTTCACTCGCTTATCATACTGTCTCTGCAACGTTGGGTGATATTCCTCCAGTCGTATGCGCGCTATTCCTCTTTTTTCCTCTATGAGATTCAATTCGGTGGCCAACATCCTCTCATTTATTCCCAATTCCACGGCTTTGGTTCTTGTCGTTTTCTCTATCATCTCCACCAGGATGACTGCTTCCACTCCATATGCCATGGCGAATGGTGATTCCTTAGTAGACGTCCGTGGTGTGGTGCGATAAGCCCATAACACGTGATTCAACTCGTCCGCCCACGCACCTTTACGATCCTCCAATTTTCTCTTTAAGTTATCCATTATGATTTTGTTCAACTGCTCGGCTTGACCATTTCCCTCAGGATTATAGGGGGCTAAGAACCCCTGCTTCACCCTAAATGCCTGGAAAAACTCTCGCACTTTTCCTCCAGTAAACTGAGTTCCATTATCCGCGATGACTGTATGGGGCAACCCGAACATGCAGATGATATTCTCCCATAAGAATTTCTTCACATTCTCTTCCTTAACCTGTTGCAAAGCCACGCCCTCCACCCATTTGGTAAAATAATCTGTAGTAGCCAAAATAAACCTCCTTTTGCCGCTTACCATTGGCAGAGGCCCAACAATATCCAGCCCCCACATGGAGAATGGCCAAGGGCTGAACACATTGTGCAAGGGCTCAGCTGGAGAATGTATGAAAGGGTCAAACCTTTGGCATTTCTCACATTTCTTGGCGTACTCTGTGAGTCTGTGGTGTCTCTCTTCATATGAGACCAAAAATACCCCTGTGATATCAACCTGTGGGTAGTTGTTCGCCCTGCGGAATGACTCCCGCAATCGCCTTCATGAACCTCTACCAAAAACTCCTGCGCCTGCCGCGGCCCTATACATCTTAGTAATGGGCCGCTGAAATTTCTCCTATATAGGTCACCTTCCAGAAATGTGTACCTCTGACTCCACTGTTCCATTCTTCACCTCTCCTGTTTATTCTCTATCTCTACTCCCCTAAAGAAAGCCTTTATCGGTTCCATCCAACCCTGATCCCACTCGGTGGTGAACCAAACTCCAGCCTCATCTGATGTACTTGGTTTGCTCAACACTCTAACTTCAATAAACCGACCCTCTGATCTAGGAAGAACTACTGCTACATAAGTCAAAGCATCGGCATGTCTATTCTCTCCGCAGCCTAGGTGGGTAAACTTTATTTTGTCGAACTTGCTTGCCGCCCGGTTGTAGGACTTCCGGTATCTCGCCATCCCGGGCGTGAGCCGCAAACCCTCCATTCACGACAAACTACCAAATTGGAATCACGAGAACATAGATAGCTCACTCACCCCCGTGATCTTTGGCCAAGTCTAATCCGGCTATCATCGGCTTCATATTCAGATTAGTTATTTGAAAGCCCATGAACCCCAGTTTCATTGATAGCTCAAGGCAATTGTTCTCGGGGAGTTACTAACACGCGACCCCAATTCCATTCGGTATCCGTGCGAACCATCCGTGAAAACTCTCCACCTATTGCGCAAGATATCCCAAGGATCCAAAGGATCCTGGCCGACCTCCCTCATATTCCATTACCATTTCCTCTCCCCGAGTGGGATCCTCTGGCGGGAATTCGGCCGAAAACTCTGCCATGGCTTCATACTTTTCAGCCGTAGATCGATCTAGTATGTAATCTCATAAGAACTTCGGTAATACGCCCACTTCAACATCCTACGACTTCGGCCCTCAGCGCTTTTTTGAGAGGCAAATTAAATCCACTACCACTTCTGAGAATGAGCTTGAAGTAAGGCTTCACTTAAGGGTTGAAAATATCAAAGCCAAAGCATACTTCTCGATCCTACTGTACCGGGTCTCTGCATCCAGTAGGGTTTTACTTTGAAAGTAAACTGGCTTTTCTATCTTGTCGATCACTCTCACGGGCCGAACTTATTGCGTGCTTTCGCTAACTCCCAGATATAAATGCAACTTCTCATACCTGTTCGGTCGTTGATAACAATGGCGCCTTCCCTAAGTAATCTTTCAACTCCTGGAAGGCTCCTTCACACTCTGCGGTCCAATGGAAGTCAGGAGTTTTCCTCAACAAACGATATAGAGGGCGGCATTTATCCGAAGACTTGGAAATGAATATGTTAAGTGTCGCGACCCTACCAGCCAATCTTTGTACTTCCTTCACATTCTGTGGAGATGGCATCTCAATCAATGACCGAATCTGCTTTGGATTCGCCTCTATTCCGTGGTGGGTGACTATGTAGCCCAGAAACTTTCCTGACGTTACCCCAAATGTGCATTTCTCGGGAGTTTCAGCTTATGCTTGTGCAGTATGCCAAAAGTCTCATGGAGACCTTCTAAGTGTTCCTTTTCCGACATACTTTTTTCCACCATGTCATCAATGTATATTTCGATCCCCCTTCGAATCTTGCCTTCGAACATCTTTTCTCCCAACCGCTGAAAGGTAGCACCGGCGTTTTTCAGGCGAAGGGCATCCCGGTGTAACGATGGGGTACCACCTTCTACCACGAAATACATCGCGACCTGATTGTACCCCATTGATGCATCCATGAAGGAAAACACCTTATATCATGCCATTCTATCCACTAACTCATCCACCCGGGGCATAGGGTAACAATCTTTTGGGCATTCCTTGTTTACATCTGTGAAGTCCACACACATTCTAACCTTTGTTTCTTTTTTTGGTACCCGCGACCGCGTTCGACAACCACTCCGTAAACTCTACCTCCCTTATTATCCCCGCCCCCTTCAGCCGTACCACCTCTTCGCGAATACCTTCTGCGTATTTAGCTCTTATGCTCCTCATCCTTTGTCTTACTGGCTTAGAATCTCCATTCATATGCAAATGATGACAGGCGTAGTCTGGGTCTAACCAGTGATATCCTCGATTACCCATGCAAATACATTAGTATTGTCCATCAAAAACTGCACCAGCTTGCATTTCCATTCTTCCGGCAAGTCAGCTCCAACAGATGTAAACTTTTCTTCATCTCCCACCCCAAGGTTCACCACTTCCAACTCATCCAAAGTTTTTGGGTCCCCAAAGTGGCTCGTACACTTCTGTTTCCGTTGCCTCCTGTAATTGCTATGTTGATCCTGGTTCGTGTGACGGCCCCTCCCCTTTGGTACCACGGACCATATTTTTTACTATAACTTGATGGATGTTCTGTGCTGCCACTTGATCCCCCCTTATTTCGTACGTTCCCCCATTAGCTGGGAAGCGGACCACCGGGTAAAATGTCGATGGGATGGCCTTCATTTCGTGGATCCATTTTCTCCCTAAGATGGCATTATACTGGGAGCTAGAATCCACCACCATAAATCTGGTGAAAACCGTTGTCGGGCCGGCTGTAACTAGTAACATCAATTCCCCCATGGGCTCTGTCATGCTGCTATTGAACCCATATCTGATTGGTTTGAGGAGCTTTCAACCGATTTCTACCTATATTCATCTCCTCTATGGCCCCTTAAACAATGGATCTCATCAACTTTCCGCGATCTATCAACACTCTTTTACCGGATAATTATCCATCGCTATAGTAATCACCAATGCATCCTCATGCGGGGAAATTACTGACTCCAAATCTTTTAGGGTGAACATTATGCCTTCCTCACCTTTCGCGGTTCCCTTAACTAACCGCGGTATGCTGACGACCTCGTTCACCTGTTGTAAACTCGCTGTCTTTCTCACCTTTTCTCTGTGTGCATTTCTTCCTAGGGTTTCTCCACTAAAGATGACATTGATGGTACCTAGAATTCTAGCTGGAGCAGGCACTCTCTCGGCTTGGCGAACCTCTGCGACAAACTCCCTGAGCATCCCCTTTTCAATCATTCTCTCCACTAACCACTTCAAAGCATAACATTCATTAGGTGGCATGATTCCCCGATTTGATGATAGGCCTGAATGGCTTCCCTTCTATTGCCACCGGTGTGCTCCGCGGACCCTCAAAGTACTGTTGCCCCTTAATTAGAGGCAAGATTTCCTTTAAGGGTCTGTTAAGAGGTGTCTGTTCGATTTCTCAGTATGGCTTTCTCTCTTGGATATCCCTTCTGCCGCGGTTTCCCGTCCTATCCGGACCTCGAGTCTCCCCTCTGTACGCTCCTTTCTCTCTTTCTTCCATTCTGCTTTTTCCCTTCCGATCATCTCGGTCGACAGCCTGCACTGCCTTTCCTGCTCTCTTTTGTTCTTTCGCGTTCCTCTGCATTATATCCTCGTAGCATATGTATTTTTCTACCTTGGGATACAAAGCATGCAGCGAAGTGATTTCGATTTTGGAAACCGACTCATGAACCCTGGTTCGTTCCGCCCTCATGCCGTGCTGGAAGGCTATTACCGCGGTATGCTCATCCAAATTTTCCACTCTCAATGTCTCCTCCTTGAACCTGCACGGAAACTCTCTCAATGATTCAGCGGACCTTTGTTTTATGTTGAACAGAGCCGCGATATCAACTACCCTTCTTTTCTGATGTATGAAGTGGTCAACAAACGCGCACTCCAGTTCTTCGAACCTTTTGATGCTCTGCGAAGCCAACCGATAATACCAATCCGAGGCTCCCCCCTTTAAACTTGCGGGGAACATCATGCAGCGAAGCCTATCATACTTACTCTCACGCCACAACGGCATCTGCTGCGAAAAATGGTGCAAATGATCCGTCGGGTCTCCGCTTCCCATCATACCTCTCAAACACGGGTTGGGAGAACCTCTTGCACTTCGAATTCCATATCGAATCTGCCCGATTTTTTTGTTGAGGCTTGCAACCTCCTTTCAAGTAGCACTCTGGTTTTGCTTTTTCTGCTGCGGGGTTATCTCCCTACCCTTCTCAATCATAGCCTGTACTACCTCCAATGTGATACCCACCGTTTGTTCTGCGTCCGGTGGTGGGTACTCCTCATTTTCCCCATCCACTTCGCTGCTCCGATGATCATTCCGCTCCGTCTCACCATGTGTAATCTCTCTCTCCTTTCTCAACTCGTCATTCTCATTTCGTAGCCTGACTATCTCCTCTTGGAGAAGTTTGGTAGCGTCCGCCGCCACGTCAGATACTTCTTCCTCTCCTACTCTTTCTTCCTCTCCTACCCTTTCCACCTCGGTGCTCTCTGTTTCCTCCACCACTTCTCTAACCGTTGCTTTCTTAGGTCTCCCTACTCCTCTTTTCACTACAGTAGCCATTTTTCTTTCGGTCCTTCAGAGAACCCCTCCACATGGTCGTGGGTTCGTTCCCCACAGACGGCGCCAAATGTAACTACAGAATTACACCCTATGAAATTACTAGTCTCTTTTCTCTTCTCTTCTCTTCTCTCGTTTTTCTTTTCTCCTTTTTTTTTCTCTCTCTCTTGTTGTCCTTATACTTTTCTTCTTTCTAACCGCTCTCTCTCGTTCGTCCATCCACCCTGATCCTACGTGCATCAGCTTGCCACCTGTCCCACAACATACACCGCAGTTCTCGGCAGTTAGGGTTCCGCGACTCCTATCCGATGCACCCTGTAGTATCTTCATTACTCGACTCTTTGCTCACCACCACCCCCCCATTCCCGCGTTCTCGATGGATATGGTGTCGCGGCTCAGATCCGCTGCACCCAGTCTTCTCTTCACTATTCTGTATACGGACCCTTCACCACCATCGATGTTACATGTCACGAATTTGACCCCTATAGAATTAATAAAAGAATGAGATAGAGAGAATTCTTATTCATTGAGGTAATTCTGAATGGGAGGAGGTTACCTTTATATACAACTAGATAACCTCCTTTCTAAGATAAAGGATTAACAGGATAAACAGTAAGATAGATGATGATCAAGATAAACACCAAGATAGAGGATTATCAGGATAAACAGTAAGATAGATGATGATCAGGATAAACACCAAGATAGAGGATTATCAGGATAACACGTATCAATGGTGGACATCCATATAAGCCCATGAATTTCATAACACTCCCCTTTGGATGTCCACCATTCTTGTGAAAATTATGGTGGATGTATCTTTTGTAGCATTCTTCTGGATGCTCTACAACTATCTAATGACAGTTGCCTCATTAAAACCTTGCTAAGGAAAACCCAGTGGGAAAAACCAAAGCGAAGGAAAAGAGTACAACATTACTCAGAATCATTGTGACTTGCTTAATACTACCTCATTAAAACCTTTACTAGGAAAACCCAGTGGGATAAAACCTAGATAAGGGAAAAGAGTACAGTGTATATGTCCTGGGACACATTCTTCAGGATGCTCCCCCTGTTCTATTACTCCCCCTGATAAAGACAAGTCTTTATATGGTGTGGTGGTGAACTCTGCGCATGCCGATCCCATATACAAGCTTTTGAAATGTATGCTTTGGTAGTGATTTAGTGAAGAGATCAGCAAGGTTGTCACTGGAACGAACTTGCTCGACCTTAATCTGCTTCTTCTTCTGAAGCTGATGAGTGTAAAAGAATTTTGGCGCAATGTGTTTTGTCCTGTCTCCTTTTATAAATCCTTCTTGAATCTGGGCTATACAAGCTACATTATCCTCATAAATAATGCTTGGAACACCTGTTATAGAAGGTAATTGACAAAAACTATGAATATGCCCAATTAATAACCTTAGCCATACACATTCACGACTAGCTTCATGAAGAGCTAAAATTTCAGAGTGGTTAGAGGAAGTTGCCACTAAAGTTTGTTTAGTGGAACGCTAACAAATGGCAACATTACCACTAAAAAATACATAACCTATTTGGGAGCGACACTTGTGAGGATCTGACAGAAATCCTGAATCTGCATATCCCACAAACTTAGGACCTTTAGAATCCTTTGAGTAAAACAAACCTAAATTTGTGGTTCCACGTAGATATCTTAAGACATGTTTTACACCATTCCAGTGTCTTTTAGTAGGCTACCGAGCTAACAACAAATTTACGAAAAAAATGTCGGTCTAGTGCATTGTGCTAGATACATTAATGCACAAATTGCACTCAAGTATGGTACTTCAGGACCCAATACTTCTTCATTTTCTTCTTTGGGGCGATATGGGTCTTTCTCTGTATTCAGTGACCGGACGACCATTGGGGTACTTAATGGATGTGCCTTGTCCATATGAAAATGTTTCAAAACATTCTCGGTGTAATTAGTCTGGTGGACTAATACACCACTAGAACTTCTCTCGATCTGCAAGTCGAGACAAAGTCTTGTTTCCCCAAGGTCTTTCATCTCAAATTCCTTCTTTAGGTATTGAGCAGTTATCTTGAGCTCTTCTGGAGTTCCAATCAAATTTATGTCATCCACATAAACGGCTAGTATTGCAAATCCATTTAAGGATTTCTTTATGAAGACACATGTGCAAATTTCATTGTTTGCATACCCTTCCTTAGACAAATATTCACTAAGGCGATTGTACCACAATCTTTCGGATTGTTTCAAACCATACAATGAACGTCTTAATTTAATTGAGTACGTACTCCTTGATTTTGCTTGAGGGCAAACCAAATCCTTCGGGGGGATTTTCATGTAAATATCTTTGTCTATGTCCCCATACAAGTTAAGTGATCCTACATCCATGAGTCTCATATCTAAGCTTTTGGAAACTGCTAAACTTATTAGATATCTGAAAGTTGTAGTGTCCATAACAGGAGAGTATGTTTCTTCATAATCAATCCCAGGTTTCTGCAGAAAACCTTGTGCCACAAGACGTGCCTTATATCGAGAAATTTCATTTTTCTCGTTTTGTTTCCGAACAAACACCCATTTGTAACCTACAGGGTTAACACCTTCTGGGGTTTGTACTATAGGTCCAAATACACCACGTTTATTGAGAGACTCTAATTCTACTTTGATAGCAACTTCCCATTTTGGCCAATCAGATCTTTGTCGACATTCTTTTATACTACGTGGTTCAGTATCATCATTGCCCTTGGATATTTCAGTAGCTACCGTATATGTAAATACGTCATCGATGGTCATATCCTTTCTGGCCCACACTTCTCTCGAATACGCATGGAATGTTAAGATCTCATCATTTTCTGGTACCAGTTCCTCTTCAGGGGTTTCCATAGTTAATTCGTTCATAACCTTTTCCGGGGTTTTAAAGGAAGTGGGCGTTTCGTGCATAACCTCTTCTAGAGTGTTTTGCACAACTTCTTCTAGAGTATTACTGGGGCATAATTTTTTAGTGGACTTCCTCTTCCGGGGAGCCGAGTCTTTGGAGCCTATAGGTCTGCCACGCTTCTGGCGTGCAACAGATTCATTTGCAGCTATATTCAAATTTGTCCAACGGGGACATTAATCTTAGCAGGTGTATTCATAGCTGGAACATGTGACCTAGTCACTTTTTCTACATCATTGAATGCATCAGGCAATTTATTTACAATTTCTTGTAGATGCAATATTCTCCTAACCTCATATTCACCTTGAGGAGTTAAGGATCTAGATGAGACAGAGTGGGAGTATTCCACTTCAATTCTCGTCGTTCTTAAAGCGGGTTGTCCTGCTAGGACAAGGCGTTCTTCAAGAACTTTCTTATCTCCCCCTAACGGCAGGAATATTGTCTCATCAAAAAGGCAATCTGCATAGCGTGCAGTAAACACATCTCCAGTCATTGGTTCTAGATACCGAATAATAGAAGGCGAGTCAAAACCAACATAAATCTCCAACCTTCATTGGGGGCCCATCTTAGTGCGTTGAGGTGGTGGGATGAGGACTTGAACCACACATCCAAACTTGCGTACGTATGAGATATTCGGTGGATTACCTGTGACAAGTTGTGTAGGAGAAAATTTGTGATAGGTTGTAGGCCTAATCCTTATTAACATTGATGCATGCATGATAGCATGTCCCCAAGCACTAACTGGTAATCTAGATTGCATAAGGAGTGGCCTTGCTATAAGTTGAAGGCGCTTAATGAGAGATTCAGCCAAACCATTCTGTGTGTGCACATGTGGAACAGGATGCTCAATATCTATCCCTATAGATGAACAATAGTTATCAAAAACTTGAGAAGTAAACTCATCAGCATTATCAAGCCTTATAGACTTAATAGATTGGTCAAGAAAATGAGCACTAAGTTTAATGATTTGTGCCAATAGACGAGCAAAAACCATATTTCTAGAAGAAAGAAGGCTAACATATGTCCAACGTGTGGAAGCATCAATGAGGACCATGAAATACCGAAAAGGCCCACTGTGAGGATTTATAGGTCCACAAATGTCACCTTGTATCCTTTGAAGGAAAGTTGGTGATTCTAAAGTTATCTTAGTAAAAGGTCTCATGATGAGTTTACCTTATGAACACGGTGTACAGAAAAATCCATTTGGAAAAATTAACTGATGGTTTGCTAAAGAATGCCCGTTAGAGTTATCTATTATTTTATTTAACATATTCATCCCAGGGTGCCCTAACCTATCATGCCAAAGAGTCAACGCTTTAGTATCACTAAGTTTCTGACTTAGCTTGAGTTTCTGACCAGATTTGAGCTTCTGGCTCATGACAGAGTGTGATTCCACATATAATATTTTGGTATAGTATAATCCCGAGGAGAAAGCACGTAGTTTTTCAAGTGTAAGCTTCTGGCTTCCCACACTAATGATGATGCATAAATATTCATTGTTTTCTTCACTTATGGTTTCCATATGGTACCTATTCATTCTGATGTCTTTAAAGCTAAGTAAGTTTCTTCTGGAACTACTTGAAAACAATGTTTTTTTTATAAATATATGAGTACCATTTGGTAACATAATATGGGCTCTGTCGGAGCCTTCAATGATTTGTACCGGTCCTGCTATGGTGGATACATTTGGTAACATAATATGGGCTCCATCGGAGCCTTCAATGATTTGTACCGATCCTGCTATGGTGGATACATTTTGTGGATTAAAAACCAACTCTGAGAAAAACTTCTGGTTTTTCAGTATTGTGTGTGTTGTGGCATTGTCGACTAGACATAAGTTATTATCACAATCATGCATTCCACGATCCATACCTTTATAGAGAAAATCATAGAATAAAATAAATTAACGTCGATTATGTATAG
Source organism: Coptis chinensis (assembly GCF_015680905.1). NCBI lineage: Eukaryota > Viridiplantae > Streptophyta > Magnoliopsida > Ranunculales > Ranunculaceae > Coptis > Coptis chinensis. Next base: position 97,668,853 of record NC_141463.1, read on the forward strand.
ATTATATATACAATTATATATTACAAGAAAAATGCTCACATATCCAATGGAGCATGCGCTAGCAATACATTCGTCACTAGAACGTATATCAACAGTAGCGCAACATGGACTGCTAAGCGACGCCATTCCCAAATTATATATTTACTATTATTATTATTAGAGATGCTACTCTACAAATATAATCTAGTAGTGAGTTCTACACATCTCCATAGCTTCGGGTCCCGTAGTCTAAAATTCAAAATAGCAAGGAATACATGCTTCTGTTTCACATCTAGTAAATAATACTAGATTAAATACCAAGCCATCACTTATATAGTCCAGACTACGTAACCACTATGTACATATCATTCACCCAAGTTAATCACAAAATACTACCTATTGCATATTGTAAAACCATATTCATGTCTACCCAAAGGCGTGTATAATAAAGAATCAGATAATACTTATACTTCATTATATAAAAATGCAATGGCAACAAGATGAAGTTGTTAATCATGCATAACAAACGAACTAATATAACCTATATAGCTTAATAAGGATATTAACGTGGTAACTATAACTCTACTATATAACTCAATCTTACACAGCATGCAAAGGAAATTTATAGAGATCACTTGCAGTAACAAGCCAGAAAAAGACGTTAACAGTAAAGTTAAATTCTAATATCTCTTAATAATAGTAACAGTAACAGTGATGCTAATATCTCTTAATAGCATACCCAGTGACTTAAAACTCGTTCTTTTTCTTGGTAAAAGTTAAATTAAACGATATCTAAATTTAATACCAAAATACGAATTTAAATTCAATAGTATCGATTACGATTCATAACAACAAGTTAAACACATACCATTAATCGTAAATAAAACACATACCTTTAATCCAAAGCTAGAAACTATCGTGTTGATAACGTGTTAGAATTAAACCAATTTGAAGAGAACACCACACTAACTTAACATATATTGAATTAATAAAAGAATGAGATAGAAAGAATTCTTATTCATTGAGGTAATTCTGAATGGGAAGAGGTTACCTTTATATACAACTAGATAACCTCTTTTCTAAGATAAAGATTAACAGGATAAACAGTAAAATAGATGATGATCAGGATAAACACCAAGATAGAGGATTATCAGGATAAATAGTAAGATAGATGATGATCAGGATAAACACCAAGATAGAAGATTATCAGGATAACACATATCAATGGTGGACATCCATATAAGCCCATGGATTTCATAACAGCTATGAAGATCTTCTCATAATTTCAATACCACACGCCTGAAACTTGGCAATTGGACATGAGTGAAGACGGTTCTTCAAGTGTGGCTTCACTTGAGTGGAATGCATGTAGTGGGTCGTTGGGGCAGCAACAAACAATAGCATGTATTGAAATCCATCGGACGACTAGTACACCACATACAGGGTAATAGGTTCTCAAGATCAAAATCACCAAAAATATTATGAGGTACCTCTATTTGTAGATTTTGTCCATCTTTCACCACTCAATCCTGGATTGCGTTGTCCAACGTCAATTACGCAGAGGCCCAAAACCGTTGGGCCCAACATATCTGATACACCACTAACACCAGTAATTGGATACTTTTGGGCCCTGTATGGCCCCACCTTAGAGAAGACAGAGAGTAGAACATTTTATGTTGATTTCTCATGTTATAATCAACGTACCAGTAAAGGCAGTAAACAATCCATACGGCACGTTGAAAATGCCTGATCGCAGCTTTCGGTATTAAAAATATATATCGGAATTTATCCACACATTTGTCAACTATAAAAACTCTCTCGAGACATTCTGCCATTTGCTACCTTCGAAGTAGACAAGAAAGTATCACACAAGACAGAGACAAGAACAAGTGATCGAGAACGAACGATCACTTCTATTCGAACATCTTTGAAGACATGTAAGAAATAGAATCTACACAACTCATCTTAAACGCATATATGCATGAAGTTTTATTATTCTCTTTCTTTCAGTAATTCAATCTCAGTTAAGCAATGGAAGTTTCAAAAGAGGCTGCGTTTATGATAAGGCATGCGATGATCAAAAGGTTAGAACATCAAAATTAGTTGCTCTTTGATTGTCAGATTGATTTACTACATACTCATACTCATGTTCTTCTTCATTTTGTTTTGTGCTTAGAACAATGTTTAGAAAACCACCCCCTTCTAAGTTCTAACTGTTATGTGACTGCCATATATAGACATGTTCATGGGCCATTTTAATGAGACAAACCAATCTTGGGCCTTTATTGTAAAGACAATATACGTGGGCGGAAAGTCTGGAAACGGTCCATTATAATCGCCCAGACCCTCTTGGTCCTAAATCCTAATTTAGGCCACTAAAAATCTAAAATAATTGTTTTTTTTTTGGTAAAGTAATCTAGTTGTTGTTAGTTGTTACTGTTAAAAGACCAGACGATCCAACCTTGATTTTTATGAACACTGTTCAGAGATAAGGATTTAGAACAAAACCACATGAAAATCGATATTTCGAGTAGGCCAATAATGGAGTAGAAACAATAATTTGTTTTTCAAACAAAAAAGTAGGCTAGTGGGAATGGGAAGGTAAATATGTAAAATAAATGCTAATTGTAAACAACTAAACATCTTTTTAAAAATTTATCTTGCGGTTTTTTGTAAAACGTTCGATAGATATGTCAGCTCCTTAAAACACTAGCTATGCCTCTTTCACACATTAAATTAAGAAACTACACGATACAAGTTTAGTTGTAAATGAGGTCAATTTGAACTGGAGCATAACTTACTAAAACAAAAATTGCTTCAAATTATTTATCTATTGCCTTGAAATATTGGTACTACTAGTATCTAATTCAGGCAAAATATATCGACCAAATTTTTGTTCATTTTAACAACATTTCTGGTTATTACCCTTAATAGTTAAGGTTAGGTCTAAAGCTTAGGAAAGCAGCATGACAAACATTCCTCGATCTGTTGCTTTCACTTGGTATTTACAACAGTGCTACTGTTACCAAATAACTTAAAATGTCTTTTGAATAGAGGGTAACGTAGGTGTTGTTGAATACTTGAATGTAATGTTTTGTATAGCTATACAAAGTCCATAAGATTGACATCTGATAATTGGCTGAATGTATGGAATGAAGTGTAGATGATATTGACAATGACCAACTCGTGTCTCGTAGGACATAGTTCCTCATTTGTTTTGGATTAGTACATAGTTCCTCATTTGTTTCCGAAATATCACCGATATATATCAGTTTTTTTAGGTAGGTATGGATATATATATATTGCGATATATCGGATGGATATATTGATATATTTTGTGTTTGATATATATTTTCCAATATATCAATATATATCAACTGATATATACGATATATATCATTAATTTTGTTGAATTTGACCGACTTTTGACCGATTGTTATTCATATATCAATGATATTTCTTATATAATCAATGATATTTTCTATATATCGATATACAAAATAAAATTTTGACCAGTCAACAAAAAAATATATATCTACCGATATATTATATCGATATATCTAATATATATATATCAATTTTTAGAGAGTTTTATATATCGCCCAACATCAAAATATTTGGCTATATTTGGCTTAGGTAAGCGGCTGTTATTATATTTCTATGCATTCATAACACTATATTCAGTCTATTAGAAATTTAAACATTTGTTGACATTATGGATCGGATGATGTATATGCTTAAGGGTACCTATACTTAATATTATACTGAACTCGTTACGAACTTTTAAAATGCATTAGACCTTGCGGCATGCAATTAAGTATGTATAAAAAATTTCCTTCTTTAATTTCCCCAATTTTTTGCTCTTTGCTTTTTCCAATTGAAAACGACTCTAGCTCGATCAGTAGCTTAGCAAATAGCAGGTGACCTAACTTTAGAGCACTTCACAAAACAAAAAGAAGCAAAATAAAAGGCAAATAAAAAAGTTTAATGATAGGAAGGAATGAAAATAAAGGGCTTTTTGCAATTGGTTACTGAAACTAGTAACTTAGGTTACCAAATGTGTCTCCTATACGGCTGACATAGAAATCTCAAATTTTGGCTATCATAGTTGCTTTTATTTCAACGGAATACCAACTCTGCCCTTCAGATGGCAAATGTTGCAGTTGCTCATTATTTTGGGAAAATGGTATTTTTGTGCAGATAAATATTTTAGAGTCTATTAAAGCAGGTGGTTTAGTTAGTTGCCTTAAATGTAAAATTAAAATTAATAGAATTCCATAAAAACCACAATCAATTCCATTTTGGTTAACAGGTCAAGCTTGTAAAACTTACTCACATTTTTTCCCATGAACAAATCATAAAACTTAATTAAAGAAATGAAATAAATGGTATAGTTTTTTTGGTAAAAACGGGTCAAAGACTACCAAAACTGGCCCAAAATCTCGCGGGAAATCAACTTACAACTAAAATAGCTCTCGAATAAGCTTTATGACTTAGTCCTGCTGCAACACTATAAAAGGCATGGGATCTGCTCACCATTTTTAACTCTTTTGTATGTGTTGAATCCATCTGCTTCACACTTTTCGATAAAGAACATTAGGTGATTCACTTCTCAATACACTCTTTTAGATTCTTGAGAGGAATGTTCATAGTTTTATATTAGTCAGGCTTGCATGCCTGCAAGAGTTTGCATTTTTATATTGTTAAAGACCAACTTGTTGCAAAACATGAGATTTTGTTTTGTTTTTGGAATTTCTTGAACTAAACAGGCCTGCAGATTCTGTGTTCTCTAATAGGGTTCAGTTTTTTTAACTTTCTTGCTTGGAAAAATGTTACCAGGTTTTGTCTAAAAAGAAGAATTATTGTTGTTGCTCTTTGATGTTGGTGCAGAAGAATGGAAGGGAAGGGAGAAGTTGGTAATGATGGAAGAGAAACTGGTGAAGTGAGAAGAGTTCATATCATATATTTTCTGAGTCGAATGGGTCGAGTTGAACAACCTCATCTCATTAGAGTCCATCACGTTAGTCGAAATGGCATTCATTTAAAAGGTATTTCACATTTTCACTTGTTCCTCTGTAACTTTCTCTGTGTTGTTCTGTTTTCAAATAATTGTGTCTTTTGATGGATTCTCGTTGTGGATTCTGTTTTTCTAGATGTGAAGAGATGGCTGTCTGAATTACGTGGGAAAAATATGCCTGATTCATTCTCCTGGTCTTACAAGAGGTTAGAAACTTCAATTATTGTGTCTTCCTCTTTCCAGATTTCTGTTGAACTACAACGTAAGTAGCTGGCCTAGGTTTCGCGTTCGTGCATCTCATTCTAAGATATTCTATGCTCCTTGTGACAGCTAACCCCCTCTAAGTTCCCAACTACTTACTATCACATAACTCAGTGTAACTAAAAGTGCGTTACACAGAGTTACAATTTTTTTTTTTTATAGCATTTCTTTTCTCTATCGATCAACGAGGAGGATTATATCAATTTATACATTTTTTACGCCTATACAACAGTTATAACCTTCAGTTCATCAGCAGTCAAAATCTTGTCACTGGGCGCTAATCATCTAGTTGAATATGTAGGAAGTACAAGAGTGGTTACGTTTGGCAAGATCTAATGGACGAAGACCTCATCACTCCCATTTCCGACAATGAATTTGTTCTAAAAGGATCTGAAATTCCTGCAATCTCATTCGGTGAGCACAATCTTATTATTTAGCCCTTAAACGAATTATTGTGTGATGTCTGTGATGCTTAGCATGCTTGTTCCATAAATGGACTGATTACATTACTACTAAGTAATACTGTAATGAGTTGTTGCTTCTATTATCAACTTATATACTAATTAGTAAGTAATAGTGGTATTGATTTTAAAATACAATCTACGCTTATTCCTAATTAAATAGTAGGTACTACTGATAAGAATTGTTCTAGGGTCCAAAATAAATAGTAGGTACTAATGATAATGATATGTTAAACATGAATTGGGTGAGAAGCTCATCTTGATCCTTAAAACACGCAACACAACACGTCAACCTTTTTTTTTTTTTTTTTTTTTGCATCGAGGCTGACATATGGTGATCCTAAGAAAACATCTTATAAGATTTGTATGATTTTGGGGTGGACCACAAATACTTACTCTTTGTATGCATTAAGTAATGCTTTTGGTTTTACAATTCTAAATAATCTTACCGTGTATATTCATAATACCGAATTATTGATTACCATTCTTCATCCGTAAGGTTTTTTCATATGATCATCAGATTCTTGCTCATGTGGCAAAAGATACGAAATGAAGGCAAACCCGAACAAGCTCTTACTAAAAGTACAGAACAGAACAATTCATACACATCAAGTACCAAAACTTCTCATACAGAAGAAGATTCAGGTCCATTGGATTCAGAGACATCAGCATCAACAGAGGAATCATTTAAAACAAGTGCAGTTTTCACACCTGACATATCAAGTTATTTGAAAACCAACACTGCATCAACAGAAATAGAGGAGTTGAATGAGGATGTTGTGGAGAAGTGTTACTTGAATAAAGAGGAGGAAGCTGAGAAAGCCAGACAACAAGCATGGTCTTTTAACAAAAGGAAGAGCAAGAGTTATTCAAATGGGGGTTCTAATGTGTTTCGAAATCTCTTGAATTGTGGTGCAACCGAGACGAATGATTCAGCTATAATGATGGTAAATAAGAGTGGGCCTCTTGGTACTTTTAGTCCTTTGAACAATACTTCTGAGATTTGTAGGGTGGACACTTTGGGTGGGTCAGAGAGGATCATTAGTGCTGCAGCTTGGAATCAGCAGCAAGCACAATACGCCAGGTACATTAGAGCTCTTGCCTTCTTCTTGCATGCTCACAGATAGATATTTAAAAAGTAGTAAAGCAATAAAAGGTCATGCTATACTTCAGTTAGGACTGGTATAATACTACTATTAGTAATTTAGTACTATAGTCTGCAGCATAGCAAACAGAAATTATTATATTTTTGTAGAAAGTGTATCATTCATCAGACCTTTTGACAAGCATCCAGCTCAGGTACAAATGCAGATTGAGAGTAATGAGTAGAAGAGTTTCTTCTGACATAGATCTCAAATGTTTTTTTTTATGTTGGCCCATTAATGATTAATCACTCTCCTTTTCATTCATGTTTAATTTGTCACTAATTTGCAGGAAAAGTTTTAGCGGGACAAGGAGTAAGAAGAAATCAAATGAGTTTGCAAACAAGAATAAGATCTCTGCTGCTTACAAACCTGTGCGGGAACCACATTGCTCGTAAGTTTAGCTGAAACGTCAAACTTTTGCAGACTTAACCAATATATCACCAAAGGCAAACTGCATGCTGTATTGGGTGAGTTAGGGGTGACACTGTCGTCAACATAAAATAGAAAATCTAACTTTGAGTCAAAGGCTGGATCTTCATCAATCATCATATTAATCCAATCTAAGCTTAATCCAAAAGTTTTTGTAATCTGATTTCAGTCCTGCATATTACCTGATTGGCCTACCTATGTGATTTTATATTTGACCAAACAAGTGCACAACATTAACGTTACCTAGATTGATGCCAATGTTTGACATGCTAATATAATACTATCATCTAAATCCGAAAAAAAATTCAGCTGATGTTACCAATATCCCACCTTTGATTTATCTGAACTTTCAATGAAAGGGAGGCAATGAATCAGTTGCATCGTGCTGAACTATTTCGTGATTTAAAGTCTCAAAATCAGTGACAAAGTATATTTTTATGAACTATCAACAATCACGATTTCTCAATCAACTTAAAACACTATATTATAGGGGTGTCAATGGTCTGGTTCTTAGTGGTGTAAGAACCAAAAATCATTTAATTTTGCGGTTCGGATTTTTAAAATTGTGGACCTTTACCTAGGGGTAATAATGGTAGGCGGATCAACTGCCAGGGCCAAATAGTGATGGGGCGGGCGGGCGGGGTTAGGGGATACAAATCCGATGGTCCCCGACGGGCGGGCGGGTTGAAGTGTAATGTCATGTCTTAAATACCATCCCCCGCCCGTTGGGTCGGCTTACGGGGGCGGGTTTTGGAAGCAGTCATCCGGGTCGGTGGAAATTATCATTTTAACCCAATTTCACTAAAAACAAACTTTCTAATTCTGCAAGTAATATATTTCCAATTCACAGCATAGAGAAAAAATTGAATCAATCAATAAAAAATAAACAAAAATAAAAATACTTGAATTTGAATCCAAAACCATATTTGTAAATTTGAAACTTATTTATCGTGATTTACCATTTGTAAATTGATTATTTTCCATAGCATGATAAAATGAAGATGTGAGTGAGGATCTATGGTACAAAACAATAAAATATAAACTAAAAGAATTCAAAATGAATATAAGGATGAATGATTTATCTTCTCCAAAATTCGAAAGTTGAATTTGAATTTTTGATATTTTCCCAATATTCAAACTTGAATATGTGAAATTGATATTGAACTCATAAGTTTGTATTCATATCTCTCAAATTTCTACAAAAGTTAAAAGAAATTGTAAACAAAATACAAAAATATTAGAGTTAGAGTCTTGAAATTGTGCGGGTCAACGGAGTTGGGTCAACGGTTTTTGACACGGTGCGGGTTGGGCGGCTTGACGGGTCGGGTTTGAACATAGAACCTACACCCATAGCCCGACCGCATAAAAACGGTGGCGGGACGGGGCAGGTCTATTTTTGGGTCGGTGCGGGTTTGGGTGGCGGGTGAAGACCGGGTACCCTACCGGACGATGGGTCAACGGTTTTTTTTTACACTCCTACCTTTACCCATAACCACCGGTTCCGTATTCCTAGTTTCGGTTTTTCTTTCGGTTCTTAATATATTCAGTATTTACACACTTTTTTTTATCGGTCTTATTAAAAAAATGTGTATTAAAAACACAAAATACTGCAATGAATGAGTTGTTTTTTAAATATTAGTATAATTAATTATGTCATTCAATAATAAGTTAAATAAAACATTTTATTTAAGTTTGTAAGCTATATTTTTATATTGGGAGGGATAGAGCCACTCCCAAAACGTACAAAGTCATATCTCATCCTACCAATTGAATTACTGGTTGATATTTTGTATATATATTTTCCTCATCATGAATAACATATGCTCACCAAATTTCGACTTATTCAAATATGTCTAATCTAATCAAATGTTATTATGGAATCAGAAAATTCTGGACCATTAGATAATCGTTCAAAATTGAACACTATTTTTCACAATGTTAGACATATCTAAATAGGATGGAATTTTTTGGGCATGTTATCCATTGTGAGAAGATTATATATACAAAAAATAGAGTCTTAATTCAATTTGTAAGCCGATGGAGTGGCTCGGGAGTGGCTCTATCCCTCCCATTTTATATTATTTATAACATTAAATACTATGAAAACCATATATTACATTAATAAATATAATTTAGTAATATATAAATGAACGTTTTGAAATTTTATATTTTATATTTTGATATTTTTTATGTTAAATGTACGATAACATTCGGTTCGATCCGATTAGGTTACGGTAAAACCATTCGGCTCACGGTTCTATATGGTTCGGTTTTTTAGTACCCATTCTTAAATGGTTCCTAAAAGTAGGAACTGGAACCATAATTTTTTCTCACGGTTCTGGTTAAATGGGTACCCATTAACACCCTTAGAGCATTACCAATGGGCTGTGTAAATTTGTACAGCCACATAGGCTCCCACATATGAGTTTAATAGGTAAAAATCGAGTTAAATCTACCCACGAGGATATCCCTATAGGGCGACATCCGATACGAATCCAACGGTCCGAAAATCAAAACAAATTCATTCTCTCTCTTCCTTTTTGTTTTTGATTTTCGAATCCAACGGTATCGGCACACTCATCCCTATAGGGATATCCTCGTGGTAGCCCAAATCAAAAAATCACATCCAATAGTAAACCAATAGAAAAATGTGAAAAAACGGATGGTGTTGGCTTCTCATTGGTTTAAAATAATGAGAATGCAAAATTTTATGGAGTCCTGTGCACTTTTGAAATAGTGGGTAGTTAGAACAAATTGAGTTTAAAAATGTATAAAACTATTTTTAATTTTAAATATGTGTTTAATTAAACATTTTTAAACTAAAAGTGTTTTTACACATCTCCATTGGTAAAAAAAATTTAGAGTTGGATGTTTAAATTTACATTAAAAGTGGTTTACACAATCCCATTTTAAAAATTGTGTAAACACATTTAAAAATGAAAATAATTTTACACATTTTTAAACTCAATTAGTTCTAACTAACCACTACTTCAAAAATGGGACTACATAAGTTTTGCATTCTCATTATTTTAAATCGATGGAAAATCAACACTATTTATTTTTACACATTTTGCAAAAAAAAAAAGTCTTTTAGCTCATTATTGGATATATGTATTTTTACCCATTAAATTCATTGTGTAAATCTATTTTAAAAACACATGTGACTCTGATGTGAACCTATGTGCTGTATAAATTTACACAACACATTGGTAATGCTTTTACTATAGTACAAAGATGGAGTTGCACAATGAAAGTCGTGGCCCAAAATAATTGGTAGCTTATTCAACTCTATAGCAGTATATAGCTCCATGTCATACCACTATTTTGAGTATTTTGTAGTCCTTGTGATAATCGAGAAACTAAGTACAAAGTAGAAACAAGTCAACAACTACAAGTCGGTTTCTGTAAGGTCTATACAGAAAGTCAGAAACTACAGAGTGTGAGATGGTTGTTGTTATGAACTATTTTCTGGAGGAAAAAAAATCGCACTAAGTAGTAGATTAATAATTTCATCTACTACTTTCTTGCATATCTACAAATAACACTGCCACATGAAGGTATGAAGGAGCAATGTGACATGTGCTTAACTGGACGATGGGATCTCCCACTCCAACCTTGAGACTGATTATAGGCATCATAATGCTTACAGTGATGTTTCCATGAAATTACACTGCAGGCAATGTGGGAAGGCATTTAAACCGGAGAAGTTTCATACTCACATGAAGTCTTGTAAAGGATTGAAAAGCTTTGGAAATAACCGTGCTGAGAAAATTGTCATCAGCTGATATTTCGACAGAGGGAATACTAAAGGAGCAACCCCAAGCTGCTTACTAAAGAACAAGTTTTTTGTCCTATTTATTTTTCTCTTTTTTCTTTTTGTTCAAAGATTTGGTTTCAAGATCTTATAGAACTGCTTCCTTCATGTAAAAAGAAAAGAAGAGTGAAAAAGGTGAAGAGCCAGGCTATTTGTTCATAACACTGCTACCTAAAGTCATTTGTACAGTTGCAATTCATAAACCTCTATAGACTATAGTCCTTTTATTGCCCTCTCATTTTGCAAGAGAATTGTAATAGATGACATCCCAATTAGAACTGGTACCCTATATTAAATTGTTAAGTACTTACAGCTACTCAATATTAATAAACAGAAAAAACAAAAGTGCTCAATGCGAAGAACTTTACTTTGATCATAATCTAGTCCTACATGTGTTACAGAAAATTCTCCAGTGGAAATGAAAAAGATACAAGACCGAGTACAGACTTGGCAATCAGAACTGACAAAATTAGGGTTTCTATACTGAAACAGATACAATAAGGAAATACCTTTGGACAGCAACTGCAACCAATCTAACAAAGCTCCACCAACTTTAAGGCAAAAAGAAATGCAGGTTAGATCTTTGGCTATTGTATAGTTATGTCAAACTGTACCTACAGAATCTGCATAAGTAAGCGTCTTAATGAGTTAGTATTCCACTCTTATCTACTGGCAACAATAGCTGAATCCAAATTCTCAAGTAAGAACCCGTAAAGCTTCTTCCGCAGCTTCTCTACTTTCTCATCAACTTCAAATCTATCCCCAGTTGCATCCTCCAACCACTGATTTACTCTTTTAAGCTGCCCAAGGAGACTTCCGACCTCGCTGTCGTCTTCCTTGCTGCTCAATCCAAATCCAACATTCAAAGAATCCTCCAAGTACTTCAAAAACCATCCACGAGATGTCAAGAGTAGTCTTTCTACCAAAGAAGCCACCTCCTTCAAACCTCCTCCCTTACACCATGCCACATTTTCATCGTTAGTCTTTTTTGAAACCGAATGCCCTAGCCGTCTTCTGGGAGAAGGTGTACCTTTGGCACTGGAATCTAGCATGCGCCCCTGATTCTGAGGGCTTCTTTTATCCTGAGGAAAGTGATCTGTAACTTTTACTTCTCTTAATTCTGGGCTAGGTTCTAAGACAACAAAGTGACACTGATTTCCAAGTTGATTCCCAATCTTGTCTTGCTTGCTAAGCAGAGAAAATTTGGAGAGGTCAGTATCCACTGCAGCTTGGACCCATGATTCAGCATCCAAATTTTTATCAAGGAAAACTTTGAGCAATTCTGGTGAGGAAAGCTCAGAGCTACTTGCCACGCTAGTTCTTGCTTCAACAAATCTTGCTTTAAGTAACGCATCAACCACAGATGCCTTTAAGCTGCATGCTTTGATGGGCGTTTAAGAACTTGCCTATTAAGATCCCAGGAGAATCTCTTGGGGCAGACTCACACAATTCGGCAAACCGGCTGGAAAAAGTGAAGAAACATAATTTTATCGTCACGGCACAAAGAAGCAACTACAGAAAACTAAAAAGAAGGGAAAGGGACTAGGATGCACAGAGATAACTAGATAAACGATTGTTGTTACATTATATGAAATTGAATGAACAGTCATATCCAATCTCTGAATCTCGTATTAAAAACCAGAAGCCTGCACAGAATTTCAGGATCAAACAACTAACTCATTTTGTAAGCACCTAAATAAATTTTGAAAGTGTTAACAGAAAAAACAAAGAAAGCGTACAATAAGCAAAATCTTCTCAACTAATTCGCTAAATAACAATACCTAGCAAAGAAGAAAAGATATTTCTGATTACAGAGCATCCTTTAAGCTTCGGGCTTTGCTTGCCCTTTCTAATAAAGAAATCCGGTAACCACTTTCCCACTCTCCGGATCCTATTGAGCCCCAATCAATATCAACAACATGTCATGACGAAAGAAGTGGCAATCACAGTGGAGACCCATTATACTGTACCACTACAATGTCATGCACTCTCCTGTTGGACATAATACTAGGAGGTAACACAATTTCCATTTCTCAAACATTTAATAAGATCTTCCAACCTTTTCAAACTTTACAACAGCTTACACTGCAATACATATAACAAAACAATCTATTTTTCAGACCCATAAAGCTCCTACAACTAAAACTCCAAATACTAAAACCTAGAGCTCAGCACAACTATGTAAAACCCCTGTCCTATGTCTTTGAGTCACATTTATGTAAGAATATTGAAAACCATTACACCATATTACTGCAACCGTGCATATGAGTGAGACTATACAAAGAATTGTAACGTGACATCTTAATTGCAAAACCATAATGTCAACAAATTTGATAACAAAGGAGAAAAAGAAAGAATAGAAAGTTGTACCTCATGCATCGAATAACACTCTGCAGCTGATGCTTCATGGAGTGCATCCACAGCAGCCTGAAAAGCACTATTTCTGCAACGTATAGCATCCTGAAAGTACCATCAACAGCTAAGAATCTGAACATCTAAAGCCTCATATATACAAGTAATACCGTATACCTTGCCAGAATCATGAATACTGGATGGAAGCAAATCCCAAGAAATGCTCTGATCAGACCACCTTTGGAACTTGAGAGGCACCTTAACAAGAGGGTTTGGGATAGTGGCCTCCTTAGCTGGTGTCTTGATATCTTTCTTTAAAGGCTTGTTTGCCATATTCAATGACAGGCTATTACTTTTGCATTTCAATGGTGAATTACTCAGAACTCTATCCTTCAACAATGTATCCCTCCTAGGAGAAGAGGCTTTATTATCTGACAGAACCTGAAGATGTAGATATTATTATGTTGCACAAACATGTCATCTTATATTAGGTCGGACGACATACTATTAGTAGAAAACCTAATAGTAATAACCAATGACATATATGTAGTATAATAGTACAGGTATTCCCTATCCAAATAAGTTGGCTCTCATATTCAGGGAAGATGATTGTGTGTAGTCATCAAGATCAACTTACCTAAATTTCAGACCATTAAGGAATTTCTAATCCTTTAATTCTAAAAAACAATGTCGGAAATTCTTAGCATATCATCCAATACAAAAGTACACCAACGAGTCTATTTAAATATTTCAACCCCATCCTACATAAGCTACAATTTGAAATGAATTTCAAATAACCTAAACCGTTTCATTACACACAGTGGTTTAATTTTGACAATGAGTTTCTGCTCTCTGCTTCTCTCAACCAAAATCAGTACAAATGCCTACATTTACTACCAAAAAGAAAAAAATAAAATTACTTTTCCAAATAACTAACTAAAACCACAATGTAAACCTAAATGAAACAAAAAAAAAAGAGATGAATACTTACAGAAGCAGAATCCGAAGAACTCGGCCTGGTTCTCTCTTTGAATCTCCCATTCCCATTCTCATTCTTCTTCAGTCCAACACCCTTGTCCCAGCCTCTCCTCACCCCATCCAAACTCAACCTCCTAATTTCCTTGTCCTCATTCCCCACTCTCTTTAAATTCATTTTCACCACCCCCACTTTCTTTAAATCCACCCCACTACTCAACCCCAAATCTATCGGATCCCCAACACAAGCACACTTGTTATTCACAACTTTGACTCCTCTCAAAACCGGAAACGGTGTCCCTAACTCAAACCTATTCACATAAATAAACTGACCAAGTTGTATCTTATTATTAAACACCAACTCAATGTCTTCTTTATCTGTAACCGATACGTAAGTTGAGTTTAATGAATCCGATACTTTTAAATAAAACCCTTTGTTTTTCCACGGATCCGTTTTTTCATTATTAACTAGTGACGGTAAAATTTCTATTACTTGCAACAATGCTGATCTGTGTTGACTTTGCAAGACTTTTATTGACCGGTTTTTTGAGTTTGCGATTAGTTTTGTTAGTACTCCTGGCGTTAGTGTTGCCATTGGATTTTTTGTTGCTACTCAAAACCGTGAAATGAAAACATACGAGAAGGAGAAGGAGAAGGAGAAGGAGAGAAAGAGTGGATCTCTAGAATGGAGCACGTGATGGAAATTACACGTGGAGGAAGAAGAAGAAGTTTGTTTTTGGGAGTGACGAGAGTTTCAGAGGTTTTCAGGTAAAGTGATAGCGACAAGATATAAAGTGTTGTCACTTGTCTCGAGTTTAACCTTTTAACAAACTTGTCCTTTTTTGCGCCTTTTTTTTTCTTCTTTTTTACGCAAACCACCACCATTTTATTATATTATTATATGTTTGTTCTATGGCATTTATCGAGTTGGGTGAGCAAACCGCCCTGTTCACATTAAAGCTTTCTAAAAGGGAATCTATGAGCCGGTGTATCCAGATTCTAGTACTCTGACACACTCTATCCTATTCTGACCAATTACAAGTGACTTTTGCAGGTATAAAGTTTTCTTTTGCAGCAAAACACCACCACAAATTCTCAGATTCAAACATTCTCATATTCTGGCAAAGCAGTACTCTCTTGTCTTTTCTACATTTGTGCTAAACATTATTGTACTTTACCGGATTCTCATTATAGTAAATACTTGCAATCACTTTACCAAAAAAAAATAAAATACTTGCAATCAAAACATATAGTTAGATTCGTAGTTCGGGATTTCGGAATTCTCGGAATTCCGATAAATCCAAAAACCGAAATCTAAGTAAATTTCGACCTTATTATATGTAGAATTTCAAATTCTTTCGAAATTTCAATTATTTCAATATTATATTTGAAATTCCGTTTTTTTGGAAAACCGAAATTCCAAGCAGAATTCCAGAGTTTCGTTCGGAATCACGAACTATGGTTAGATTAGAGCATCTTTAGGAGTAATATCAATCTAACGTTAAACACCAAAATTCCAATAATATGGTGTTTTTTCAATTTTAGGAGAGTCACATATTGATAAAAATATCAAACCAAATACCAAACCAAATACCAAATCGGTTAATATTTGGTTCCAGATTTGGTGTTGTATCAAATCACTCATGCGCGGTTTTTCCAACACCGCGTGGGCTTGGGCTTCTATGGGTGTGGTTTTGCCAACACCGTGTGCGTTTTTTCTGAAAATTAGAACTATAGTGTATAGAACTTGAGAAATTATGAATTGTGCATAGAAATTAAGAAATTAATAATTGTGCAATTGAAGAAATTAAGAATTGTGATTCAAAATCGAAAAAATTAAATAAATTAAAAACCTATGATTATGATTATGAAGTCCAAAATCTATGATTATGATATAATATCAAAAATGATCCAAAACCTATCATATTACATAAAATTTATTTAGCTTTTTTCTTACACCCTTTACCACTCGATCCCTCTCCTCTCTCTATTTGGATATTCCTAAGCTGCTCATCTAAGTTCCTAACCTAAGAATCAAGATCTTCTCTGTCTACACGAAGGTTAACTATCTCAGCCTGAAGTTCCTCATATCCCTGATGTTGTTGCGTGTACACCTGCTGAATATTCTCATATGTTTTTCGAGTCTCGTCATACGCACGTTAGGATTGCTAATATGTCTGAGAATATGCCTTCTCCCTTTCTTGGCTATAATGATACACGGCAGTTTTCATCCCATCAAACATACAAATCTGGTTCTCATATCTTTCTCGAATCTCAACCTGAAAATCCAAGAAAATACATTGTGAGTACATATTATATATATAATGAATAAGAAAAATAAAATAACTAAACTCACAGTGGTATACTGATCAATCTGCGGCTTTAACTCATGGCAACGAGCACGAGGCACCTCAGGAATGAAAATGTAAGTAGCCTCCCCATCAGGTCCACACACGGCAAACATCTAAGGTTTATTGGCAGACACAGGAGCTGGATGATATGCATTCAGAGGTTGTGGGTTATAAACAGGCTGTGGCGGATGAAGAATACGTAGCTCACGTTTCATCCCTTCCAGGCCCACAAACTCGAAGTTGTTAGCCCGACCAACAGGGGGCAACAACGGACCCATGGAGACACGATTTCATCATCTATAATACTGATTAGCAGTCTGCTCAACAACAAAAGAAGACGCATCTGGCATGAACTTCATGAACTTGAATTCTACCCCACGACTTCGCATCACTAACATCTAGCATGGGAGCACATGGAACTCCATAACGTCCAGTCATCTGCCTCCAACATCTATTGCCACAATACTAAACCATACAGTCACATGCGGCAAAAACAATTATGTGATGTGACAACACACAAGCATGCTACACAATTGGATCGTCAAAGGCAGTAGTCAAACGCCAAGGTCTCCACTCAATAGATGACAATGATCTAATATCAATTTGAGCCAGCGAGCCATATAGACATTATTTCTAATCGCCTTTCATTACGAGTCAGTGAGGCCTTGACCAACTACCAAATCTAAAGGCGGTATCGGCAATCATGTCTATGTTAGGACAAAGAGTTCGAAGTACTCATAAAACCAAATCTCTAAAAGTCCCGCGTGAATCCGCAATCGAGGGACTTACTTCGAATGTCTGTGAAATTTTATGTAACGCCGCTTATCAATGTGGCACATCTTGAGCTACCCAGGTCATAATATCTCATAGTATGCAAATCAGATACATAAGCATAATATCTCAGTAGTACTGTAGAATGACTATAAGAAAACAGAACATGCCCAATAAAAAACATCAAAAAAGCCCTGACATATACATCAGCACCCTCACTACCAGGTAAAACAGTCAAAGCTAACTCCGGTCGTGTATTAGGATCCAAGAAGGGTTCCATATATGCAGTCTTAATATGAGATAGCTTAATACCAGAAGAATCATAAGCATCCGCATCCAAGCAAGAAAAACTCATAAGCATATTATCCATATTCTCATAATTTGTATGA